>NW_027361716.1:10027500-10387500 GCF_039654945.1 Dendrobates tinctorius
CCAACACAGCCAACCTCCGCTGCTCCCTCTCTCGGTACTCAGCCGCCAGTTGCTTAATGGTGGCTCGGCAATAGGCCTCATTCTTCGCCTCTTCCTCCCCTTCCCGGGACCTGCTTTAGCCTGCCGGGGCCTGCGGTACCACTATTGGGGGTTCCGGTGTCTCCCCCTGGGGACTGGCTTCCCAGTCCCACACCAGGTCTAGCACAACCTGGCCGGCCGCTGCAACGGTGGGGCACCCCAGGGCCTTCCCAGGTGGAGGGACATCTGATATACCTGGGGCCACCTGGCGGTGCGGTCCGGGTATGGGAGGTGGTGTAGCTGGTGGCAGCTCCGGGTCCGCGAGGGCTTCAGTCGGGACCTGTGCAGCGGCAACAGGTCTGGGCGGGAGCACAATCTCAGCTCCCGGGCCCTCCGGTGACTTCTTCGGGCAAGCGGCACTCAGCTGCACAGACAGCGTGGAAGTGAAAACCAACGCTGCCGGAGGACAGCCCAGTGCAGCGGTGGTGGGTACCGGTGGAGAGGGTACCGCAGGTGTAGGCTCCTCCGGGGCGCGCTGCCGTCTCAGCTTCTCCAAAGCTTCCTTCTTCAGCTGCAGACGGGTGGTCAATGCTATGATGTCGTCTTGCAATCGCTGGCATATTGTTCCAGAATCAGGGTTGGAGCCTACAGCCATGGCGCCGGGGGTTTGCACTTCCCCGCTCTCCGCAGGCCTCCTTCCCTTGCTCTCCAAGATGGCGTTCTGGCGTTCTTCTTCTTGCTCCACCCTCCTTCTCGCCTCTGGCTTCCTCTGCCCCTCTTTCCGGGGGCGGCGTCTTCTTCCAGCGCCTCCATACCAAGCCCGTATACGAACCCCTTCGGGGGTGGGCCATGCATCTGTCACGTAGTAATTCAGGCAGGGAACGCCCAATACTCTTCGCGGTCTTTTCTCAGGACCTCCCATCTCTTCACGCCCCTCTTCTCTGCGCCAGCGGCCATTTTTAGGATTCATGTAACAGTCTATTAAACTTGGTCTTCTACACATTTTCAAAAGTTCAAAGTTCAACAAATCATAGGCGCACAGAACCCGATGGTATCGGGTCTCGTCATCCTGTTCGTGATGCCAAAATTGGGTCGCCCTCCCTGGGCTGTGGGGTACTTGGTACCGGGTCGGTGTCAGGGGGGATGTGCTGCGGTGGCGGTGACCCGGTCCGTGGCCCTGGGCTCCCAATGTCAATGGTGGTTTATGAGATAGTTTATATGGATAGTTCGTGATGCCACCTGTGGTGTTGGGCAAATATGGTGTTAGGCCGACGCTGCGTGCAGATCCTCTGGGACTGATGGTGTGTGCAACATAGATGGTAAAGCTCCCCACAGGTGGAGCTGTAGTCCCAGGGCAGGGTAGATGAAGTAATGGCGGGGAGGCGTAGATGGTGCAGGTGCAGGTACTCAGGTGTAGTGGTGCAGAATAACTGGAGGACACCAGGGCGTGCGATTCCAAAGCTTTACTCACTGTTTGCAGTTCACACACATGCCGGCCTCCGCGCTGTGTTCTCCAGGTCAGGGCTCCAGCCAACCTCCGGGCAAGATAGGATTCTCCTTCACACACTCCGCCAACATGTACCTTCCTGAACGACTCCTCCAATGCGCCTTTAGGTGCGACGCACTCCAGTACTTAGTTACCCTGGAATGCCTCTCTCTAGGTGTTCCTAGTCTCCACTTGTATGACAGACAGCTGTAGCCTGCTTCGGGGAACTCTAGCTCCAGAGTCCCAGCTCACTATTAAGGTGCTGTTGTGTCCCAAGTCTATGATGGGAGCAAGGCGTTAGCGGCTCACTACTCCAGCGGTGTCTGTTGCTGGACATAAAGATCCGATCAACCTTGGGGACCGGGCCCCGGCCTTTGCGCTCTGGACTGGAAGGGTTATCTATCTTTCTTCAACCAGCTTCCCACCGTCCTTCTATTCTCCTTCATTCCGATCTGTTCTATCTCTCTTATGGAAGGTCAGGTTATCAATCTTATCTGTCTTTCTCGTGCCAGCAGCCCAGATCACTGGGACCTGCTGCAGCATGTCCTTCAGGCATCCATCTTCCTTCCTCTCCTCCTCTCTCACTCACTATCTAACTAACTCTCACTCTTCCCACTCTTTTGTATCATCTCACTCCACCCGCCTCCCAGCACATCTCGTGTTACGAAGCAGGGTTCCACGAGGGGTGCTCTGCTACCCCCAGCCTGGAGCTGTTAGGTGGCCCCACTGAACTATCCTGTGTGTGGAATGCAGGTGTTAGAGTGTGATCAGGATTTCCCACCTTACCAGGATGGTGGGGCACTACACCTTAGGAGAAGGTGCAGTACCTCTGTGGCGACTGAAGCCTCAGGGGTGCCACAGACGCACTCTATCAGGCTCATCATAACTGTGCCCCAGAGCCTCAAAGAACAAATTCACAGACATACGTTCAGGAGCAGAGGAAGAGAGAGAGAAAGCCCATGCCTGTGGAGCCCCTCCAAGGTAGGGAAATAATGACCCCCACCCTCTGGAACTCATCCCCGGAGGAGCGGGGCCTTAGAGAAAAAAAAAGCTTGCATCCTTCTCTGAAAGACCTGAACTCCTTTTTATACCCTGAGAACGGGTCTGGCAATTTGACCGGAGATTCGGGGGACGCTAATGACACATCTCTACCCCCAGAACTAGAAGCCCCTGCAGCGACAGCCCCCTGCACAGTAACCACCAATTGTTGCTGGGTATGGGCCATCATGCGCTGTTCCACTTTGAGTTTATGGAACATTTGGGTCAGGTGCTTGACCTGATCAGCCAAAGCTTGTATGGGATCCATGAGGATAACACTTTTTTTTTCCCTCAGAGAAAAAAAAAAAAAGAACTGAAACGGTCAGCTATAATGTCAGGAACACCGCACTACACTCGCTCACTGAGCCAGTTCGCATGTCCTGAGTACAAAAACAGTGCTCAAAGATACCTGTGGAGCAGGGCAGCAGCGGTGACAATGCATGCTTCAAACTATCAGGACCTGAAGCACATGACTGCTGGGGGCGTGGCCTAAGCTCCACAGAGCTAGGAGCTGCAGGGAAACTCCTAGGAAGGTAACTACAGGACAGGTTACCAAGGGGCATAGACAGAGGCAGAAACCAGATCAAGCTGGGGTCAATGCACGAGATAGCAGGACAGTACCAAAGGGTTAGCCACAGCAGATAGTCAGGACGTAGCAATAGATCAAAAAACCAGAACGGGCAATAGACGGTACAATGGGGCAAACGGTAGCAGAGTAACAATAGCCAAACCAGGAGGTCAGAACCAGAGAAGACAATAGTACCTAAAACGTGAGACGGAGTTCAGAGCAAGGGGACAGGCCGGGTCATACACGGGAATAAAACAAGCAATGCAGTACACGCACACCAGAGGGGTTGGTCAGACACACAGCCAGAATAACAGTATAGCTGACAGAGAATGGTAGTCTGGAGTGAGTATAAATACCCCTCCCAGATCCAAAGAGAGGCCGGCAACAGTTAACCCTGTGAGAACAGGACATTAACCATGTCCTAACCATGACATAATTATCCAGAGTTAACAGGCCTGCTCCAGAAAGTCCGAAGACTGTGCTCGCACATCCGCCGGTCGCCTGTACACTCTAGTCATATGCAGAAGCTGCAGCGGTTGCTCCAACTTCCCAAGCACCGCCTAATTATTGATGTTGCAACAAGGTGGAACTCCACCCTGCACATGGTTGAGAGGCTGTGCGAACAGAGGCAGGCTGTAATGCATTTGTGGGAGGATACACGGCCAGGCACTTTGAGGGCAGACATTGAGTTGTCGGGTGTGCAGTGGTCGAAGCTGAAAGACCTCTGTAAAGTCCTTCAGTGTTTTGAGGAATGCACACGACTTGTAAACGCAGACGATGCCATCATAAGCATGAGCATCCCACTTATGCGTCTGCTCATGCAAACTTTGACACACATTAAGGAGCAGGCGTCTGCAGCCGAGGAGGATGAGGAAGAGGAGGAGGGAAGCCTTGATGACAGTCAGCCATTGTCTGCTCCAGGATCTCTCATGGATGAGGTGGAGGAAGAAGAGGAAGAGGAGGAGGATGATGATGGGGATGATTATTTAGGGGAAGAGGATGCTTCTCGAGGGGCAAGAGAAAATGTTGGCGTGGCAAGGTCTGGTACAGGGTTTGTGCGTGACTGGAGGGATTTGGTTTGCCAGAAAGTGCTCCTTCACCCAGCACTCGCAGTGCATCATTGACACCTGGAACATTGGCCCACATGTCAGATTATGCCTTGCAGATCCTAAAAAGGGACCCCCGCATTGCCAAAATGATGAACGATGACGACTACTGGTTGGCCACCATCCTGGATCCACGCTATAAAGGCAAATTCCAAAACATCATGCCACAGGAGAACCTTGACCTAATATTGGCTAACAAACAAGCAACTCTGGTAAACCGTTTGTTTGAGGCATTCCCAGCACATAGCACTGGTGATAGTTCTCCAATGAGCCGTAGGGGGAAACATGGAAGAGGTGTTCATGGTGCACACATCAGAAGTGGCGTTGGATACAGGGGTTTCATGACCATGTTATGGACTGATTTCTCAAGTCCCGCTCACACGACTGGTAATACTGCATCGATTGAAAGTGACAGGAGACAGCAGTTGTCAACTATGGTGAAAAACTACTTCTCCTCCCATATCGATGTTCTCCCTCACAGGTCATTCCCCTTTGACTATTGGGCCTCTAAACTGGACGCCTGGCCTTAATTGGCACAATATGCCTTACAGGAGCTCGCTTGCCCTGCTGCTAGTGTGTGCTATCGGAAAGAGTCTTCAGTGCTGCTGGATCAATACTGACAGAAAAATGGACCCGTCTGTCGACCCAAAATGTTGATGATCTAACCTTCATTAAAATGAACCATGCATGGGTTTCAAAGGATTTTGTCCCACCTTCCCCTGATGACACAAAAGTTGCCAGAAAAATGGCTCGCTTTTGTCCTCCTCTTCCTCGATTCATCCGTTTGCAGTTGCTGAATGTCCAACATCAACATATGCCATTTTTTAAACCTCCCTAATTGGGCTGCCTCCCCCCCCATGGTCGGGATGACCACCTAGCGCACGCAACCATGCGAGTGCCATTGCCCTGGACAGGTGGGTGGGCCAACTCTTGGGCGCCGGCACTGGCACAGGGTCCCTCATAGTGCAATCAAGTGTCTCTGACGGTGGGGATGCACACCCGCGTTCAGACACACTGGCGTACTATGAGGGGCCCAGTGCCAGTACTGACGCCCAAGAGTGGGCCCCCCTTGCTTGGGCAGGGCAACAGCATTTGCAATATTTACCTCTCCCTGCTCCTCCGCGGTGTAGTCTGGGTTGTCAAATCCTTCCCTGGGACTGCCACTACAAATTTGGTGAACTGATAGATGATGGTTAAGACGTAGCTATGCCCTGTCCTGCTGGGCTCTATCTTTAGATGATCAATGGCTTCCATTTGTTATGGAAGTCGACTCACAATGAGATGCAGTGGTGGTTTATCACCAGCTTTCACAGTTTTCCTACTCACAGACGTGTGACATTCCTGCCCACATTTTTAAATGTGCCCTCTAATTCCAATCCAACAGAATCGCCTACAGCCTGTGGCTTCTGTCTTTTGCACTCCAAAGTTACCTGACAGATCATGATAGGCAGTGAGGACCATGTCTACATCTCTCCCTGTGATCAAAATTTGATGGAGATGAGTAACGGTGATGGGATCAACGGTACTGTGATACAGCAACCCTTTCTTCACAAAGAACTGTTTTCGCTGTCTCCACACACAAAGTAATTGAGGGTCAGCATCGCCTCTGAGAATTCTCCAGGGAGTTTTTCCCGTGAATAGTAACTCCTAAATTTCTGCAATCACTCGACTTTATGTCTGTACTTTTATCCATCTCGTTTCCTCTTGCGGAGAATTTGGACTGTCTTACTGAGACAGAAATATATATGAATATTTAAAAATACCCCAACAGTGTATACTGGTGTACGCTTCAAAAATATTTCCTTTTTTCTACTTTTTAGATTGTTGTCTAATCCATACTGAGGCTGTGAGTGTCTTTGTCGGACTCCGGAAATAAACACGGAGATTTTAAATGTTTAAACTATGCTATATATACCTGTTATCCGGTGATACTGTACCCTTTCTCAACTTTCTGCAATCTTGTCAAATCCATACTGTGCCTTAGACCGTCTGAGTCTGCCTCCTGATTACAGATGAGTGGAACTGTTGGCCAAGTTCAAATTCTAGCTGTTTTGGGCGGTGTTAGATCCGTTCGTCGAACTACAACACTTTGATTAAAATTCGGCTATTCGAGTTTCCGTTCAAGAACGTTTTGTTAAACAAAAGCGTATGTTTTTTCACATTAATAATGGTTTTCAATGATATAGACAGTATTAGGGCATAGTAGCGGTGTCTGGTAGCCAGCGGTGTAGTACACCTGTGAAGGAGTTACACCGTGTGTTTCTAACAATTTTTTACCGCATATTGTCCTGAAAATCCCTTTGGGCCTAGTAAATGTGTCTGCTACTCAGAAGAGGAGCCCACCCATGAACCGAGCTATGCCGCCTGTTTATGAAAGAACCAGTTTTTGACTGCATTTACACCACTTAATATTTTGGGCCTAGTAACTGTGTATGCTACTCAGCAGAGTTGGCCACCAGCGAACGAAGCTATGCCGCCTGTTTATGTAAGAACTGTGTGCTACTCAGCAGAGGAGCCCAGCTGTTAAGCAAGCTACAGCACCTGTGGTTTGGACCTGTGGTTTGGACACTTAATTTTTTCACATTCTTTCTGGAATGCCGTTTAGGCCTAATTACGGAATTACGGTTGACCTGCACTTACTGGGAAATGCTTGTTCGCGGGGAAGAATTGTAATCCCAGATCCCCATCACTAACGGGGTTCAGCGTGTTATCCGCACCTGTAATCGATACACGCTGGTCCTTTCATTGTAGCACGCTTGCAGCCCTGGACATGTAAGGGCATGACAGACATGTTATTGGCCGAGCTCGCATGCCAGAGCCTCGCATGTCCCTCTAGTAAGCTGGACGCGGACCGCGGGGCCATGCCGGAGTCTCGTTCGTTAACGGAATTAAGCTTGCAATCTGTGCAGCTTTTTTGTAGATGGCATGGTTGAGGTTGCCCGTGTTGAGTCCAATTAAGCCGCAGGCTCCACTCCTGGTGGTGCCCTTCTGGACATTCCTTTAAGGTTCAGCTTTGCAACCATACTGCCCCTGGAAACCAAACACTTTTCCTGACAGTGACATTCTGGTCAAAGAGCGCGATGACATCATGTCTGTACGCCCTCTGCATAAACAGTCCAAGTGCACAGAGATGGAAGATGGGGATGACGAGGAGTCCAGAGTACAGGGGTCCCTAGCAAGGAGACTTATTTAATTGTTTTAAAGGTTGGGATCAATTTTTGGGGAGCACGACACTCTGGAGAATGATATCTGGGGCCCACCATACACTGGAGCATTCCAAAGGTGGACATCAGTCACTGGAGCAGCATTTACAGGGCCCATTATACACTGGAGCATTAGAAATGGGGCCCATTATATATGGAGCATTATTTGGGACCATAAGACACTTGGAGCTTCATCCATGGTGAACAACATATACTGTAGCATTATGTGGAGCTCATCATATACTGTATGGAACATTATATGGGACCAATGATTCTGTATGGAGAAATATATGGGCCTCATTACTCTGTATGCCGCACTATGTGGTGGCCATAATACTGTATGGAGGAATATACTGTCTGTTTTTGGAGCTATTGGAGAATTTAAAATGGATATCAGTCATGTGATGTAAGAATTGAAGTATTTTTCATTGTACTGTACCGCTATTTCTCTGCCGTATCAAAGGATCATGAATTGTGTCATGTGTTAAAGGAGCCCAGTGACACTCTTTGGCCCTGGGCCCACAAAAATCTGGAGCCAGCACTACCCCCCCCACACATCTTTAGCCAAATAACCTCCAGTTTTCAATGCCTAACTATTATTATAAAGTAAATTAAGGTTGACAAGTAGAGTTGAGCGATACCGTCCGATACTTCAAAATATCGGATCGGAATGGATCGGCCGATCTTTAAAAAAAGTATCGGTATCGCCGATGCCGATACCGGAAGTCCCATTCAAGTCTATGAGACTTCCGGTATCGGAATTGGAAAAACCCTTTCCTGCCCTTGTACAGCCTCTCGGGGCTCTGTACGGGCCTTCCGGGGGTCTCTGCCGGCCTGCCGGGGGGCTGTGCCGGCCTGCCGGTGGGCTGTGCGGACTGCCCGGGGTCTGCACCGGCCTGCCGGGGGGCTGTGCCGGCCTGCCGGTGGTCTGTGCACCCTGTGGGGGTCTGTACCGGCCTGCCGGGGGGCTGTGCCGGCCTGCCGGTGGTCTGTGCAGGCTCCGGTGGTCTGTGCCGGCCTGCCGGGGGGCTGTGCCGGCCTGCCGGGGGGGCTGTGCAGGCTCCGGGGGGCTGTGCAGGCATCGTCCGATGGGACTACAAGTCCCATCGGGCGATGCCTGCTACCATGACAGTGATTGACACATTAGCCAATGATGGGACAGTAGTAGTCCCATCATTCGGCTAATGTGTTAAATGTAAAAAAAAAAAAAAAAAAAAAAAAATACTGCATACATACTACATGCATGCTACATACATACTACATGCTACATACATACTACATGCATGCTACATACATACTACATGCTACATACATACTACATGCATACTACATGCATGCTACATACATACTACATGCTACATACATACTACATACATACTACATGCATGCTACATACATACTACATGCTACATATATACTACATACATACTACATATATACTACATGCATGCTACATACATACTACATGCTACATACATAGTACATATATACTACATGCATGCTACATACATACTACATGCTACATACATACTACATGCTACATACATACTACATACATACTACATATATACTACATGCATGCTACATGCTACATATATACTACATACATACTACATATATACTACATGCATGCTACATACATACTACATGCTACATACATACTACATACATACTACATATATACTACATGCATGCTACATACATACTACATGCTACATACATACTACATACATACTACATGCATGCTACATACATACTACATGCTACATACATACTACATACATACTACATATATACTACATGCATGCTACATACATACTACATACATACTACATGCATGCTACATACATACTACATGCTACATACATACTACATACATACTACATGCATGCTACATACATACTACATGCTACATACATACTACATACATACTACATGCATGCTACATACATACTACATGCATGCTACATACATACTACATGCTACATACATACTACATGCTACATACATACTACATACATACTACATGCATGCTACATACATACTACATGCTACATACATACTACATACATGCTACATGCATGCTACATACAATACATTCATACAATACATACATAGACATCATACAGTACATATAACATAGAGTAACATACTTACCAATACTTGTCACATTGTTCCCCGAAGCCATTGTCTTTTACGGAATAAATATTAACATAACAAACCACAAAAATACTCACCCATGATCCGAAGCAGTCCACGAGTGTGTCCCACGACGATCTTGGGTAGAGAACTGCAGCATCAGCTGATGCTGCCGCTCTCTACGGGCTGCAGGAATCCAATGACGGAAGGTAGGTATCCTTCCGCACTGTATTCCTCCGACACTTAAAAAAAAAAAGTCCCTAGTCTCACTTTATGATAAAAGCTGTGTGGGAATTTCCCCGACAATGGCTTCGGGGAACAATGTGACAGGTATTGGTAAGTATGTTACTCTATGTTATATGTACTGTATGTCTATGTATGTATTGTGTGAATGTATTGTATGTAGCATGCATGTAGCATGTATGTAGAATGTATGTAGCATGTAGTATGTATGTAGCATGCATGTAGTATGTATGTAGTATGTATGTAGCATGTAGTATGTATGTAGCATGCATGTAGTATATATGTAGTATATATGTAGTATGTATGTAGTATGGAGTATGTATGTAGCATGCATGTAGTATGCATGTAGTATGTATGTAGCATGTAGTATGTATGTAGCATGCATGTAGTATGTATGTAGTATGTATGTAGCATGTAGTATGTATGTAGCATGCATGTAGTATGTATGTAGCATGCATGTAGTATATATGTAGTATGTATGTAGTATGTATGTAGCATGTATTATGTATGTAGCATGCATGTAGTATATATGTAGTATGTATGTAGTATGTATGTAGCATGTAGTATGTATGTAGCATGCATGTAGTATATATGTAGTATGTATGTAGTATGTATGTAGCATGCATGTAGTATATATGTAGTATGTATGTAGTATGTATGTAGCATGTAGTATGTATGTAGCATGTAGTATGTATGTAGCATGCATGTAGTATGTATGTAGTATGTATGTAGCATGTAGTATGTATGTAGCATGCATGTAGTATGTATGTAGTATGTATGTAGCATGTAGTATGTATGTAGCATGCATGTAGTATGTATGTAGTATGTATGTAGCATGTAGTATGTATGTAGCATGTAGTATGTATGTAGCATGTAGTATGTATGTAGCATGCATGTAGTATATATGTAGTATGTATGTAGTATGTATGTAGCATGTAGTATGTATGTAGCATGCATGTAGTATATTTGTACTATGTATGTAGCATGTAGTATGTATGTAGCATGCATGTAGTAAATATGTAGTATGTATGTAGTATATATGTAGCATGTAGTATGTATGTAGCATGAATGTAGTATGTATGTAGTATGTATGTAGCATGTAGTATGTATGTAGCATGCATGTAGTATGTATGTAGCATGCATGTAGTATGTATGTAGTATGTATGTAGCATGTAGTATGTATGTAGCATGCATGTAGTATGTATGTAGTATATATGTAGTATGTATGTAGTATGTATGTAGCATGCATGTAGTATGTATGTAGTATGTATGTAGCATGCATGTAGTATATATGTAGTATATATGTAGTATGTATGTAGTATGTATGTAGCATGCATGTAGTATGTATGTATGTAGTATTTTTTTTTTTTTTTTACATTTAACACATTAGCCGGATGATGGGACTACTACTGTCCCATCATTGGCTAATGTGTCAATCACTGTCATGGTAGTAGGCATCGCCCGATGGGACTTGTAGTCCCATCGGACGATGCCTGCACAGCCCCCCGGAGCCTGCACAGCCCCCCGGAGCCTGCACAGCCCCCCGGCAGGCCGGCACAGCCCCCCGGCAGGCCGGTACAGACCCCCACAGGGTGCACAGACCACCGGCAGGCCGGCACAGCCCCCTGGCAGGCTGCTACAGACCCCGGGCAGTCCACACAGCCCCCCGGCAGGCCGGCACAGCCCCCCGGCAGGCCAGCAGAGACCCCCGGAAGGCCCGAAATGACGGCGCATCATGATGCGCACACACCGCGCATCATGATGACGTCATTTCGGCTGTCAATCAACTTTGAACTTCCGATTCCGATGCCCGATATTGAAAAAATATCGGATGTTGGTATCGGAATGCTCAACACTATTGACAAGCTTAAGGAATAAGAATTTATGTTTTTGGCATTAAAATGGGCACTGTAGGTGTGTTTCCTGTCCTCCACTCACTGATGACTTTTCTTCACCATTGACTTACATTGGGTTTTGTGTTTCAGTCGGACTTCGACTTTTCACAATAATCGGACGATTTTGTTCGACCCGACTTTTGCGAAAGTCGGGTTTCGTGAAACCCGACTTGACCCGAAAAAAGGCAAAGTCACTCATCTCTAATTATTACTATATTGGGGCCAGAGTGGGGGACATTATTACTATACTGGAGCCAGAGTGGGGGACATTATAAATATATATGGGCCAGAGTGGGGGACATTATAACTATATTGAGGCCAGAGAGGGGGACATTATTACTATATTGGGGCCAGAGAGGGGACATTATTACTATGTTGGGGCCAGAGAGGCGGACATTATTGCTATATTGGGGCCAGAGAGGGGGACATTATTACTATGCTGGAGTCAAAGAGGGGGACATTATTGTTATATTGGGGCCAGATTGGGAGGACATTATTACTATAGTGGCGCCAGAGAGGGGGACATTATTACTATATTGGGGCCAGAGAGGGGGACATTATTACTATAGTGGAGCCAGAGAGGGGGACATTATTACTATATTGGGGCCAGAGAGGGGGACATTATTGCTATATTGGGGCCAGAGAGGGGGACATTATTGTTATATTGGGGCCAGATTGGGGGAACATTATTACTATAGTGGAGCCAGAGAGCCAGAGTCAGGGACATTATTACTATATTGGGGCCAGAGTGTGGGACTTTATTGCTATACTTGGGCCAGAGTGAGGGACATTATTACTATACTGTAGCCAGAGTGGGGGACATTATTAGTTTACTGGAGCAAGAGTAGGGGACATTATTACTATACTGGAGCCAGAGTGGCGGACATTATTTCTATACTGGAGCCAGAGTGGGGGACATAATTACTATACTGGAGTCAGAGTGGGGACGGGTACAAAAGGAAGGTCTTTATTAATGTAAGGTCACATGAAGCGGGACATTATTAATATGGGGTAGATAATTGAGCTCAGGTCCTTGGAGCCATTGCCTAACATTATTGCAATCCAAAAAACAAAGGAAGTTGAATAACACTGTTGAAAGACATGCAGTTAGCTAAAAACAGCGTTTATTAAGTCATATAAAATACATACTCATTGTATGGATCACAAAAGGTATACATAGATACAGTGTGCACAATGGAACCACCAACAAAGGTATTACATAGACAAAAGTACAGGGAAAATGGTACTATCTTATGATTTTATTTTGGTGCACTGAATAATTATCTGTAAAACAATACTGACAATATATAATATATAGTTACACCAATGCACCCCTCTTGAATATGTAAATATTAAACAAAATCCCCAATAACATCATTTATCATGTAATACGAGATGATTGTAAAAGGAGGAACTACCAAGTAACATGTGCAGATAGTAAACTACCAGCTAAATCTTCCCAAACTAGCTAGTGCATGGCAGAACTAGAGAAGGCTGACAATATATAAGAATTGTATATCTATCTTCATCCAAAAGTGCTAAGTGCTGAGTGCAAACTGCAATAAGATAAAGGTATTATATAGCCTAGTGGCAGTGCATAGAAGACAAGTCACAAAGTCAGAAAGCCTCCTACCATGGGAAAAACATATCGCTATATGGAGAAGTGCAAATGCACAGATTAAACAGTTAGATACACATGGCAGCTCAATGTGAATACCTGACCTGTAGGTGGCAACCGTTCCCCGACGCGCGTTTCGCGTGAGCTTCTTCAATAGGGGGTAAGTGTGTATAAATGTTGTCTAAAGATCTATTTATAGTCATATCTCTCATTACCTGGGCGGTCTGTAATGGCGCTTGTTTCACATCACCGGCAAGATGACGTCAGACGGTTCGGCGTCCCACGTGATCATCCCATGATTCCTCGGCCCGACGCGTCAGGGCAAGGAGGAGGGAGGGCCACGCTAGGGACGCGTCACCGTGGTGACGCACTGACCTGGGATGATTACAAGCGCGCACCGCCAGGATATTGAAGAGAGGGAGAGAAAGAGGAAGGGCCACGTTTAGGGCGCGTTGCCATAGTGACAACCAGCAACAATTCAGAGCGCACAATACCAAGCGGAAGAGATCATATGAGAAGGAAGACTGAAATTATAAAAAACACTATATGCCGCAAGTGCCTCAAATGTCAGCAACTTATAAGTGATGATGAATCTATCAATAAATGTGAATAAAGTGATAATAAGTGAACTAACCATGTTGAAAAAGTAAATGAAAAAAATATAATAAAAGAAAAAATGAATATAAATTGTATATAGAGACACCCCCATTTATTCTGTGCTAGTGTTATAATGCAAAAAGCATTAAAATATTAAAGACGTGTCACTAAGAAATTTTACATCTGAAGTGAAAATACCCTGGTATAAACAACCCAATTATCTGATTGTATGTGTATATAGCAATACATATCTACAAAGCTCTGACCCCTAGAGACAACATGCAGAGGTGGCCTAAAAGAATGGAGCTGTTAACATTCTAAAAAAAATATGAATAATAAAGTAAAATTAGCTCCACAAGATTGTGGAGAAAAACTAGACCACACTATATAAAGAGTAATCAATATTTTCTACATATAGATAGAATCCCTGAAGGGGAACCAGAGGTTTACAAAAAGTGATAAAGAAAATTGACAAATAAACAATGTGAAAATCCATGTTCTCCTTCTGTCTCCACTTCATATTCTTCCTTCAGGTAAGGCTAAGATGCCTTGAGATAAGATCTCTGGTTTCTCCAAACAAGACTAATACAGATTGATCCATGTTAGGTAAATACAAGAGTCCTAAAAACTAAAAATGTAAGAATTAAAACCACAGAAAGTATGACATAACAACCTAAAACACAATTACAAGAAAGGGGCGAAACTCAAAATTTCATTTAACCCGTCAGGTTGAACAGAGCCTATCCTAAATATCCTTTTGGCTTCTAATTGAGCCAAATTTTTCCTCCAATTCCCACCCCTTTGATTGATATAAACCTTATCTATCCCAATCACCTTAAGGAGTTTGGCATTACTGTCATGGACTTGTTTAAAATGTCTCGGTATGGGTTTCAAATCCACATCCCCAATATTTTCTTTTGCATTATGAATGTCTCTCACATGTTCTCTAATTCTCACTTTTAAAGGTCTTGATGTCAGACCTATGTAGATCTTCTCACAGGGACACATTGCATAGTACACTACACCTACCGAGTTGCACGTTATATGTTTTCCAATTTTAAAGGATTTTTTCCCATCACTTGTCTTAAATGTTAGCGCTCTTTGCATATTTGGACATGCTATACAATCCATACATGGAAAAAAGCCTTTTTTCAAACCCTTAGATCCCCTACAGATATCCACTTCTTCTCCTGCATGGTAACTATGTACCAGCATATCTTTCAAATTGCGAGATCTTCGGTATGTAATAGAAGGAATATCCATAATATGCTTCTGGACAACCTGATCTGATTTCAAGATAGGCCAAAATTTATTCAGTGCTCTTTTCATATCAGACCACTTTTCACTGTAGGTTGAGATAAATCTTACCTTTGGTTCTTCCTGTACCTTAATTCTCGATTGTAGGAGATTATTCCTTTTTTCCGCTACTGCTCTGTTATACCCTCGTTTTATACTTCTTTTTGAGTATCCTCTATCCTTAAATCTTTCTGTTAATACATAAGCCTGCTTTTTGAAGAGATGATCATTAGAGCAAATCCTTCTGATCCGTAAAAATTGACTCGTCGGGATGCCATTCATCAATGGTTGAGGATGTGACGACGATGCATGTAAAAAGGCGTTAACAGCCATGTCCTTCCTGTACACATCAGTTTGCAGGAGATCATCAGGTCCCCTGAAAATTAGAATGTCCAAGAATTCAATCCTCTCTCTATCATATTTACATGTCAATTTGATATTCAATGAGTAGTCATTAAGGATTTCAAGAAAGGACAGAAGGTCCTGTTCTGTGCCTTGCCAGATCATGAGAATGTCATCAATATATCTGGCCCAGAACAGGACCTTCTCAATGAATGCAATAGGTTTTGAAAAGAACAATTCTCTCTCCCAGAGGCCTAAAAACAGATTTGCATATGAGGGGGCAAATGCCGCCCCCATTGCAGTTCCACATTGTTGCAAATATACTGTATTCTTAAATAAGAAATAGTTATGTTCCAACGTGAATTGTAAAAGGGAAATGAGGAATTCAATAAGTTCTGGATTGAGGTCCGACATATTGAGAAACTTTCTGGTTGCTTTGATGCCATCATTGTGCCTGATGGATGTGTACAATGATTCCACATCAAATGAGACCTGCCACATATCCTTGTCCATAGGTATGCCCTCTATCTTAGATAAAACATCACCTGTATCTCTAATGTAGGAAGGTAAATTCTGGGCCAATGGTTTCAAATAAAAATCAAGATAGTTACAGATTTGTTCACATAAACTATCTTTGCCCGACACGATTGGCCGCCCTGGGGGGTTGGAAACATTCTTGTGGATTTTAGGAATAAAATACACACATGATGTTTTTGGATACTTAGGTATCAAATTGTCCTTAAGGTCTCTTGTGATTGTTCCCTCATGGAACGCCTGATCCAACATGGTCTGTAATTCATCTTGAAACGTTAAGGTCGGATTGTACGTCATTTTTTTATAACAAATTGTATCCCTAAGTTGCCTGAATGCTTCTTTTTCATATTGTTCTATGGGCCATATAACAATGTTGCCCCCTTTGTCTGACGGTTTGATTATAACCCCCTCAAGATCTTGTAGTTCTCTAAGGGCTTGTCTCTGAGTAGGTGTCAAATTATCATTGGAAATTCTTTTAGAAATTTTTTCAAATTCCTTTGTCACTAATCGGACAAATAGTTCTATATTGGGATATAGATTTAAAGATGGAAATTTCTTGGGTACAGGTGGATAATATTTTGGAATATTAGTTGTAATTACCTGTTGGTCATTATCAAGTTCTTCCAGAGTTGCAATTGCCTCTAGTTCTAGAGTATTCCAGACTTCTCCTGTTCTTGATTTATCATGGAGTTTTTTGAGGACCAGTTTTCTAGCGAAAAGGTGTAAGTCCTTTACGGCTGCAAAGAGGTCAAAAGAAGATGTAGGTGAAAACGTTAAACCTAATCCAAGAACCTCCAATTGGGGTTCTGACAGATTTTTATTTGAAAGGTTAATCACCTGAAGTCTGGAGGAGGGGTTATTCTTTCTCCTATCCTTCCTATTGGAGTTGCCTCCTCTTCTCTTATAATTATCACCTCTTAGATTATACATACCGCTGTTGATATTATATTCATTTTCCTCCTCCCGTGATGACATAGAGGAGATTGAGGATGATCTATTGTGGTCATGTTCCTGGTTTTGAATATTAGGCCATTGGTAAACCTTGCCGTTCTTGAAATCATTAAGATCTCTCAAAAATTTTTTGCTTTTCACCCCCTGGATCACTTTTTCCCAAACTCGAAATTGCATGTCAATATCTTTATTCAGATCTTCAAGTTCAGAGACAGTCAACGCTTCTGTAAGTTTATTTCTCGTGTTATCAATGTCCATATCAAATTTCTCCAAACTTTTTTTTATTAATAAATAATATTTATTTTTATATAGCGCTCACAATCTGAATTCCCTATCAGTATGTCTTTGGAGTGTGGGAGGAAACCGGAGTGCCCGGAGGAAACCCACGCAAACACGGGGAGAACATACAAACTCCTTGCAGATGTTGTCCTTGGTGGGATTCGAACCCAGGACCCCAGCGCTGCAAGGCTGCAGCGCTAACCACTGAGCCACCGTGCTGCCCTATTATTACCACTAATAAGGAGTTCCATAAGGGATTTGGAGCACTGATTACAAATTTCTTCCCATTTTGCTTTAAAAGTACTGTCCTCAACAGGGAAGGATGGCATAATTCTTAATTGTAATTGTGTTTTAGGTTATGTCATACTTTCTGTGGTTTTAATTCTTACATTTTTAGTTTTTAGGACTCTTGTATTTACCTAACATGGATCAATCTGTATTAGTCTTGTTTGGAGAAACCAGAGATCTTATCTCAAGGCATCTTAGCCTTACCTGAAGGAAAAATATGAAGTGGAGACAGAAGGAGAACATGGATTTTCACATTGTTTATTTGTCAATTTTCTTTATCACTTTTTGTAAACCTCTGGTTCCCCTTCAGGGATTCTATCTATATGTAGAAAATATTGATTACTCTTTATATAGTGTGGTCTAGTTTTTCTCCACAATCTTGTGGAGCTAATTTTACTTTATTATTCATATTTTTTTTAGAATGTTAACAGCTCCATTCTTTTAGGCCACCTCTGCATGTTGTCTCTAGGGGTCAGAGCTTTGTAGATATGTATTGCTATATACACATACAATCAGATAATTGGGTTGTTTATACCAGGGTATTTTCACTTCAGATGTAAAATTTCTTAGTGACACGTCTTTAATATTTTAATGCTTTTTGCATTATAACACTAGCACAGAATAAATGGGGGTGTCTCTATATACAATTTATATTCATTTTTTCTTTTATTATATTTTTTTCATTTACTTTTTCAACATGGTTAGTTCACTTATTATCACTTTATTCACATTTATTGATAGATTCATCATCACTTATAAGTTGCTGACATTTGAGGCACTTGCGGCATATAGTGTTTTTTATAATTTCAGTCTTCCTTCTCATATGATCTCTTCCGCTTGGTATTGTGCGCTCTGAATTGTTGCTGGTTGTCACTATGGCAACGCGCCCTAAACGTGGCCCTTCCTCTTTCTCTCCCTCTCTTCAATATCCTGGCGGTGCGCGCTTGTAATCATCCCAGGTCAGTGCGTCACCACGGTGACGCGTCCCTAGCGTGGCCCTCCCTCCTCCTTGCCCTGACGCGTCGGGCCGAGGAATCATGGGATGATCACGTGGGACGCCGAACCGTCTGACGTCATCTTGCCGGTGATGTGAAACAAGCGCCATTACAGACCGCCCAGGTAATGAGAGATATGACTATAAATAGATCTTTAGACAACATTTATACACACTTACCCCCTATTGAAGAAGCTCACGCGAAACGCGCGTCGGGGAACGGTTGCCACCTACAGGTCAGGTATTCACATTGAGCTGCCATGTGTATCTAACTGTTTAATCTGTGCATTTGCACTTCTCCATATAGCGATATGTTTTTCCCATGGTAGGAGGCTTTCTGACTTTGTGACTTGTCTTCTATGCACTGCCACTAGGCTATATAATACCTTTATCTTATTGCAGTTTGCACTCAGCACTTAGCACTTTTGGATGAAGATTAGAGTTGAGCGATACCGTCCGATACTTCAAAATATCGGATCGGAATGGATCAGCCGATCTTTAAAAAAAGTATCGGTATCGCCGATGCCGATACCGGAAGTCCCATTCAAGTCTATGAGACTTCCAGTATCGGAATTGGAAAAACCCTTTCCTGCCCTTGTACAGCCTCTCGGGGCTCTGTACGGGCCTTCCGGGGGTCTCTGCCGGCCTGCCGGGGGTCTGTGCCGGCCTGCCGGTGGGCTGTGCGGACTGCCCGGGGTCTGTGCACCCTGTGGGGGTCTGTACCGGCCTGCCGGGGGGCTGTGCTGATGTCCGGGGGTCTGTGCAGGCATCGTCCGATGGGACTACAAGTCCCATCGGGCGATGCCTGCTACCATGACAGTGATTGACACATTAGCCAATGATGGGACAGTAGTAGTCCCATCATTCGGCTAATGTGTTAAATGTAAAAAAAAAATACTACATACTACATGCATGCTACATACATACTACATGCTACATACATAGTACATATATACTACATGCATGCTACATACATACTACATGCTACATACATACTACATACATACTACATATATACTACATGAATGCTACATACATGCTACATGCTACATACATACTACATATATACTACATGCATGCTACATACATGCTACATGCTACATACATACTACATACTACATGCTACATACATACTACATACATACTACATGCTACATACATACTACATATATACTACATGCATGCTACATACATACTGCATGCATGCTACATACATACTACATGCATGCTACATACATACTACATGCTACATACATACTACATACATACTACATGCATGCTACATACATACTGCATGCATGCTACATACATACTACATGCTACATACATACTACATATATACTACATGCATGCTACATACATACTACATGCTACATACATACTACATACATACTACATGCATGCTACATACATACTACATGCTACATATATACTACATACATACTACATATATACTACATGCATGCTACATACATACTGCATGCATGCTACATTCCCACACAGCTTTTATCATAAAGTGAGACTAGGGACTTTTTTTTTTTAAGTGTCGGAGGAATACAGTGCGGAAGGATACCTACCTTCCGTCATTGGATTCCTGCAGCCCGTAGAGAGCGGCAGCATCAGCTGATGCTGCAGTTCTCTACCCAAGATCGTCGTGGGACACACTCGTGGACTGCTTCGGATCATGGGTAAGTATTTTTGTGGTTTGTTATGTTAATATTTATTCCGTAGACGACAATGGCTTTGGGGAACAATGTGACAAGTATTGGTAAGTATGTTACTCTATGTTATATGTACTGTATGTCTATGTATGTATTGTATGAATGTATTGTATGTAGCATGCATGTAGTATGTATGTAGCATGTATGTAGTATGTATGTAGTATATATGTGGTATGTATGTAGCATGTAGTATGTATGTAGCATGCATGTAGTATGTATCTAGTATGTATGTAGTATGTATGTAGCATGTAGCATGTATGTAGCATGCATGTAGTATATATGTGGTATGTATGTAGCATGTAGTATGTATGTAGCATGCATGTAGTATGTATGTAGTATGTATGTAGCATGTAGTATGTATGTAGCATGCATGTAGTATATATGTAGCATGTATGTAGCATGTAGTATGTATGTAGCATGCATGTAGTATATATGTGGTATGTATGTAGCATGTAGTATGTAGCATGCATGTAGTATGTATGTAGTATATATGTGGTATGTATGTAGTATGTATGTAGCATGCATGTAGTATGTATGTAGTATGTATGTAGCATGTAGCATGTATGTAGTATGTATGTAGTATATATGTGGTATGTATGTAGCATGTAGTATGTAGCATGCATGTAGTATGTATGTAGTATATATGTGGTATGTATGTAGCATGTAGCATGCATGTAGTATGTATGTAGTATGTATGTAGTATGTATGTAGCATGTAGTATGTATGTAGCATGCATGTAGTATGTATGTAGTATGTATGTAGCATGTAGTATGTATGTAGCATGCATGTAGTATTTATGTGGTATGTATATAGCATGTAGTATGTATGTAGCATGCATGTAGTATGTATGTAGTATGTATGTAGTATTTTTTTTTTTTTTTTAAACATTTAACACATTAGCCGGATGATGGGACTACTACTGTCCCATCATTGGCTAATGTGTCAATCACTGTCATGGTAGCAGGCATCGCCAGATGGGACTTGTAGTTCCATCGGACGATGCTTGCACAGACCCCCGGACATCAGCACAGCCCCCCGGCAGGCCGGTACAGACCCCCACAGGGTGCACAGACCACCGGCAGGCCGGCACAGCCCCCCGGCAGGCCGGTACAGACCCCGGGCAGTCCACACAGCCCCCCCGGCAGGCCGGCACAGCCCCCCAGCAGGCCGGCAGAGACCCCCGGAAGGCCCGAAATGACGGCGCATCATGATGCGCAAACACCGCGCATCATGATGACGTCATTTCGGCTGTCAATCAACTTTGAACTTCCGATTCCGATGCCCGATATTGAAAAAATATCGGATGTCGGTATCGGAATTCCGATACAGCAAGTATCGGCCGATACCCGATACTTGCGGTATCGGAATGCTCAACACTAATGAAGATAGATATACAATTCTTATATATTGTCAGCCTTCTCTAGTTCTGCCATGCACTAGCTAGTTTGGGAAGATTTAGCTGGTAGTTTACTATCTGCACATGTTACTTGGTAGTTCCTCCTTTTACAATCATCTCGTATTACATGATAAATGATGTTATTGGGGATTTTGTTTAATATTTACATATTCAAGAGGGGTGCATTGGTGTAACTATATATTATATATTGTCAGTATTGTTTTACAGATAATTATTCAATGCACCAAAATAAAATCATATGATAGTACCATTTTCCCTGTACTTTTGTCTATGTGATACCTTTGTTGGTGGTTCCATTGTGCACACAGTATCTATGTATACCTTTTGTGATCCATACAATGAGTATGTATTTTATATGACTTAATAAACGCTGTTTTTAGCTAACTGCATGTCTTTCAACAGTGTTATTCAACTTCCTTTGTTTTTTGGATTGTAATATATATTATAGGAAGCTTTATATAGGCCTTGTTATTTGAGAGCCTAATATTATTGCTAGACACATTGCTAAAGCCAGGGCTCTACTTGATAGATAAATCTATTAACAACACACCTAGCATTATTGTCAGATGCAGAGACATATATTTTTCTATCATCTAATTCCATGACAAAAGTTCATAGAAAAACTTCAAAATGTTATATATTTAGGGGTACCTTTGGTTATACTAAGTAAACAGGCTGAATACATTGTTGTGGAACACCCAGTAGTTGTTCATTTCCAAAAGTCTACAAATCTGGTTTTCCTACACCCACTGCCCTATCACCATTGAATTTCTTGATTTACAATTAATGGCCAATTTTGCCAGCCACACTGTCGTGTCCTCTAAACATCGTGTTTCGTAAGGAAACAAAATTAAATTCTAGTCTCCATGCCCATTCATGCCATATTTCACAAACCATTAGGAGAGTTCCTGTTGGAGAACTCTTCGGAGCTAAAAGAAATAGTCCTCATTACCTTTGAAGGGGAAACTGATTGCATCTTCGATAAAAAAAAAGCTAAACTTAAAACCAGCAATCATCTATTGTTTAATTTTGTTCTGAAAATAGAAGTCCATCTCCTTTCAAATTTTTCTTCTCAGTTTTCCATGAAATATGCTGAAATATGTCACAAAATTAGGAGAAATATTCCAATTCTATGCAGTGATCCTGAATCCAAATCAACACTGGCAGCTGGACTGCGCTTTGTCCTCGGCAGACCCCCAACACTTAAGGCCCTTTTACATTTAGCGATGCACCAGCGATCCGACCAGCGATCCCACCCGGTCAGGATCGCTGGTGCATCGCTAAATGATCGCTAGTGAGCTTTCACACAGAAAGATCTCACAGCGATGCAGCAGCGACGCAGCGCACAATACTCACCTTTCACACACAGCGATCCTGCGTCCTCCCGCCCGCGTCCAGCGTCGCTCGTCGTCACAGCAGGAAGTCTCAGCAGGAAGCGCCCGACGAGAAATGGAGCCGGACATTCTCGCGCGATCAGCGATGGACAGCGGGGGAGCCGGTCGGAGGTAAGTATCACACATAGCGATATCGCTAGCAATATCGCTATAACGTCACAAAACCAGTGACGTTTTAGCGATATTGCTAGCGATATTGCTTAGTGTAAAACCCCCTTTAGTCAATTCTTATCGCTTTCGCCTTTTGTTGATACAAATCCTAAAATTGATACCTGGTTACAAACTAAAGACAGATTTAAATGTGGTTACACGCAATGCATTTGTTGCAAATCCATGATTATTTCAGAGTTTTACATCCCTGCAAATTCTTCGTGGTGTTTACGGCAGAATTCTGGCATAAGACTCCTTCAAATGTCCCAAAAATGTTTGTGCAATATAAAGATGTACAAAAATATTGCGACTTTTAGAGTTTTCAGTCACTTATGGGCAGCTTTGACGAAATGGGCCAGGGTGGGATGTGGTGTGGCAATGCCTGGCCAACAGATTAATTAAAAGTTTCAGCGTTCCCAACAGGGCCGGACTGGGACTAAAATTCAGCCCTGACATTTGAAGTTACACAGGCCCACTAGTCACATGGTGACTATATAATATCTTTGTACACTTTTAGTTTACAAGAAGTGAGAGGAGATTAACACGACTATATAACATGTAGTCACAGCTGTGCCCAGTATTTCAGCTCAGTCCTATTTATTGCTTTTAGGTACAGTACTCCTCCCAAATCTCTGTCCCCTTTTGTATGCATGATTACAGAATTCCTGGCAGAACTGCTCTCTATTGGGCAACCAGACCCCCTGGTCATAGCTGCCCCTATCATACCTCCCAACTTTTGAAGAAGGGAAAGATGGACAAAGACTGCGGCGCGCTACGCGCGCCGCTGCAAATTTTTGACCACGCCCAGCCACACCCATTTCACAACTAGTCACACCCATGTCCACACCTAATCGCACCCATTTAGCACTGCTGATCACACTGACTGGTACTGAGGGCACAGTGGCTGGCATTATGGGCACACTGACTGGCACTAAGGAAGAGAGAAAACAGAGAGAGAGAGAGAAAAAAGAAAACAGAGAGAGCGAGAAAGAAAGGGGAAAGAAAGAAAGGAGAGAGACAGAGAAAGAACAGAGAGAGAAAGAAAGAAGTAAAGAAAAGAAAGAAAGAACAGAGAGAAAGAGAGGGAAGAAAGAACAGAGAGAGAAAGAAAGAAAGATTAGAGAGAGAAAGAAAGAACAGAGAGAGAAAGAAAGAACAGAGAGAGAAAGAAAATGAGGGAAAGACAGAACAGAGAATGAAAGAACAGAGAAAGAAAGAAAAAGAGAGAAAGAAATAAAGAAAGATTCTACAAAGATACTATAACAGCCCAGCTCCCATTGTAGTGCCCACCTGAGCCTCCCGGTGCAGGACCTATCATGATCCGCTCACATGGCCGACATCCCCGATTCCAAGGCAATCCTGTTGTCTGCGCTGTCGGAGGACACGGTGATGGATCTGAAGCATTCCTGGTTCTGTTACAATCTCATCAAGAAATTATCTCATTTCCAGTCAGCTTCCAGCACATCACTTCAGGTGGAACGTCATGTGTGTGTTTTAAAATGCTCCTCGGGGCTCCGCTGTGTATTCCTGTGTCCGTGGGAAAAGCCCGCTTTGTATGCTTTGTACACACTTTGTACATCCCGTACACATATGGCTCCACTCCATACACACACGGCTCCACTCCGTCCACCTCGTACACGCGTGGCTCCGCTCCGCACACCTCGTACACACGGCTCCTCTCCGTACACCTCGTACACACGGCTCCGCTCCGTACACCTCGTACACACGGCTCCGCTCCGTACACCTCGTACACGCGCGGCTCCTCTCCGTACACCTCGTACACGTGCGGCTCCTCTCCGTACACGCGGCTCCGCTCCGTACACCTCGTACACACTGCTCCGCTCCGTACACCTCGTACACACTGCTCCGCTCCGTACACCTCGTACACACTGCTCCGCTCCGTACACCTCGTACACACGGCTCCGCTCCGTACACCTCGTACACACGGCTCCGCTCCGTACACCTCGTACACACGGCTCCGCTCCGTACACCCCGTACACACGGCTCCTCTCCGTACACCTCGTACACACGGCTCCTCTCCGTACACCTCGTACACACACGGCTCCTCTCCGTACACCTCGTACACACACGGCTCCTCTCCGTACACCTCGTACACACACGGCTCCGCTCCGTACACCTCGTACACACACGGCTCCGCTCCGTACACCTCGTACACACACGGCTCCGCTCCGTACACCTCGTACACACTCGGCTCCGCTCCGTACACCTCGTACATATGGCTCCTCTCCGTACACCTTGTACACACGGCTCCGCTCCGTACACCTCGTACACACGGCTCCGCTCCGTACACCTCATACACACACAGCTCTGCTACATCCACACTGTAAATCCTGACCCCACACATACTTACCTCAACCAGCACCATGACAACAGCAAAGCAGAGTCTTGCAGACGGTAGAGGCAAGGCTGAGCGCACAGGACCTGTGATGAGGTCACAGGAGGGGCGGAGTCAGGGGTGACATGATCGGGGGTCTGGACAAAGGCTCCTGATCATGTGACCCCCCTGACTCCTCCCCTCCTGTGACCTCATCACAGGTCCTGCGAACAGAGCGAGCAGGCAAGCGAGTGTGACGCTGTGAGTGGCTGCGGGGGGTGGGGGGTCTCATGCTAAGGCGAGGATGGGGTGCGTGGGGCGTGGCGGCTTATCTCCCTGCAGTGCGGGAGGAACTTGAAACTATCACCGCCATGCCCGCAGACGGCCGGCGGCAGGAGCAACAGTGGCCGCAGCAGCTGGCAAGCGGCCAGATGATCGGGCGTTGCCGCCCGCGGCCCACGTGACAGCGGCCCAGCGGGAAAATGCCCGGTTGGTTATATTGCCAATCCGGGCCTGGTTCCCAATGTCAAAAATGTTTCTCCGGACAGGAACTGACTGGAGTGACATTTGTGGTGAAGTGCACAATACTGATAAGATGTTCCTAACTCATCAAGTGGGGTGCGCCGGCTCATGAATTAAATGCGTCTTATTCCTGTATTAACCCTGCTGTTATGTTCGGTCAAAAACAACCGATTTTGAACATTAATATTTTTTAAAATATTCAAGATGCGATTCTGAAACTTGTGGTTGATTGACTTTTCCTCATTTGAGGGGTTCTTACTATGGGTACTTTTTTTTTTTTGTTTACTTTTTGCTCCACAATTTTTTATACACTTGTACTGTTTGGTCAAAAATGACCGATAGCCTTTTATAGTGATCTCCAGCCATTTTATGAGTAAAATATAGGAGCTATAATCTCATTTTGGACTATATATTACATCTACTACTATTTATCAACTTATTTAGGTCCTTTTGGTCCGTGCAGATTTACACATACCTACATTTTCTCATTACAATACTGCTGATGGATTACCTTCCAGTATAGTTATGTGCCAAATATTTTTACCCTGCTGTTCATGTAAAATAGTTCAATTCAGTTCTCAACATTTCATATTGTAAATGAACATATTCTCTTTTTTTACTTGTGTTCCCTGATCTAATTTCTGTGAAATGCTGACCTGAAAGAGTACTAATAAATTCTGTCTGAAAAGTGTGTTTGCTTTACTCTGAGCTCTTATCCTAAAGGGTGGGGGGTGTTTTATTTTATCTTACCAGTAGACAATTGCCATAGTAGTCTATCCAGTTTAATTTTCAGTCAAGCTGGAGAGAGCAGAGAGGACATGTACAGACAACAGAGTTCTGAAGGATCATCGTTAAATATGCAATATGCATAAATATTCCAATAAAGCCATGTTAAATGTTTTGACACAAAAAAAAATAAAAAAAGTAAGTTTTTCTTTCCATTTTTCATTTGTTTATAAACAACCAGGTTCACATACAATATAATACTGCAAAAATTATTCAATTAAAACACTTAAATTAGCTAAAAATCAAGACTTTATTAGGTCCGGTCAAAAATGACCGCAACATAACAAGTGTATAGTGGTAACGAACAGAAAAGCAGGGTTAATGAAACAAGGCCAAAAAGTATTCCCTCACCAGCAGTATATTAATTGTAATGCCACACATGTGGTTTATTTAATCACATATGTGGCATGCAATGTTCAGTATATAGGATGTAGTACTGACATCTTATAGACCCACATTTGTCAGCAATTGTCAGAAGTATCAGGGTATGTTTCCACGGGCACAAACCGGTAGCACTTTGGACACAGAAGACGTCTGCTCCGTCCAAAGCACTGGCGGCTTTTGTACTTGCGGTGATTCTGCATGTGTTCATTGAAACATACGGAATCACTGCATCCTATACTTTGGACTGTGATATTTATCTTGCGGAGACTGAGCATCTCCGCAAGATAAATAGACATGCTGCAGTCTATAAAGATGCACCGCATGTGCGTATACGCAGGGAAGCTGGAGGCGTCCCTGCACGCATTGTGGAGTTGGAATTTCATAAAATCCCATCCTGTAACATCTGGCCGCTGCGGATTGGATGCTGCAGCTGTATGTAGCGTCCAATCCGCAGAGTTTACTGACCGTGGGAACATACCCTCAGAATCCGTTAAAGGAAAAATGTCAGAAGAGTCGGCTCATTGTATCCTGAAACGTGGGTTACACATTGCACCTATGTGTTCAGGGAACAGAACGAGTGTGTTCATCAATTCACACCATTAATTTTGTACAAAAATTGTTTAATAGAGAAGCTTACGACATATTTATTTCTGTGTCCCCATGGATGAATTAAAAAACAAAATCTGATTCTATTGATTGATCCCAATTTATCTATTTTTTTAAGGACATTGTAGTACTTTTTTGGTTTATATGTCTTTTTCTCCCCTCATTTTATTTGTCAAAGCCAAATACAAGGAAGTACCAAAAACAAAGCAGCTTTAGTTAAAACCTAACATACCAAAAGGAAACAAAAAACTTGATAAAGACGCATGTTAAAAAAAACGCACGCAAAAACTGTTGGAATATGTTTGGTGCAACAATTCCATTCCTGTTTTGCGTGTTTAGTTGCTAAATTTGTTTGCTGTTTATAAAGTTAAAAAAACCCTCCCAGAGGCTCACACAGGGAGAGCATGTGACTGTATTTCCTGTTTTCCTGTGTTTGTGCATGAGAGAAGTAGCCTGCTATTGATGCTGCACAGATAGAGACACTCAAATGATTTATTCCTGATCTATTAAGCTTATCATATATTGTTCCTGCTTGTTCCTGAATAAAGAAGCTCTGTTGTCACATGCTTGGAGAATATCCTGAATAATCTGCTACCAACAAATACACAATGAAAAAAGTCAAGTAACCTAATTTACATAATAGATGCAGAAATGTTGCAACATCAAAACCTTACCATAAGCTCTTTCTGGGAGCATAACCTCAAAGAATCAGAGACTAAAGGTGGCGTCACGCATAGCGATATCGCTATGTGTGACACTTACCTCCGACCGGCTCCCCCTCTGGTTATCGCTGATCGCGCGAGAACGTCCTGGGCCGTTACTCGGCGGCGGCTTCCTGCTGGGCTTCCTGCTGGCGCCGACAAGCGAAGTGTGGACGCGGGCGGAGGACTTCATCATCGCTGCGTGTGACAGGTAAGTAACGACCGCTGCTGCGTCGCTGCATCGCTGGTGAGATCTGCCTGTTTGGCAGCTCACTAGCGACCATTTAGCGATGCACCAGCGATCCTGACCGCATCATATCGTTATCGGGATCGCTGGTGCATCGCTAAATGTAACGGGACCCTAAATGTTTCCCCATATATTATTGCTGACTTTTAGAGATCACTACAGTGGGACAGCATTATAAAAACATATTTCTACCAAGTTTTAATTGACCAAAACTGAAACCCCATTTAATGCCTCAATATCATACATAGTAATATATTCTAATTAAACGTTACTAAGCATGATATCTTAAAAATAGGTAAGCAGGGAGAGGCTAGTAACCACTGTATATACCAAATTCCAAATTATTATTCAAATGCTATTTTTCTCCGATTTTTCTAAATGGTTGATGCAACTGAATCAACATAATGTTCAAATTATCACCATTAAAGTATAAATCATATTTCAGTGGACAAACCTCCCATGATAACAATTTATTTCAAAACTAAAAGAACTCAAAATGCACTATTCCAAAATATCAAGCACAACAGAGTTTCCAAACATTTTATAGGTTGTAAAAGAGCTGAAAATGGTCATTTCTTGAATTTGAGGCATTAAGAGGACACATTTACTGAAATCAAAAGCTTTCCAATCAAAAGTATCTTAACAGGCCAAGTTACATGTTAACGTAGGGCCTCTTCTTTGAGATCACCTTCACAATTCTTGCATCCATTGAACTTTTCGATAGTTTCTGCTTGAATATATTTTTAGGATATCAGAATAGCCCCTCAGAGCTGCTGTGAACCTCAAAGCCTCATAGATCTTTTGCTTGAGGATATTACAAGGTTCTCAATAGGGTTGAGGTCAGGGGAGGATGGTGGACATATCATAAGTATCTCTCCTTTTATGACCATAGTGTAGTAGAGGTGGGCCGGACTGGGGGGGTGGTCCCTCATTTACCGCGCACAGAGGTCACAGACACAAGATGGAGGCAGATTTCGGGTACAACAGGTCCAAGTTAATTTAGTCGTCCGCCTGACGATCTCAGTAGTACACCGCAATTCTTCCACACCTTCCGTTTCCAGGCCCAGGTACATACACTGTACTTTTAGCGTAGTGACGTTCCTCCCAGCTCGGTCACTGTGGCCGCCTTAGGCCTGTTCACCAACAGCACTTTACTGATCAGAGGTCGTCGTCAATTTGGTATGTTGGGCCTCATCTGTTCTGCGGTTCTTTGTGTCGGGGCCACCCCCCTGACTTCCTTTCTCCTCAGTCCCCTAGTTGAGCTCCCCTCACAGCACGTACTCCTTCACTGACTCCTCTCCTCAGAGCTCCTCCCGGGACTGGAACTTTCTGGAAACCTTCTGTCCTATTTATAACTTTCCTGGTTCCCTATAACTCCGCCCCCCCATGACCAACGGTTTCTCTAGCCATAAGCTGCTGTCAAGTCCTGAACTCACACTCTCCCCTGCCACCCTGCCATCTTGTGGTCAACCCAAGATACTGTACTCAATCTACACTTTTTCCCAGCTGTTTCCCTAGTGTAATTACAAATATACGCCTACACTGCACAAACCATCCCTTCTTCTTGCTGACAAGTCCGTCCGTCAGGTCACCTTCCCCACAATAGCATCCAATGACTCACAGCTATTCTTTACAGCATGAGATGGTGCTTTGTCATGCATGAAGATGATTTTGCTAAAGATGGCACAGTTTTTCTTTTTGTACCATGGAGGAAAGTGGTCAGTCAGAAACGCAATATCCTTAGCCGAGGCCATTTTTCACAAATTAAGGGACCCTAAATAGGGTTACCGGATCTCTTCTCATAATTTCGGCCCAAAACAGGACTCCACCACCTTTTTTATGACCTCCACCACCTTGTTGGTACATGGTGGACATTCACCAGCCATCCACAGGGTCATCTATTTGGACCACCCAGAGTTGCACAGCACTCATCAGTAAAAAAAAAAGATTGCTTTAAAATTAGTCTTTATGTACAGTATGTCTGGGCCCATTGCAACAGGTTCTGCTTGTTAGCACTGTTTAGGGGTGCCGAATAGTAGGATTTTGCTCTCTACCCCAACGTATCAGATTCTTGCCTACCATGGAAACCTACTTATACAATTGAAAATACAACAAGGGTTAAATACAACCAACTTACTGAAAAACCCTATTTAAAATGTAACTTTTATTAAGTGTATTCTAAAAATGCTTCTGAAGTTGCTGGGAAAACCTGATTCCTCAAAAAATCTACCAGCCAAATTCATCTGATAGTACAGTTATCTGGCCAAAAAAACTGCTTAAAGGAAGTCAATAGATACCGCAGAGATCTGCCCAGAAAAAAACCTCACCAAAAAGGAAAAATAATAATAATAATAACTGCATGCTTCTGGAGGATCCTGCTATTTACGGTTTGCGGGACTACAGAGGCACCAGCAGGTCAAATACCTGTTTACCAATTTTTAAACATATTTTAGCAACTGTTTTCTTAATCTGATAAATTTATCTGGCAGAAACCTTCCTCATTATACCTTTATCTACATGTACCAATCTGTTTTCTGTATTAGCCACAAATCTCTTCACAATACGATGATCATGTTTAGATTTTTGTGAAATAGCTAATGTTTTCATACCCTGCCCAAGACATTGCACCATTCGCTTCCTTTGAGGCAAAAGAAAGATGTTTTTTGTTTCCTATATTGCTTGAAACATGGGTCTGCTTATCCTCTTACCGACATATCATGTACTGATATGTCATATGCCGGCTCTCTAACTTTCCTGCTGGCTCGCATGAGCAGGGTCATCCATACACCCTTAAGGGCACAAACTGTACTGCCTCATTCAAATATTGTGAACAAAGTGTAGTTGCGGTACTTCTACACTCATGAAAGCTCTGTACACAGTGAAAAGTCTGCCAAAAATTACACATAGGGTCATCCATACAACCTTTAAGACATCATTCAAATATTGTTAACAGAGTGTACTTGTTATACTTCTACACTCATAAAAGATCTGTACAGTGTGCAAAGTCATCTGCAAAAAATTACAAGCAGGGTCATCCATAGACCTTTCAAGGCACCAACTGTACTGTCTCATTCAAATATTGTAAACAAAGTGTAGTTGCGTCAGTTCTAAACTCATAAAGGCTTTGCACACTCTGCAAAGCCAGGAAACATGGCTATGGAGGGTAATATAGTCATCCATAGACCCTTGAAGGCAACAACTTGTGGCCCTCATTCAATTATTTTTAAAGTGTACTTGATGTCCTCCTACACTTATAAAGGCTTTGCACAAAGTACAATACCAGGAAAAAATTGTAAGTAGGATCATCCAGTCATCCTTACACATTTGAAGGCAACAACTAGAAGGCCTCATTCAAATATTGAAGATTAGAAACACGGCTAATCCAGACTTTATTCATTTTTATCAGAGTGAGCCTTTCATCACTTTCTGTTGACAGGCAAAAGCGCCTTGTCTGTTATGACTGCCAGGCAGCACTAAAAACACGCTCAGACAAGGCGCTAGCAACAGGGCAGCAAAACACTTCTAATACATATAGGGACAGCTCAAGCCAGGTGTCCAGCTTTGAGACCCAATATCTGAAAATCGCAGAAGAATTATGGAGTACGCTGGTTTTGTCAGCCAGGTATTACTTGACCATCTTTAAAAGCTTCTCCCTCCTTGTCAAAAATACCCAGTCATCAGGCCCTGGACACTGGGATGATGCCACGAAATTGGCTCAGGCCTTTGACAGTGTATCCCTGCCTCTACTGTACCTGGTGTGTGCATTCCTCATCTCTCCTCCTTGGTTGGTCAAGGAAACTTGCCCCCTGCCACTAGCATTGTCTGATGGGAATTCAATGGCCTTCTGGTATAGCAAAATATTCAGAATTGAGAGTCCTCAGTGGTTGATAGCTGTGCTGTGTTGTGCATAAATATGTGACTCTTCAGGTTTTGTATTAGTCAATGCCTGATGAAAAGACCTGAGTAGTCTCAAAAGTTTGCAATGTGTTACCATCTTTTCAGTTAGCCATTAAAAGGTATCCACCACTGAGGACTCTCAATTCTGAATATTTTTCTATCTACTGGCTGACACAGTACAAAGATATACTTCTGGTATAGCAACATTTTAGTAAACTTCTCTGCCTCAGGAAGGAGAGACGAAAAGTTCTCCTCGTAGAGTAGGTCTAGCAGGGTGAACAATCTGTACTCTTTTTTGTCAAGATGAATGTAACGCAAGGGTCATGGGAAAAGCAGCAGTACATAAAGTCTGCCATATGAACCAAGCTACCTACAGCCAACACATTCCTGTCTCCACCATGAGGATTACTATCCATCTCTTCCTCCCCCTCCATCTCTTCCTACTCATTCCCCTCCTCAGCCCATCCGCGTAGGAATGATGGGACAGCCAGCTCCTGAACCTCCTCCTCTTCCTCAGCTTCCACCTACTCATTGTTACCCAATCCAGCTTGAGCAGATGAGATGAGGCTGGGCTGTCTATTCCCTCCCTGTCTCATGTCTTCCTCCATCTCCACCTGGTCTGCATGCAAAGCTTCATAATTAGAGTTGAGCGATACCAGCCGATACTTGAAAATATCGGATCGGAATGGATCGGCCGATCTTAAAAAAAAGTATCGGTATCGCCGATTCCGATACCGGAAGTCCCATTCAAGTCTATGGGACTTCCGGTATCGGAATAAGAAAAACCCTATTTTTGCCTTGTACAGCCTCTCTGGGGTCTGTACGGGCCTTTCGGGGGGCTGTGCCGGCCTGCCGGGGGGTCTGTGCAGGCTCCAGTGGTCTGTGCAGGCCTGCCGGTGGTCTGTGCAGGCCTGCCGGGGGGGCTGTGCCGGCCTGCCGGTGGTCTGTGCAGGCTCCGGTGGTCTGTGCCGGCCTGCCGGTGGGCTGTGCAGGCTCCGTTGGTCTGTGCCGGCCTGCCGGGGGGCTGTGCCGGCCTGCCGGTGGGCTGTGCAGGCTCCGGTGGTCTGTGCTGGCCTGCCGGGGGGCTGTGCAGGCTCCGGGGGTCTGTGCAGGCATCGTCCGATGGGACTCCAAGTCCCATCGGACGATGCCTGCTACCATGACAGTGATTGACACATTAGCCAATGATGGGACAGCAGTAGTCCCATCATCCGGCTAATGTGTTGAATGTAAAAAAAAAAAAAAAATTTACATGCTACATACATACTACATACATGCTACATACATGCTACATACATGCTACATACATACTACATACATACTACATATATACATACATGTAACATACATACTACATGCAACATGCATACTACATACATGCTACATACTACATGCATACTACATACATAATACATATATACTACATGCATGCAACATACATACAACATATATACTACATGCATGCAACATGCATACTACATATATACTATATATACTACATGTAACATACATACTACATATATACTACATGCTACATACATGCTACATACATACTACATACATGCTACATACTACATACATAATACATATATACTACATGCATGCAACATACATACAACATATATACTACATGCATACTACATATATACTATATATACTACATGCATACTACATATATACTATATATACTACATGTAACATACATACTACATATATACTACATGCTACATACATGCAACATACATACTACATACATGCTACATACATACTACATACATAATACATATATACTACATGCATGCAACATGCATACAACATATATACTACATGCATGCAACATGCATACTACATATATACTATATATACTACATGTAACATACATACTACATGCTACATACATGCAACATACACACTACATGCTACATACATGCAACATACATACTACATACATGCTACATACATACTACATACATAATACATATATACTACATGCATGCAACATGCATACAACATATATACTACATGCATGCAACATGCATACTACATATATACTATATATACTACATGTAACATACATACTACATGCTACATACATGCAACATACACACTACATGCTACATACATGCAACATACACACTACATACATGCTACATACATACACACTACATGCTACATACATGCAACATACATACATGCTACATACATACTACATACATGCTACATACCACATGCATGCAACATGCATACTACATATATACTGCATATATACTACATGCATGCAACATACATATATACTACATACAATACATACATATAGACATACAGTACATATAACATAGAGTACATACCCACCGTCACTTGTCACTTTGATCCCCGAAGCCATTGTCCCCTTGAGGAATAAATATCAAAATAAAAAAACACCAATATACTTACCCCGATCCGCAGAAGTCCACGAGGGTCCCACGTCGATCTTGCGTGGAGAACAGCAGCATCAGCTGATGCTACCATTCTCTACCAGCTCCAGGAATACAATGACGGAAGGTAGGTATCCTTCCGCACTGTATTCCTCCACCACTGTAAAAAAATGTCCCTAGTCTCACTTTATGCCATTGCTGCGTGGGAATTTCCCACGCAGCAATGGCATAAAGTGAGACTAGGGACTTTTTTTTTTTTTAAAGTGGTGGAGGAATACAGTGCGGAAGGATACCTACCTTCCGTCATTGTATTCCTGGAGCTGGTAGAGAACGGTAGCATCAGCTGATGCTGCTGTTCTCCACGCAAGATGGACGTGGGACCCTCGTGGACTTCTGCGGATCGGGGTAAGTATATTGGTGTTTTTTTATTTTGATATTTATTCCTCAAGGGGACAATGGCTTCGGGGATCAAAGTGACAAGTGACGGTGAGTATGTACTCTATGTTATATGTACTGTATGTCTATATGTATGTATTGTATGTAGTATATATGTATGTTGCATGCATGTAGTATATATGCAGTATATATGTAGTATGCATGTTGCATGCATGTGGTATGTAGCATGTATGTATGTTGCATGTATGTAGCATGTAGTGTGTATGTATGTAGCATGTATGTAGTGTGTATGTTGCATGTATGTAGCATGTAGTGTGTATGTTGCATGTATGTAGCATGTTACATGTAGTATACACTCACTGGCCACTTTATTAGGTACACCATGCTAGTAAGGGGTTGGACCCCCTTTTGCCTTCAGAACTGCCTCAATTCTTCGTGGCAGAGATTCAACAAGGTGCTAGAAGCATTCCTCAGAGATTTTGGACCATATTGACATGATGGCATCACACAGTTGGCGCAGATTTGTCGGCTGCACATCCCTGATGCGAATCTCCCGTTCCACCACATCCCAAAGATGCTCTATTGGATTGAGATCTGGTGACTGAGGAGGCCATTTGAGTACAGTGAACTCATTGTCATGTTCAAGAAACCAATCTGAGATGATTCGAGCTTTATGACATGGCGCATTATCCTGCTGAAAGTAGCCATCAGATGTTGGGTACATTGTGGTCATAAAGGGATGGACATGGTCAGCAACAATACTCAGGTAGGCTGTGGCGTTGCAACGATGCTCAATTGGTACCAAGGGGCCCAAAGAGTGCCAAGAAAAAATTCCCCACACCATGACACCACCACCACCAGCCTGAACCGTTGATACAAGGCAGGATGGATCCATGCTTTCATGTTGTTTACGCCAAAATCTGACCCTACCATCCGAATGTCGCAGCAGAAATCGAGACTCATCAGACCAGGCAACGTTTTTCCAATCTTCTACTGTCCAATTTCGATGAGCTTGTGCAAATTGTAGCCTCAGTTTCCTGTTCTTAGCTGAGAGGAGTGGTACCCAGTGTGGTCTTCTGCTGCTGTAGCCCATCTGCCTCAAAGTTCGACGCACTGTGCGTTCAGAGATGCTCTTCTGCCTACCTTGGTTGTAACGGGTGGCAATTTGAGTCACTGTTGCCTTTCTATCAGCTCGAACCAGTCTGCTCATTCTCCTCTGACCTCTGGCATCAACAAGGCATTTCCGGCCACAGAACTGCCGCTCACTGGATTTTTTTTCTTTTTCGGACCATTCTCTGTAAACCCTAGAGATGGTTGTGCGTGAAAATCCCAGTAGATCAGCAGTTTCTGAAATACTCAGACCAGCCCTTCTGGCACCAACAATCATGCCACGTTCAAAGGCACTCAAATCACCTTTCTTCCCCATACTGATGCTCGGTTTGAACTGCAGGAGATTGTCTTGACCATGTCTACATGCCTAAATGCACTGAGTTGCCGCCATGTGATTGGCTGATTAGAAATTAAGTCTTAACACACAGTTGGACAGGTGTACCTAATAAAGTGGCCAGTGAGTGTATATAGTATATATGTAGTATGCATGTTGCATGCATGTAGTATATATGTTGTATGCATGTTGCATGCATGTAGTATATATGTATTATGTATGTAGTATGTATGTAGCATGTATGTAGTATGTATGTTGCATGTATGTAGCATGTAGTATATATGTAGTATGTATGTTACATGTAGTATATATAGTATATATGTAGTATGCATGTAGTATATATAGTATATATGTAGTATGCATGTAGTATATATGTTGTATGTATGTTGCATGCATGTAGTATATATGTATTATGTATGTAGTATGTAGCATGTATGTAGCATGTATGTAGCATGTAGTATATATGTAGTATGTATGTTACATGTAGTATATATAGTATATATGTAGTATGCATGTTGCATGCATGTAGTATATATGTTGTATGTATGTTGCATGCATGTAGTATATATGTATTATGTATGTAGTATGTAGCATGTATGTAGCATGTATGTAGCATGTATGTAGCATGTAAATTTTTTTTTTTTACATTCAACACATTAGCCGGATGATGGGACTACTACTGTCCCATCATTGGCTAATGTGTCAATCACTGTCATGGTAGCAGGCATCGCCCGATGGGACTTGTAGTCCCATCGGACGATGCCTGCACAGACCCACGGAGCCTGCACAGCCCACCGGCAGGCCGGCACAGCTCCCCGGCAGGCCGGCACAGCTCCCCGGCAGGCCGGCACAGACCCCTGGAGCCTGCACAGACCCCCGGAGCCTGCACAGACCACCGGCAGGCCGGCACAGCTCCCCCGGCAGGCCGGCACAGACCCCCGGAGCCTGCACAGCCTACCGGCAGGCCGGCACAGCTCCCCCGGCAGGCCGGCACAGACCCCCGGAGCCTGCACAGACCACCGGCAGGCCTGCACAGACCACCGGCAGGCCGGCACAGACCCCCGGACAGTCGGCACCGCCCCCTCGAAGGCCCGAACTGACGGCGCATCATGATGCGCACAGACAGCGCATCATGATAACGTCATTTCGGCAGCCAATCAGAGCCACAAAAGTGGCTCATTGCATTTTGGACTTCCGATTCCGGTATCCGATACGAAAAAAGTATCGGTACTCGGTATCGGAATTCCGATACGGCAAATATCGGCCGATACCCGATACTTGCGGTATCGGAAAGCTCAACACTATTCATGATTAATTGTTAGCAGCTACTGTTTAAGTAGGCACAAAACGAGAATGTTGTGCTGGTGATGGCATCATGGCCGCTCATCATCTTTGTGGAGTCCTCAAAGTCTTGAATAACTGCAGAAATGTCAAACATCCATGCCCACTTCTCAGTTGTTATGTGTGGAAGCTGACAAGAGTACCGACGTGGTGAACCTTGACCAGAAGCTCTGTTATATCTAGGTAGGTTTTCAGAAACTGCTTAACTACCAAGTTGGACACGTTGTCCAAATGTAGGAGTGGTGGAGGTGATGTTCAATTCCTTGACACTCCAAAAGGTTAAATGTATTTTATATTAATGTATGTTATGTGAAAGTAAAACCCTCTTGGTCTGCAGTGTAGCCTAGACAGGGTTATCTGTAATGGCCAGCCCAGATTAAGGAAGCAAAACTGAGGGTTAGTGCCAAGTTCAGAAATTGTCAAGTATTCAGTTAGAGAAAGTGTGAAGTGACAGCAGGGGTCACATACAATAGGCTGCTAGGGACAGGGAGAGCCTGTTACTCGGGGCAGTAGGTTGCCAAAAACTCTTCTGTGTGAAGAGGAGTTAGCAAGAGGGATGCTTTATGCATACCAAGAACTATGGCTGAAGTTAAGTCCGGTACCTTTGGGAAAGACTGTAGCTAGTTGGGCCCTATCCTATATGCCTGATTGTACAGTAATGACTGAAAACTGACAAGAAAAACTTGACTGTTTTAACTAATTCAGTGTCCCCTCGATTGTTCGCTGTGAAGCTTCTGGAAGATGGGAGCCTGGAGCCAGTGGAGGCCTATGTGCCACAAGTAAGTGTGATGCACCCTACACACAGCAGCACACTGAGACTGGGACAAGTTTTGTCTGTAGGGTGCCAGAGCATGCAGAAGCCAAAGCTCGCCCATGGCTATCTCGCTCGGGCACCTTACGCAAGCATGGTACATGTTTCAGCTTGTCAAACTTCACAGCTGCCACCAGGTTACGGACATTATCACACACTACCATGCCTGGTTGTAGGTTCAGCAGCGAGAGCCACAGATCTGTCTGGTCTGTTATTCCTTTCAATAACGCACAGTGTGCAGTTTGTCTCCTAGTCAAATTAGCTTCAGCAGAGCCTGTTTCCGATTCGCTGAGGCAGTGATGCAGAGCTTCCAGCTTCCAGCTGATGTAATAATAATAATAATAAATTTTATTTCTAAAGCGCCGACATATTCCGCAGCACTTTACATTTCAGAGGGGACTTGTACAGACGATAGACATTACAGCATAACAATAATCATATAGATCATAACGGATACCAAGAGGAATGAGGGCCCTGCTTGCAAGCTTACAATCTATGAGGAAAAAAGGGGAGACACGAAAGGTGGGTGGTAACAGTTGCCTTCATTGTTCGGACCAGCCATAGTGTTGAGTATGTAGCAGTACAGACACAGAGGGCTAATGAATGCATAAAGCATGTGGGAACATGATACAGGGAACCTGGTTATGGTAAAACTTTTGGCTGTGCCACACAGGGATAGTTAGGTTAATGTGTTGAGGCAGTAGGCCAGTCTGAATAAATGTGTTTTCAGGGCACGCTTAAAATTGTAGGGATTGGGGACTACTCGTATTGACCTGGGAAGTACATTCCAAAGAATTGGCGCAGCACGTGTACAGTCTTGGAGACGGGAGTGGGAGGTTCTGATTATTGAGGATGCTAACCTCAGGTCATCAGCAGAACGGAGGGCACGGGTAGGGTGGTAGACTGAAACGAGGGAGGAGATTTAGGGTGGTGCTGAGCCATGGAGTGCTTTGTGGGTGAGGGTAATAAGTTTGTACTGGATTCTGGAGTGGATAGGTAGCCAGTGTAAGGACTGGCACAAGGTAGAGGCATCGGAGTAACGATTGGCGAGGAATATGATCCTGGCTGCAACATTCAAGACAGATTGGAGGGGGGAGAGTTTGGTAAGACTGAGACCGATTAGAAGAGAGTTACAATAGTCCAGATGAGAATGAATAAGAGAAACAGTAAGAGTTTTTGCAGCGTCAAAGGTAAGAAAAGGTCGAATTCTAGAAAAGTTTTTGAGATGCAGATAACAAGAGCGAGTCAGTGATCGGATGTGGGGGTCAAAGGAAAGCTCGGAGTCAAGTATGACCCCAAGAAAGCAGGCATGTTGCTGGGGAGTAATAGTGGAACCACACACAGAAATGGCAGTGTCGGGTCTAGTTACATTTGTAGAGGGAGGAAACACAAGGAGTTCAGTCTTTGACAGGTTCAGTTTCAGATATATTGAGGACATGATGTTAGACACAGGGGTTAGACAATCGCTGGTGTTTTCTAAAAAGGCTGGCGGAGATGTCAGGAGAGGAAATGTATAATTGGGTGTCATCAGCATAGAGATGGTATTAAAATATACTATATGCTTTGAGATAGCACATTAGAGATGGAGGATGAGCAGAAGGGGATTCAGTAACTGGTGTACGAATTGGAGGAAACCCTGATAGAAGTAGGGCCAGCAATCCTAGGTGTATGTAGCACTTGTGCCGTGCCAGGGTGGGACTCTGGCCTGGCCTCCACAATGTTCACCCGGTGTGCCGTCAGGGAACTGGAACATCTCTGGCCACAAGTGCTTGTCCACAGGTTGGTCGTTAAGTGGACAATCACAGTAACTCCTTTGGAAAGGGCACGAGTGATGTTCTTGGACACATGTTGGTACAAGGCGGGACGCAACACCAGGAGAAATAATGGTGGCTGGGCACTTAGTACCGAGAGAACCAATGTGTATACCTGTAGCAGGCCATTTTTTGTATTTATTTGTAACTAACGAAATTTCTCACAAACCAAGTTCTACAGTGTATATGACAATAGTCAATTTTTGAACCACCAAATTTCTACATCTGTAGTTGGCCAATTTTGTTTTTTATTTAAAACCAATGAAATTTCACACAAAGCAGGTTCTACAGCATATATGACAATAGTCAATTTTTCTAACAAAAATATTTTACTAACTGTACCAGGCCAAGCGGTTTTTAAAAATGTTAAAGCACCATAATTTTACACAAATCATGTTAAACTATATGGATGCCTAATAGAACACAGAAAACTTTTTCAGTGCTGTTTGGGTGAGTTATATACCATCAAAATTTAGCTGAAAGCACATAATACTCTATGAATGATTAATTGAATCCTGAAAAAAATTTTCAATGCTTTTTTGGATTGTTATATACCACTGTAATGTAATAAGAACCACGTTACAGTGTATTGATGAATCATTGAATCCATAAAAGGTGTTGGAAAAGTTTTTTCAAGTTTTATATACCACCGTAATGTTAAAAGAACCACGTTACAGTTTTTTGAGTGTTAAATAACACAGAAAGTTACCACAAATCATACTGTATGGGTGACAATACAGCAAATGTTTTCACCCAAAAATAAAAAAATCTGGTCATGTGCAGCTGGTATACATTTTGCAACGGACTGTGAAGCCCTTGGCCTTCCTCCAATAAAAGTTGCCCCTGAGCTGTGCAATGGTGTCAGTGTGCCTAACCTGGCGGCGTCTGTTCTTTTATAACCTCTGATGAGGTAATATGGCCAGCCAAACACAGTAATACCACTACCAAGATGACTATGGCATTATGTGACTGGCAGGCAATCACTGCATCCTTATTGGCTGTGTAACAGTCATCAAACTTGCAAGGCAGGGATTTGAGCATTACATCCAAGCACCAGACAATGCTCATCAAGTGCCCAGCGCATCCGAGCACCAAGACACTCGAGTGATATCCAAGTATCACTGAGCACACTCACTCATCCCTAGTGACTAACAAGTTCAGTGAAAAGTGAAAAAAAATAGTTTCAAAAATATATTTATCTATAATATAACCGGCTTAGCATCACTCTGTCCGAAGCCTTTATAAACTGCGCAAGCACGACGTGCCTGCGCAGTCTGGCTCCAGACAGAATGAGGCAGCCAGTGGTGAGGAGTGTGTATGGTGTCGGAGATGGCGGTACGCATACACACTGCATACTGCTATGTCCGGTGCCATACTTACATACTTACCTCGGAGCGTTGCCGCGGCGCTTCTCTTCGGCAGAAGACCGGGGCAGGAGTGCGGCCGGAATCGCACATGTGCATAGCGCGATCCGGCGCCATTTTACTGAAGACACATTTGCAGTGTGTCTTCAGCAATATGGCACCGGGCAGTGCTATGGGCATGCGCGTACTCCGGCGCCAGACTCCTCCCCCGGCCTCCAGCAGAATGTGACAGGCAGCGCTGGAGCACAGGGAAGAAGGGTGAGTATACATGTTTTTTTTTTGCATGTGTGTAGTTTAATAGGGGTGAGGGGGACCATTGATACCAGGAAAGGGGGAGAGGGGACCATGCATACCAGGAAAGGGGGGAGAGGGGACCATGCATACCAGTATTGGGGGGTAAGGGGACCATGCATACCACGAAAGGGGGGTTGTGAGGGGACCACGCATACCATAAAAGGAGGGTGAGGGGACCATGCATACCATGAAAGGGGGGGTGAGGGGACCATGCATATCACAAAAGGGGGTGAGGGGACCATGCATACCATGAAAGGATGGTGGGGGACCATGCTTACCACAAAAGGAGGGTGAGGGGACCATGCATACCAGGATTGGAGAGTGAGGGGGCCATGCATACCAGGATAGGGGGGGTGAGTGGACCATGCATTCCACGAAAGGGGGGTGAGGGGACCATGCATACCATGAAAAGGGGGGTGAGGGGACCATGTATACCAGGATTGGGGGGCGAGGGGACCATGTATACCAGGATTGGGGGGTGAATGGACCATGCATACCAGGATTGGGGGCGAGGGGACCATGCATACCAGGATAGGGGGGTGAGAGGACCATGCATACCAGGTTAGGAGGGTGAGAGGACCATGCATACCAGGATAGAGGGTGAGGGGACCATGCATACAAGGATAGGGAGGTGAGGGGACCATGCATACCTGGATAGGGGGGTGAGGGGACCATGCATACCAGGATAGGGATGAGGGGTGCCATGCACACCAGGATAGGAGGGGGGCAGCACATACCAGGATGGGAGACCATATACCAATAAAAATGCCCACCACCCAGGCGTAGAACGGGTTCATAGCTAGTACATATATAATTGGTCAAATCCTTTTACCTCATTAAAAATGAAGAAATAAAAAAAATACACATATTTGGCATTGCCCTTAAAAGTCCAATTTATTATTAGCATTATTATTTATTTATATAGCACCATTGATTCTATGGTGCTGTACATGAGAAGGGGTTACATACAAATTACAGATATCACTTACAGTTTACAAACTAACAATCACAGACTGATACAGAGGGGAGATGACTCTGCCCTTGCGGGCTTTCATTCTACAGGATGGTGGGGAAGGAGACAGTAGGTTGGGGGGTTGCAGCAGCTCCGGTGTTGGTGAGGCGGTAGCTCCAGTAGTGGTGAGGAGGCAGTGGGGTCATTGCAGGCTGTAAGCTTTCATGAAGAGATGGGTTTTCAGATTCCGTCTGAAGGATCCAAATGTGGTTGATAGTCGGACATGTTGAGGCACAGAATTCCAGAGGATGGGGGATGTTCGGGAGAGGTCTTGAAGGCAGTTGGATGTGGAGCGAATAAATGTGGAGGAGAGAAGGAGGTCTTGGGAGGATCGGAGATTATGTGAGGGAAGATATCGGGAGATTAGTTCAGAGATATATGGAGGAGGCAGGTTATAGATGGCCTTGTAGGTCAGTATTAGTAATTTGAACTGGATATGATGAGGGATTGGGAGTTAGTGAAGAGATTTGCAGAGGGGAGAAGCAGAATAGTAGCAAGGAGAGAGATTAATTAGTCGGGCAGAAGAGTTAAGGATGGATTGGAGGGGTGCGAGGGTGTTAGCAGGGAGGCCACAGAAAAGGATGTTGCAGTAGTCAAGGCAGGAGATGATGATGACATGCAAGAGCATTTTATTAGATTGAAAGTTGAGGAAAGGACATATTCTGGAAATATTTTTGAGCTGGAGGCGACAGGAGGTGGAAAGAGCTTGGATGTGCGGTTTGAAGGACAGGGCAGAGTCAAGGGTTATTCCGAGGCAGCAGACTTCCAGTATGGGGAAAGCGTGATGTCATTAATTGTGATAGATAGGTCAGGTAAGGAAGATCTATGAGATGGTGGAAAGACGATGAGTTCAGATTTGTCCACATTGAGTTTGAGGAAGCGAGAGGAGAAGGAGGATAGGGCTGATACACACTCTGGAATTCTGGACAACAAAGAGGTGACGTCTGGGCCAGAGAGGTAGAACTGAGTGTCATCAGCATAAAGGTGGTACTGGAATCCATGGGACTTTATGAGTTTCCCCAGGCCAATTGTATAGACTGAGAAGAGTAGGGGTCCTATAATAGAGCCTTGGGGGACTCCAACAGAGAGAGGATGGGATGTGAAGTTAGTATGGGAGTGGGAGACGCTGAATGTGTGGTTGGAAAGGTATGAGGAGATTCAGGATATGGCAAGGTGTTTGATGCTAAAGGAGGAGAGGATCTGTAGTAGGAGGCAGTGGTCAACTGTGTCGAAAGCAGAGGGCAAGTCTAGAAGGAGGAGTATAGAGTATTATCCATTAGCTTTGGCTGTAAATAGGTTGTTAGTAATTTTGGTCAGAGCTGTCTCAGTGGAGTGATGGGGGAGTAAACCAGATTGTAGATTGTCAAAGAGCAAGTTAGATGAGAGGTGGGAGGTAAGTTCAGCGTGGACGTGCTGCTCCAGGAGTTTGGAAGCAAATGGGAGCAGCGATATTGGGCGATAGCTGGACATAACGCTTGGGTCGAGGGTTGGCTTTTTAAGGATAGGCGTGATTATGGCATGTTTGAAAGCAGAAGGGAAGGTTCCAAAAGTTAGTGATAGGTTGAAGAGGTGGGGTAGGGATGGGATAAGAGTGGTGGTGAGGTTGGGGAGGAGGTGGGATGGGATGAGGTCGACTGCACAGGTGGGGAGGTGTGATTTGGAGAGGAGACAATTAAGCTCCCCTTCGGTGATGTTGGAGAGGGAGGTTATGAGGTTTGGGTATTGGTCTGGTAAACAAAAAGATTGTGGTGGTTGAACAATGAAGAATTGCCTTGTTTAGTCGATCTTATTTTTGAAGTGTGTGGCAAAGTCCTCAGCAGAGATGAGGGAGGTGGTGGGCGGAGGAGGGATTTAAAAATTTTGAATAACTGTTTGGAGTTGTAAGATAGGGAAGATACGAGGGTTGCGAAGTAGGCCTGTTTAGCAGAGGTGAGGGCAAATTTGAAAGTGTTGCCTGTTTGAATGCAGTGAAATTGTCTTGCAAATTGGTTTCTTCCAATGCCGCTCTGCAACCCTGGACACTTGCCGAGCTTTTTAGTGGTGTTATTGTGCCAGGGTTGTCTGTTGATGCATCGCACCCTACCATGAACAAGAGGGGCGACCACGTCAATAGCTGATGTGAGAGTGGCATTGTAGAAAGCAGTGGCACTGCCTGTGTCATGTAGTGAGGATATGGATGCCAGTGGTAGAATAGAGTCAGAGAGCATGTGGGTGTCTAGGTTTGCGAGGTTTCTGGTTTCTGCGGGGATGCGCATGTTGCTGCACATGGGTGACAGGTGAGGAGGACAGGGATAAGAAAGTGAGTAGATGGTGGTCGGATAGAGGGAGAGGGGAGGTTGTAAAGTTAGATAGAGAGCAGAGACAGGTGAAGACCAGGTCTAACATATGTCCGTGTGTGTGGGTGGCTGAGGAGGACCACTGAGCAAGTCCAAAAGATGATATGTCATCCCTAGTGTTGAGCATTCCGATACCGCAAGTATCGGGTATCGGCCGATACTTGCTGTATCGGAATTCCGATACCGACTTCCGATATTTTTTCAATATCGGAAGTCGGCATCGGAATCGGAAGTTCAAAGTTGATTGACAGCCTGACGTCATCATGATGCGCAGTGTGTGCGCATCATGATGCGCCGTCATTTCGGGCCTTCCGGGGGTCTCTGCCGGCCTGCCGGGGGGCTGTGCCGGCCTGCCGGGGGGCTGTGTGGACTGCCCGGGGTCTGTACCGGCCTGCCGGGGGGCTGTGCCGGCCTGCCGGTGGTCTGTGCACCCTGTGGGGGTCTGTACCGGCCTGCCGGGGGGCTGTGCCGGCCTGCCGGTGGTCTGTGCACCCTGTGGGGGTCTGTACCGGCCTGCCGGGGGGCTGTGCCGGCCTGACGGTGGTCTGTGCACCCTGTGGGGGGCTGTGCCGGCCTGCCGGGGGGCTGTGCCGGCCTGCCGGGGGTCTGTGCTGATGTCCGGGGGTCTGTGCAAGCATCGTCCGATGGGACTACAAGTCCCATCTGGCGATGCCTGCTACCATGACAGTGATTGACACATTAGCCAATGATGGGACAGTAGTAGTCCCATCATCCGGCTAATGTGTTAAATGTTAAAAAAAAAAATACTACATACATACTACATGCATGCTACATACATACTACATGCTACATACATACTACATACATACTACATACATACTACATACATAACACATATATACTACATACATACTACATACATACTACATACATACTACATATATACTACATGCATGCTACATACATACTACATGCTACATACATACTACATATATACTACATACATACTACATACATACTACATACATACTACATGCATGCTACATACATACTACATGCTACATACATACTACATATATACTACATGCATGCTACATACATACTACATGCTACATACATACTACATATATACTACATACATACTACATACATACTACATGCATGCTACATACATACTACATGCTACATACATACTACATATATAATACATGCATGCTACATACATACTACATGCTACATACATACTACATATATACTACATACATACTACATATATACTACATGCATGCTACATACATACTACATGCTACATACATACTACATATATGCTACATACATACTACATATATACTACATGCATGCTACATACATACTGCATGCTACATACATACTACATGCTACATACATACCACATATATACTACATACATACTACATGCATGCTACATGCTACATACATACCACATACATACTACATACATACTACATACATACTACATGCTACATACATACTACATATATACTACATGCATGCTACATACATACTGCATGCTACATACATACTACATGCTACATACATACCACATATATACTACATACATACTACATGCATGCTACATGCTACATACATACCACATACATACTACATACATACTACATACATACTACATGCTACATACATACTACATATATACTACATGCATGCTACATACATACTACATGCTACATACATACTACATATATACTACATGCATGCTACATGCATGCTACATACATACTACATACATACTACATGCTACATACATACCACATATATACTACATACATACTACATACAATACATTCATACAATACATACATAGACATACAGTACATATAACATAGAGTAACATACTTACCAATACTTGTCACATTGTTCCCCGAAGCCATTGTCTTTTACGGAATAAATATTAACATAACAAACCACAAAAATACTCACCCACGATCCGAAGCAGTCCACGAGTGTGTCCCACGACGATCTTGGGTAGAGAACTGCAGCATCAGCTGTTGCTGCCGTTCTCTACGGGCTGCAGGAATCCAATGACGGAAGGTAGGTATCCTTCCGCACTGTATTCCTCCGCCACTTAAAAAAAAAAAAAGTCCCTAGTCTCACTTTATGCCATTGCTGCGTGGGAATTTTGTTATGTTAATATTTATTCCGTAAAAGACAATGGCTTCGGGGAACAATGTGACAAGTATTGGTAAGTATGTTACTCTATGTTATATGTACTGTATGTCTATGTATGTATTGTATGAATGTATTGTATGTAGTATGTATGTAGTATATATGTGGTATGTATGTAGCATGTAGTATGTATGTAGTATGTATGTAGCATGCATGTAGTATATATGTAGTATGTATGTAGCATGTAGTATGTATGTAGCATGCATGTAGTATATATGTAGTATGTATGTAGCATGTAGTATGTATGTAGCATGCATGTAGTATATATGTAGTATGTATGTAGCATGTAGTATGTATGTAGTATGTATGTGGTATGTATGTAGCATGTAGCATGCATGTAGTATGTATGTAGTATATATGTGGTATGTATGTAGCATGTAGTATGTATGTAGCATGCAGTATGTATGTAGCATGCAGTATGTATGTAGCATGCATGTAGTATATATGTAGTATGTATGTAGCATGTAGTATGTATGTAGTATGTTTGTAGTATGTATGTGGTATGTATGTAGCATGTAGCATGCATGTAGTATGTATGTAGTATATATGTGGTATGTATGTAGCATGTAGTATGCATGTAGCATGCAGTATGTATGTAGCATGCATGTAGTATATATGTAGTATGTATGTAGCATATATGTAGTATGTATGTAGCATGTAGTATGTATGTAGCATGCATGTAGTATATATGTAGTATGTATGTAGTATATATGTAGCATGTAGTATGTATGTAGCATGCATGTAGTATATATGTAGTATGCATGTAGCATGTAGTATGTATGTAGCATGCATGTAGTATGTATGTAGTATGTATGTAGTATATATGTAGTATGTATGTAGCATGTAGTATGTATGTAGCATGCATGTAGTATATATGTAGTATGTATGTAGCATGTAGTATGTATGTAGCATGCATGTAGTATGTATGTAGTATGTATGTAGTATGTACACTCACTGGCCACTTTATTAGGTACGCCATGCTAGTAACGGGTTGGACCCCTTTTGCCTTCAGAACTGCCTCAATTCTTCGTGGCAGAGATTCAACAAGGTGCTGGAAGCATTCCTCAGAGATTTTGGACCATATTGACATGATGGCATCACACAGTTGGCGCAGATTTGTCGGCTGCACATCCCTGATGCGAATCTCCCGTTCCACCACATCCCAAAGATGCTCTATTGGATTGAGATCTGGTGACTGAGTAGGCCATTTGAGTACAGTGAACTCATTGTCATGTTCAAGAAACCAATCTGAGATGATTCGAGCTTTATGACATGGCGCATTATCCTGCTGAAAGTAGCCATCAGATGCCTGTTCTTAGCTGAGAGGAGTGGTACCCAGTGTGGTCTTCTGCTGCTGTAGCCCATCTGCCTCAAAGTTCGACGCACTGTGCGTTCAGAGATGCTCTTCTGCCTACCTTGGTTGTAACGGGTGGCAATTTGAGTCACTGTTGCCTTTCTATCAGCTCGAACCAGTATGCCCATTCTCCTCTGACCTCTGGCATCAACAAGGCATTTCTGGCCACAGAACTGCCGCTCACTGGATTTTTTTTCTTTTTCGGACCATTCTCTGTAAACCCTAGAGATGGTTGTGCGTGAAAATCCCAGTAGATCAGCAGTTTCTGAAATACTCAGACCAGCCCTTCTGGCACCAACAATCATGCCACGTTCAAAGGCACTCAAATCACCTTTCTTCCCCATACTGATGCTCGGTTTGAACTGCAGGAGATTGTCTTGACCATGTCTACATGCCTAAATGCACTGAGTTGCCGCCATGTGATTGGCTGATTAGAAATTAAGTCTTAACACACAGTTGGACAGGTGTACCTAATAAAGTGGCCAGTGAGTGTATGTAGTATATATAGTATGTATGTAGCATGTAGTATGTATGTAGCATGCATGTAGTATATATGTAGTATGTATGTAGTATGTATGTAGTATGTATGTAGTATATATGTGGTATGTATGTAGTATGTATGTAGTATGTATGTAGTATGTATGTAGTATGTATGTAGCATGTAGTATGTATGTAGCATGCATGTAGTATGTATGTAGTATATATGTGGTATGTATGTAGCATGTAGTATGTATGTAGCATGCAGTATGTATGTACCATGCATGTAGTATATATGTAGTATGTATGTAGCATATATGTAGTATGTATGTAGCATGTAGTATGTATGCAGCATGCATGTAGTATATATGTAGTATGTATGTAGTATATATGTAGCATGTAGTATGTATGTAGCATGCATGTAGTATATATGTAGTATGTATGTAGCATGTAGTATGTATGTAGCATGCATGTAGTATGTATGTAGTATGTATGTAGTATATATGTAGTATGTATGTAGCATGTAGTATGTATGTAGCATGCATGTAGTATATATGTAGTATGTATGTAGCATGTAGTATGTATGTAGCATGCATGTAGTATGTATGTAGTATGTATGTAGTATATATAGTATGTATGTAGCATGTAGTATGTATGTAGCATGCATGTAGTATATATGTAGTATGTATGTAGTATGTATGTAGTATGTATGTAGTATGTATGTAGTATATATGTGGTATGTATGTAGTATGTATGTAGTATGTATGTAGTATGTATGTAGTATGTATGTAGCATGTAGTATGTATGTAGCATGCATGTAGTATGTATGTAGTATTTTTTTTTTTTTTTTAACATTTAACACATTAGCCGGATGATGGGACTACTACTGTCCCATCATTGGCTAATGTGTCAATCACTGTCATGGTAGCAGGCATCGCCAGATGGGACTTGTAGTCCCATCGGACGATGCTTGCACAGACCCCCGGACATCAGCACAGCCCCCCGGCAGGCCGGCACAGCCCCCCGGCAGGCCGGCACAGCCCCCCACAGGGTGCACAGACCACCGGCAGGCCGGCACAGCCCCCCGGCAGGCCGGCACAGCCCACCGGAGCCTGCACAGCCCCCCTGGCAGGCCGGCACAGCCCCCCGGCAGGCCGGCACAGACCACTGGAGCCTGCACAGACCCCCTGGCAGGCCGGCACAGCCCCCCGAAAGGCCCGTACAGACCCCAGAGAGGCTGTACAAGGGAAAAACAGGATTTTTCTTATTCCGATACCGGAAGTCCCATAGACTTGAATGGGACTTCCGGTATCGGAATCGGCGATACCGATACTTTTTTTTAAGATCGGCCGATCCATTCCGATCCGATACTTTGAAGTATCGGACGGTATCGCTCAACTCTAGTCATCCCCTGATGAAGAAGTGGTATACACTTTGAAACGCGTTGGGAAATAAACAGTTAATCTTTCTCATAACCTGGATAAGTGAATTTGTCTAGCAGCGCACTGAAGTCCATGAATTTACTCCAAAGAATCTGAAGTTTTACGGTCACAGAGCTGACCTTTGGACGTGCAGCAAGCTGACTACGGATCTTATATGCCTGAACCTCTCCTGCAAAGGGTGAGTAGATTCTAATTTACTCTTCTAACAATAACCCGGATAAGACCCTATTGCGCTTTTTGTTCCTTTAGTTTGATTGCATGATAATAGTGGAGATGTCAGTGGAAAGAAAGTGAAGAAGGCAGGTAGAGAATTGGTCAATAAAGGCAATGGCCGGGCCCGGAGGTCGGTTTATGACAGCCACTTGGAGGATGAAGGGAGAGCATTTGTGTGACAGTGCAGCAGGGGAGGCAGTGTCAGAAAGTGTTAGCCATGTTTCTGTGAGGCCGAGGAAGGCAAGATTGTGAGAGAGAAACAAAGTCATGAATCGCATGTTTATTACAGATGGAGTGGGCATTCCAGAGTGCTCCAGACAGAGGGAGCAGGGAGGTGGGCGTCAAGGGCACGGGTTTTCCACTGGAGAGATTGTGGTACTTCATATTAGATAGGGAGCGGTAGTGAAGTGACCCAAGGGCCGTGGGTTACTCGGTACCAGGCCGGTGTCTTAAAGGGATGTGTCACAGTGGCAGGAACCCGGTCCGTGGATCCAGGCGTTCATGTAAAATTAAGGGAATTGAATAGGAATAGAGTTTGTATGTAATATTCGTGACGCCACCTGTGGTATTCTGGTCAGAGGTGACCAGCGCTGCACTGCAGATCCTCTGGGACAGATGGTATGAGGCAGCTGCGGTGTAATAGCTTTCCACAGGCAGAGCTGTAGTCCCAGGGCAGTTGAGAGGAATTTAGAGGTGGTGGTGTAGTGTGGAGTAAAGGATGTAGCAGTGCTGAGTTGAAGACGCAGGAAGAAGCCAGAGGCACAGTTGAATGCAGTTCCAAGACTTTACTCACAGTTCTGTCTGCAGTAGAGATGCCCACTTCAGTTCTGTGTCCTTCAGGTGAGGGATCCAGCCAACTTCCAGGTAAAATGAAGCACACCCTTCCAGCACTCCCTGTCAGTATGTACCCTTTCCTGGCCGTCTCCACACAATATGCTGCTGTCCACTTTCCTTCCTTTCCAGAACTTCACAGTTAACGTCCCAGGCCAGCATCTGTGAATCCTGTCAGACAAGGTGTACCCTTTGCTTCTGTGATCCTATGTAGCTACCTTTCTGATAAGAATAACTGTGGTAGGGACTGTGGTCCATAAAGCCACCACAGCTATCGGCTTGCTAGTGGCACCCTGAAGTGCGCTCACTAGGCTAGGCGCCGTGACCCTTCGCGACCAAGTTTCTTCCCCACAAGACATCTGTCAGCGTGGAATGAGCCCCACGGGGAGTACACGCCGTGTCTCAGAAGAACCACCTTTCCTTTTAGGGATCTTTCTACATAAGCCAATCTGTCCAGCAACTCCTGCTGACTCGAGCTGCACAAGACACATCTGTCTCCTTCTCTCCCTCTGAGGGAACTCACTTCACTTCCTACAATTCTCCCACTCTCCAGCTATGCTACACCCACCTCCCAACACCCTTCATGTTCCAAAGCAGGGGCCATAAAGGGTGCTCTGCTATTCTACATGTGTGTGTGGGATGTGGGATGGAATGTGGTCGGGTGTCTCCACCTTACCTGGTCGTGGGATACCACACTTCTGGGTGAGGTGCAGTATCTCTGTGGTGACTGGACCCTCAGGGGCACCACAGTAGGAAGGGGAATTAATGGGACGTATTAGCTGTGGAGGTCCAGGAATGGGAGATATGTTGCCAGCAGTGAGGAGGAGCACTGAGAGGGAGAGCAGGTGGGAGAAAGAGAGTTGCCGGCTTGTTTTATGTTTTATTAGGAGAGATCTGAGGTTGAGTTGCAGGTCGGCAGAGTAGGTCAGGTGGGAAGGTAAGAGAGAAGGTGAGATGATTATTTTGTTAGAGGTGCTGGGGTTTGTGGATAGCAAAGGAGAGTGAGGATTAGTGGAGCAAACACTGTAAGGGCATATGTAAACATGGTGAAGGAGTAAGATGGGTTAAAAGAAAAGCTAAGTCCAAGTAATAAGAAGTGCTTACTTGGCAAACATACCCAAAAGAGAAAGTGTGGGGTCCTGACTCCTGCCGTGACTAACTGCTGTTGAAATAACTGCAGCTTCTGTATACTTACTTATGCAGTTATACTTTGCTGCAGGACGCGTGCATCCACCCCACCCATGTGCACCCCTTAGAATGCTGCTAAATTTATTGCACTGAGTAGATTATCAGGTGAAAGTGATTGTGCTAGCTAGTTTGGGATAAATTATCAGTTGGCTAGCACACCAGGGGTGGGTAAATGATCAAAGACGCTGGGCCTGGCTACATCTATATGCTGTAACACCTTTCACCAGATAGCAGCTAGAGTGACCCCAGCATAGATATACAGCAGTGAGTATGAAGTACAGTGCAACAAATGAATTATACCAAAGATTTAGCAGGCACATAATATATATATATATCTATATATATATATATATATATATATATATATTGCAGGGTGATAGGCAGCAGATGAGACAGCAAGTAGAGGTGTAGGGTTGCACAATTAAAATAATTTTCAGGGTGATAGGCAGCAGATGAGACAGCAAGCAGAGGTGTAGAGTAGTACCATTAAAATATATTGCAGGGTGATAGGCAGCAGATGAGACAGCAAGTAGAGGTGTAGGGTTGCACAATTAAAATAATTTTCAGGGTGATAGGCAGCAGATGAGACAGCAAGCAGAGGTGTAGAGTAGTACCATTAAAATATATTGCAGGGTGATAGGCAGCAGATGAGACAGCAAGCAGAGGTGCAGAGTTGTACGTATATTGCAGGGTGATAGGAAGCAGATGAGACAGCAAGCAAAGGTGTAGAGTTGTGCCATTAAAATATATTGCAGGGTGATAGGCAGCAGATGAGACAGCAAGCAGAGGTGTAGAGTTGTATCTGTGTGAAGAGAAGAGATGGATGTTAATTCCCGACTGTTGAAATACCTGCAGCTTCTGTATACTTAGCTGCAGTTATACTTTGCTGCAGGACGTGTCAATCCACCCCACTCACCCCAATCTATCAAAATCTAAAATAAATTGTTAAACAATGTAACGAGACAAAAAAGTCAGCGAGATGGATGGATGTGAAAGATTGAATCTGTAATTTTTACCCAGTTTTGGCTGCAATCACCAGCAGGATTGGCACCCTCCAGTAGATCTCCAAATGTGATCACTACCAAGCAGTGTGGTGAGCTAACAACGCTCCTCCCTCTTCTATATTATCAGGAGACTGGTTGATAGTAACAGCATGGAGCTGCACACTGATGAATATCTTCATTATACAGTATTCAATGGAGCTCACCTCTTACTCAGCCACTTGCACACATTCGTAGTGCCGCCCTACTCACCGTATTTTGCTCTGCTCCATTCAATACCTGGCCATCGCTCTGAGTTGCCTTGTGCTGATTGTGAGTTATACTACCCTCATTTTTTTTCATAGATAGTCTAAATGAATCTGCACAGGTGAGTACTATATAGGCTCATTTTTGTCTATTAATACCATTTTCCAAGCCTTATTCATAATACGTTCATAAGCTGGAGCTTCACATAATTCAGATGTTGTTGCCACTTGTGGTAGCCTGTATTATGTTGAGATAAAAGGAGACATGCTCTCAGAAGTGTTGCTCATTTCTCCAAGCAGTAGTGTAAAGAGGAAGACCGGACTGCGGGTACCTGTGCAATGCCGGGTCTGGAACTGCCGAGGCTGCGTCCAGTGTTGCAGGGAGAAGGCTATGGGAGACAGACAGGACCCATGACCTGGAGAGAAGGGGCGTGGTAAGCAGGGGGGATGAGAGACAGTGTAGCGCAGGAAAAGCCAGAGAGTTCCCACTGGAGGAAGGAAAAGGCAGGGACCTACTGCACTCTGCGAAGTAAAGTGAAGCATGGAGCAGAGACCCGGGAGGGGTTCAGTGAGGACTCCCGAATATCAGTGAGTGTGCAGAGGGTCGGGCGCCGAGCAAAGCGGCACGACACAGGTGCACTGAGGAACGAGCACCAGGAGCAGCATTGTGGGGTGTGTATCCAGCTATTGGTGGGTGTGCAGCAGAGCACATGCCGAGCAGAGACTTGTGCAGAGCTCCACACTTCGTCTCTGCAGATTAATGGACTAGGGGCTCAACGGGCAGAAATAGTGACCGCCCGTTGCCGTCAGAAGTGTAACCATATGTTGGGTAGGGAAGTCCGAAGATGCAGTGTCAGCCTCCACCGGCATTCCATCATCCATCGGACAGCAAGCGACTAAAGGACAGCAGTCACCATAATGGCAGGCACTGTACTGTCTAAGGAAAGGTGCCACTGACTGTTGTGCCTCTCTCCCCCTCCCCTTCCCTCATAAAGGATGGTTTTGCCCACCCTGTGTCTTGGCGGAGCGGGGGTTAATTCTAGGGGTCCAATGGGATCAGGAAGGGGTTAGCACAGCCCCTTCCTGTGGGTATATATCAGTGGGGTCTGAGGCTGCCCTCTCTCTTTCCTCCTGGGTTCACATCCTGGAAGTGCTTGTAGAGCACTGTCTGGTAATAATGGCAGATCCTCTGATAGAGGCTCTGTGTCTGCGCAGGAGGGGGAGGAATGGCTGGGGATCAGTGCTTACCTGCCATCAGGGCAGGTTCCTGCCTCGGTGGTGGTGCCCGGCCTGGTCGCCGCTTCCCCGCGCGATGGTCCGGCCGCTGCCGCGGTGGTTCCTTTGGAGCAGTCAGCGGGAGCGGGGCCACGAGGAGGCAGGCGGTCCGCGCGGCTCTCCCGCCCTCCATCGCGGCTGCGAGAGTCCTCGCCGCTGTCGGCCGCTGTATCTTGGCGGCGCGCGGCGAGGCGGAAGTCCTCGACCCCCGACTTCCGGCCCTGTGTCTCGGGGCGAGCAGCGGCTTCTGCATGTGGCAGCAGAGAGTGCCGGGGAGCAACAGAACCGCTGCATTGCCCGACGGTGCCAGGGGGTTGTGAGGTGAGTACCCGCAGTAGCGGTGGTAGTGGGGAGCGGGTTGGGTTGGCCGCATAGGGGTGTGACGTCATCGGGTGCACAGGGGACTAGGATGGGAGGGAGGCACAGTGCATCCTCCTCTGCTTCTGCAGAGGAGCAGGGCAGTAGTCAGCCCTCTGTGCCAAGGGGGGGAGCAGGATATGGCCATAGGGGCTCATGCATCAGCTTCAGGGGGCACGCAGCCGCAATCACCCGACACGGGTTAAACCCTGCCTAGCGCTACAGTGCTTGGCTCTGCACCACAGGGTGGTGGCATGCAAGGGGTGATGTTACAGAGCATGGCTCCGGCTCCAGCCATTGTCGGGGGTGGCGGGGAGGCTCTTTTGGCGGGGGCTGTGAGCTCTTTACCCGGGGGGGGAGGCGGGACAGGCGTAGTTGCCGGAGATCCTCCTCTTCTTCCCTTGATTCCCCATCCCCGCAGTCGCGTCATCACGGCAGGCATGCTTCGCAGAGGCAAAAGAAATCCAGGCACTCTGGCCGCAGTGCGCCCTCTCGGGGTCGCCGTCGCACCCGGTCCTCGAGGCGTGGCTCTCCATCTTCAGAGTCTGAGGTGTCCAGCACGTCTGCGAGTCCCGAACATGGTCTTAATCCTCCTCCCGCCCGGCGGGAAACAAGGGTTCCGTTAAGGACTTCCAGCCTGGTTGAGTTGAGTGTACCTCCCGAGGCTACAAGTCGTCACATCAACACCCAGGCGAGTTATCCGGGAGCCGGAGTTCCTCCATCTTTGGGAGTCCCTCCTCTGACGATGAATCTGGGTAAGTGTTCCCTGTTGGGTTCTTCAAGTGTGGAAAATGCAGCGGTTTTATCTGTGTTGAGAGCGTTGATTGATTGGGCAATTGCCCTCCACAACGGGTACGGGAAAGGAGTGTAATAAGGTTGATTCTCCGCTTGCCGGGGTGTACAAAGATACCATGTTCTGTGGGATCAGTGCTCTGACGAACCGAAAAGAAGATTTGGAGCAGTGATTATGTGGATATTTGGTCCCTGATTTCAGTGGATCAACACACCGTGGACGGGGAAAGCGCCAGAAGGTGTCAGAGTGTTCATCTATCAGGTTATGATTTACAACTCGTATAAGGCTCACGGTGGTTCGGCATGGTGGCGGTATGATGACGAATTTAGGAGGCGGTTAGCCCTCCACCCGGAGATTGGTTGGGGGGTTACGGCGACTGAGGTTTGGTTGCGCCTCATGATGATGCTGAAACAACACCCCTTTCCATCAGCAGCCGTTGGGCAGGGTTCAACAGGTTCCAGTTCAGTGGTTGCCGGAGACCCGGGGCCTGTTGGTTGTTTAATTACGGGCACTGTCGATTTTCCAGTCTCTGCAAATTCAGGCAAGAGTGTTCCTCCTGTGGAGGTTCCCACCTGGCGTCTAGGTGTTCCCGCCCCGCGGGAAGCTGCCAGCCAAGCAGCCGCAAAATGAGAGGAAGGACACCGGTGAACGTAGTCGTGATGGAGCCGTGGCTAGACCAATATCCTAACAAGGAGGCGGAAGGTCAGCTGCGTTTTGGTTTCTCAGAAGGTTTTTCATTCCGTTTCAATTGCACAGGTCCCCCGGTTTTTCGTCAAATTTGAAGTCTGCTCGTGAACATCCGGATGTTTTGTTGGCAAAAGTGCAGAAGGAGGTAGCACTGGGTAGGATGGCTGGTCCGTTTTTGTCTCCGCCTTTTCAGGATTTTTAGAGTATCACCTTTGGGAGTGGTTCCAAAGAAAGATCTGGGTTCCTTTCGTTTAACCGGTTCCCGACCTGTGACACAGCGTATGCGTCATGAAAGTCGGTGCCAATCCGACCCATGACGCATAACCTGTGTCATGAATTCAAAGCCCCTCTGCGGGTCGGGTGACCGGGGTCAATGAAAGGTCACCTGACCCGCAGATACAGGGGGCTTTGTAATTCACCACAGGGGGCGTCGCTTCGCCCCCACGTGGTTACGATCGCTCTGATTGGCTGTTAAAAGTGAAACAGCCAATCAGAGCGATAGTAATATTTCATCAATGAAAATTGTTGAAATATTACAATCCAGCCATGGCCGATGCTGCAGTAGCATCGGACATGGCTGGAGACACCGATTCGACCCCCCCACTGGCGATCGCCCCCCGCCACTGAATGACAGCGGCGATCTGCCGCCGCTGTCATCATCTGCCCCCCCTCCCATTCCCTCCGCTCCCTGCCAGCTTCCTCTCACAGTGATCAAAATGAAATAAAAAGTAAATGAACCCCCCAATTATCACCCCCATAGGTAGGCATAACTAATAAAATAAAGAAAATATTTTTATTTTTATTTTTCCATTAGGGTTAGGGTTAGGGTTGGAAAGAGGGTTAGGGTTGGAAAGAGGGTAAGGGTTAGGGTTGGAAAGAGGGTTAGGGTTGGAAAGAGGGTTAGGGTTGGAATTAGGGTTAGGGTTGAAAATTAGGGTTAGGGTTGAAAATTAGGGTTAGGGTTGGAATTAGGGTTAGAATTAAGGTTAGGGTTGGAATTAGGGTTAGGGTTAGAATTAGGGTTAGGCTTGTGGTTAGGGTTATGGTTAGGGTTGGGATTAGGGTTAGGGGTGTGTTAGGGTTAGGGTTATGGTTAGGGTTGGGATTAGGGTTAGGGATGTGTTGGTGTTAGGGCTGTGGTTAGGGGTGTGTTGGGGTTAGCTTTGAAGTTAGAATTGATGGGTTTCCACTGTTTAGGCACATCAGGGGTCTCCAAACGCGATATGGTGCAAGCATTGATTCCAGCCAATTTTGCGTTCAAAAAGTCAAACGGTTCTCCCTCCCTTCCAAGCCCCGACGTGTACCCAAACAGTGGTTTGCCCCCACATATGGGGTATCAGCGTACTCAGGAAAAATTGCACAACCACTTTTAGGGACTAATTTCTCCTGTTACCCTTGGGAAAATAAAAAATTGGAGGCTAAAAAATTATTTTTGTGGAAAAAAAAATGTTTTTTTCATTTTCACGTCTCTGCATTATAAACTTCTGTGAAGCACTTGGGGGTTGAAAGTGCGCACAACACAGCTACATAAGTTCCTTGGAAGGTCTATTTTCCAAAATGGGGTCACTTGTGGGGGGTTTCCACTGTTTAGGCACATCAGGGGCTCTGCAAACGTAATGACACCCGCAGACCAATCCATCAAAGTCTGCATTTCAAAACGTCACTACTTCCATTCCGAGCCCTGACGTGTGCCCAAACAATGGTTCCCCCACACATATGGGGTATCAGCATACTCAGGACAAACTGGACAACAACTTTTGGGGTCCAATTTCTCCTGTTACCCTTGTGAAAATAAAAAATTGCGAGCTAAAAATTCATTTTTTGAGGAAAAAAAAGATTTTTTATTTTCATGGCTCTGCGTTACAATCTTCTGTGAAGCACTTCGGGGTTCAAGGTGCTCACCACACATCTAGGCAAGTTCCTTATGGGGTCTAGTTTCCAAAATGGGGTCACTTGTGGGGGGTTTTCACAGTTTAGGTACATCAAGGGCTCTGCAAATGTAGCATGATGCCCGCAGACCATTCCATCAAAGTCTGTATACCAAAACGTCACTACTTCCCTTCCGAGCCCTGACGTGTGCCCATACAGTGGTCATCCCCCACATATGGGGTATCAGCGTACTCAGGACAAACTGGTCAACAACTTTTGGGGTCCAATTTATCCTGTTACCCTTGTGAAAAAAAAAATTGCGGGCTAAAAATCATTTTTTTTAGGGAAAAAAAATGATTTTTTATTTTCACAGCTCTGCGTTATAAACTTCTGTGAAGCACTTGGGGGTTCAAGGTGCTCACCACACATCTAGATAAGTTCCTTGGGGGGGTCTAATTTCCAAAATGAGGTCACATGTGGGGGGTTTCTACTGTTTAGGCACATAGGGGCTCTGCAAATGTAACATGACGCCCGCAGACCATGCCATCAAAGTCAGCATTTCAAAATGTCACTACTTCCCTTCCGAGCCCCGACGTGTGCCCAAACCGTGGTTCCCCCCCACATATGGGGTACCAGCATACTCAGGACAAACTGGACAACAACTTTTGGGGTCCAATTTATCCTGGTACCCTTGTGAAAATAAAAAATTGCCGACTAAAAATTTTTTTTTTAGGAAAAAAAAAGATTTTTTTATTTTCACTGCTCTACGTTATAAACTTTTGTGAAGCACTTGGGGGTTCAAAGTGCTCACTACACATCTAGATAAGTTCCTTAAGGGGTCTAGTTTCCAAAATGGTGTCACTTGTGGGGGAGCTCCAATGTTTAGGTACACAGGGGCTCTCCAAACGCGACATGGCAAGCGCTAAATATTCCAGCATATTTTCCATTCAAAAAGTCAAATGGCGTTCCTTCCCTTCTGAGCCCTGCCGTGCGCCCAAACAGTGGTTTATGACCACATATGAGGTATCGGTTTACTCAGGGGAAATTGCTCAACAAATGGTAGGATCCATTTTATCCTGTTGCCCATATGAAAATGAAAAAATTGATGCTGAAAAAAAATTTGTGTTGGAAAAATTAAAATGTCCATTTTTTCCTTCCACATTGCTTTAGCTGCTGTGAAGCACCTGAAGGGTTAATAATCTTCTTGAATGTGGTTTTGAGTAGCTTGAGGGGTTCAGTTTTTAGAATGTTGTCACTTTTGGGTATTTTCTGCCATATAGACCCCTCAAAGTGACTTCAAATGTAAGGTGGTCCCTTAAAAAAATGGTTTTGTAAATTTTGTTGTGAAAATGAGAAATCATTGCTTGGTTTGTTGGTTTTCGCGAGCAGAGTCATGCCGGTAAGCAGGGTGTTCTCGCGACGGCTGTCGCTGGCTATGAAAGGAGCCTTCAGCCCCCACCACAGGGTGTGGGTTACATGGGCTATGAAGGCGGATTTGGAGGTGTGACTTTCCTTTTTGCATACATTCAATGGTCACACTTGTTTCATGCTACCGTGCCGGACGGCGCGGGATTAGAATTTGTTTGCAGCAGGGGATGGAGTTGGGGGTTTCGTGGCAGGTTTTGGGAATCGGCGGTGCAGGGAGGATTGGCCGGAGTTTTGGTTTCGGTCGGGTTTTTGCCATGACAGGACCCTATGCGAGATTTTTCCAGTCATGGTCTTGATTGAGTTGTAGGGTGAGTTGCTGTACAATCAGGAAATTCAGTTGGGGACTGTTAACCCAGGGGTGTCACGCTGTAGCAATTACATGTCGTCCTGGTCCTTGCCGACTTTGGACCTTCTGCGTAGGTTGGCTCTGCTATGTTTGAGGTTCAACATTTGACTTCGGGTTCAACTTGTCCAGGACCATGATGTTTTTTCTTTTAACCTCTCTGATTTTTCGGCCTTTCAGGTCTCCACGGCTCATGACCACAATGCATTTCCGGTGATTTCAGTTGCCCGTCGGTCCTATGGGACGTGGTCGGGAACAGTGGATGTCCCTTGTTCGTTCCACTGTGTCCCAATCGACATGGCGAGCATATGGTAAGGCATGGAGGGAATGGTGTCAGTTGGTGGGCAGGAGGCCGGTTCAGGCGTGCGAGAATTCCAGATTGCAGGTTACGATTGAATACTTGTGTCAGCTAACTAAGATGGGTCTAACGGGCACGGAAGCGCAGCAGCGTTTGTCGGGGGTTGCTTTTCATGGTCTGGCGTTACGAAATGTTTCATTGTTAGGTAGGCTATGAAAGGTTGGAGGAGGGTTCAACCTAGTGGTGAGTGTCGGCGCCCTGTGTCGTTAGCCCTTCTTAGTCAACTCATAGCTATGACGAATGAGGTGTGCAGTTCTGTTTTGAAGCAGCTCTGTTGGCGGCTGCTTTTGATTTAGCATTTTTGGGGCCCTAAGGGTTGGGGAATTGGTTCCTCGTTCGAAGCTCGATTTGGGGTGCGGTTTGCGGTTCGAGGACGTGGTTTTACTGGAAGGGTCGGTTCACGTGAGAATTCGTAAGTCAAAGTCTGATCCGTTGGGTCGGGGTTCTTGGGTTTTTGCTACATGCTGCCACATCCACGAGGTGTTCGGTCGCTTTACTTAAGGCATATGTGGCTATGAGAAAAGGGGGTAGTTTCTTCTTTACTCATTTTGATTTGTCACCTTTAACCAGGTATCAATTTCAGTTCGTGTTTAATAACTGTTTGAAGGGGTTAGGGGTTCCAGCTGGTGAGTATGGAACTCACTTTTTCAGGGTTGGAGCTGCTACGGAAGCGGCCAGGGAAGGTCTTCCTGATATGGAAGTCCAAAGGATTGGGAGGTGGCGTTCAGCATGCTTTGCCCATTATATTTGTACGGATTTGTTATACTTATGTTTTTTCTTTTCTGCAGGTTCCGTCAGACCGACTGTCTGGTTATTGGGACATTCTTATATTTTCTGGGCTGCGCAACGGGCCGAGTGTCGCCCAGGTGGACATCACCTTGGATTTCGTGACGTGGATTTCATGTGGAGAGGCGTCAGGGGCTTGCAATGGCCGCAAGTTCTGCCGGAGGTTGTTTCGGTTGGAGCGCGTGGGCTGGTCAATTTGGTCCTGCACGCGGGCGGAATGATTTGTGCTCGTACAAGGTGGCTGAGCTGTTAACCATGATGCGGGCTGATATGGAACGCTTCCATGGGTTTTTCCAGGAACTCGTTTTGGTGTGGTCTGAGATTGCCCCGAGGGTGGTGTGGCAAGAGGCACGAGATGGTATGGCAGTTGAACGCACAAGGAGGTCAATTAATGCCCGCATCTTTAAGTTTGTGCGCGACAGGTTCGGCGTGGTCGTTCTGCACAGACCACTAGAAGGGGATAATAGTGCCTTGTTAAGGCCTGACGTGGTGCATTTGAACGATATCGGGCTTGATATCTTCCTATCCGGTTTGCAAGATGGTATAGAGCAAGATCTGTTATTGATGGGTGGGGGTCGGAGTCCTGTTTAAAAACAGGATCCTCCGTGGCGGTGAAAGAAGGAATGGCACGAAGTTACGGCTTGCCGGCTGACTTGCCTGTGAATACAGAGCGGGGCTTTTGGCGGCGAGCGCATTTTAAGAGAAGTTATGTGCCTTCAAAATGGTTGTGTTACAAAACGTTCAATAAAGCTGTGACCGACCTTCACCCATCATTTGGTTTGCCGAGTTTGATTTATTATGGTTATGGGGGGGGCAGTGGAAACGGTGTGTGGGGTTAACTCTGGGTCACAACAGTCGTTGAATTTGATAGCAAGACTGTTGTGTTGTATCACAACAACACTGTTTCCCCCTGCTTGTCCCCTTCATGTCATCTATCTTTTTTTCCCTGTTATCTCCCTGCGAGGAGTTTATTGCTGTAAATTAAACCACACTGCATCCCTGTGTTACTGCATCCTCGTACCTGCTTACAGTAGCTACCATGTACAAGCAACCCAGAGGACCTCATTGTAAGTGCAGATCCTGGAATAGAGATTTAAGGGGGCTGTCCACTACTAGGACAACCCGTTCTTGAACTAAATGTTTAGCCCCAATAAAATAAAAACCTGTGCTCCCATGCCGATGCCGATCCAGCAGTGTCAGCACTCGAGCTCATGTGAGGTGTTGTGAAACTTGGTGCCTAGTGCCCAATCCGCACTGGCGTCACCGTCTCCACCTTCGTACAGCCTGAACATGAAGAGGAAGTCCGGGCTGCAGCTGGTCCCTGATCCGCTAGAGCTCCGGGACCACTGGAACGGCGCCAGCCTGGGAGGAGAGTATAGGGTTTTTTATTTTATGGGGGCCAAACAATTAGTTCGAGAAGGTGTTGTCCTAGTTGTGGCTTCCAGATGAAGTAGGTACTGCTAAATCTGTAAAGGTAGCCTTCTTGAGCTGATGGCTTCTAGAATATAGGCTGCCATGAACATTTCCTTCAGGGACCCAGTGAGGAAAGGTTGTTTTCTGTGAACCCGAAAGCTGTATCGGGGAATCAAGCAATGGTTAATGTGAATCGTGTTATTTCAATTTACTGAATTTACTCCTCAGAATAAAGGACCTGAGCCTTCACTTCTGAGAGGGATATGCAGCATTGCTGCAGTCACAGCTCCTGATACTGATCTAGCTCTAGCTTCCATGGTAAACAATAATAAGAAGAAGTAATAGAAGCCGCTCACTTCCTTATGGCACATGCTAAGCATAACTCTGTGCAGCGGAAAGTCTCCAAGCACAGAAGATATGGCGGCGGATTGCTAATTATTTCCAGCCGCAGACTTGCACAGCTGACCTGCCTCTTCTGTAACTCGACAGTGCTGCCTCAGATGCCTATGTATAATTATTAGCAATTTACTCCAGCCTTAAAATATGTCCTACAGTGCATTGTGAATATCAAGCACTAGAACATGGGGGATGGGTGGACAAGCACAAAACTATATTTCCAGATCTGTACTATGACATTTGCCACGTTGTATTTGTACATTAATGTTTCTGGATAATGTGTTTTTTAATAATGCATTCAACTCAGTAAATCTATACTGAAAAATGTCTAGATTTCTGGGGCACTAACTATAGAAAATGTACCCCAATATCTGGGAAGCAGCAGTTCTGTAAAGCGTATGAAAAAAGAAGAGTTCGATTTTCGGTGGGACCAGTCCTGACATGTTGGCTTTCAACACAAGTGACCTTTTGTGTTCACAGGAGATAATCTTTCACTAAGATATCTAACAGCAGCTAATCCGCTCTCCATACTCAGAGAAATCAGTTTTTTTTCTCCTTCAGAATTGATCATTTATTCTCAAAATTTTAATTTCACCAGTAAAATCTATATTCATTAAATTCAGACTTTCCCGCAACTGAGATAGGCAACGACAGTTGGTGCTCATAAAGTTCTATGGAGAACTACACGGCCATTTCAATGTCTGTGTCTGCCTCTAGCTCCTCCTTCATCCCACCCTCTCTATAGAACTTTAAAAGCACCAACTGCCATCTCTCATCTCAGTAATGGGAACATCTGAGTGCAGATTTTTCAGATTTTACCCATGAATTGAGAGTGAAAGATGAATCCAGATATATTACAGAGTTGCTTTCGTGTGCACTATTGAATTATAAAATTAAAATGACGGTCACTCTTTAAGTTCACACGGGCGTTGAATTTTTCAGACTAGTCACATCTGCAAAATGCAGAGGCTCCATGTCCAGCACTCTGTGCTCGTTCACACAGCAGAGGGGTATAGGAGCTGCTTATTTACATGGATTATATATATATATATATAAATGTGGCACCCCCAGGAGTATGGTCACCACACTGGCATTGCTTTCCTTCAGGGAGGGTGATGTCAGGCTTGGAAGCAATGATGGGTCTCTCTGGCAGTTACCTATAACATACAACACAGTTCCCACTCCGGGCCAGCAGAGGGCGCTCTGAACCAATACTAAGGGGAAGAGCTTCTCTCTGGGGGCCAGGAGGGGAAATTAGTCAGTTCGTGTGAGGAGGGCAATGTGTGTAGACGTGAAGGGAGAAGCTGGAAGTTGAGCAGAGAGTAGAGAGCTCACTTCTAGTGACAGCGCATTATCTGGAGCCTGGTCTCCAAGGTTGTATGGATACTGATGGTCTTGCAACAGAAACCAGAGGAATAGGAAGCTGTAAATGCTCTATTCCCACATAAGACTTGGAGGCACAACAGCAACGGGTGAGCAAAAAGAAGAGATAGAAGGCAACAGTTGTCTGCCATATGAGGTAGATCTAAAAGGGAACAAGAAGAAGGGACTTCAGTGTAACGCAGAATTGCATGTACCTCAAGTAAGCGCTAGGAAGGAGACTACACAACCCATCTGCATAGAGAGATTCCTGAGTTGCTTCCAGGCTAATCAGCTCCTGTGCCATCTGTAATTGGGACCCTGGACTGCGTTTGCCAAGCAAAATAAAGGTAAAGAAACTGCACCCTGTTGTGTCCTTGCCTCTTTCCTGCAACCTCTTCAGCACTGCTACATCTCTGTGCCAAACAATGCACCCTCTTCCTAAACACCTATCTACACTGCTCTTGGACTACAGCCCTGCCTGTGGAGGGCTACAACATCATTGCTGCACTACACCATCTGTCCCAGAGGATCTGTCTGCAGCGTCGGCTTAACACCTCCCTTGCTGAACACCACAGGTGGCGTCACGAATCATCCACTCATAAACTTTATTCCCATCACTCAACCCCTTTTACATGGGTGCCCAGGGCCACGGACTGGGTCACTGCTGCTGTGACAATCCCCTCTGAGAGACCGACCCGGTACCGAGTACCCCACAACCCTGGGAGGGCGACCCATTTTGGCATCACGAACAGGATTTACGGAGCCCGGTGTCCCCGGGTCCTGTGTGCCAGAGACTGTGTTGTGTGCTATAGACTGTTTGTGAAAGTGCCGCCATTACCCCGCTGCTTGGCGCGTGCGGGAAATCAAAGAGGCGGGCCATCGTGGGCGGAGCCTGCCGAGGAGCGCGAAACAGTGAAATACCGCACGGGATGAGGACAGCGTGCGAGAAGTGAGGAGCTGAGGCCTGCAGCCGGTAAGCCTGCTCAACCCCGGGGCCTGGCTAATGATAACTAGGGGGGAAGAGAATGTCGGAGGCACGCGCCGATGCAGCGGCGGATGCCCCCGCCAACCCCTCAGCGCCGCAAGATGCAGGGCCCAAGGCGGCTGCGGCTCCAATAGCACCCACAGCAGAGGTCCCCATAATGCCGCTGTCTATGCCTTACATACCGGGAGCAGCATAGCTACCGCAGTATTCAGGGGAGTCACATACCCTGAGTGACTTCAAAGAGAGACTGTGCAGTTTGTTTGAAGTGTATCTTCTGTCTGAAAGTCAGAAGGTGAACATCCTAATTGGGCAGCTAAAAGGTGCAGCACAGAGAGAGGTAAAAGCCTGGCAGGACACTGATAAGGAGACTGTTAAAAAGATCCTGGCTAAGCTAAGAAGCACCATTGACACCCGCACTGCCGCTGAAATCAAGATGAGATTGTTTGGGTGTAAGCAGAAAGCGCAGGACAGTATACGGGACTATGCTCTTATCCTGTAGGAGGCGCTGCGGGCCGTCAAGCAGATTGATCTAGACAGTGTGAAAGATGGAGACGAACTGTTAAAGGAGCAATTCATTGAGGGACTCCTATCCAGTACCCACAGAGCACAGCTGTGCATCATAGCCCTACAAAACCCTGACCTAGACTTTGCTGATTTTGAAAGACAGGGCTAACCGGGTGCTGCATGAACCAAATGTCAGCCGTCCAGCGCCCCCTAGGCACCCAGCAATTGTATACCACCGGAAGCAACATCTTTCCCTTCCATCCCTGTGGAGGCTGATGCACAGACTCTGGACAAAGATCCATCTGCAGAACTGCGTCTTCAGGTCCAGGAGTTGACCAAGGGTATGGCTGCACTTGCTAAAACTGTGCAGTCCCTGCAGGTATCCTCCAAGGAAAAGATCCATCTCGCCTCCAGTCCAGAGGATTTCCCGTGGCTAAAGAAGAAGAGGATCCCGCCACTCCGAGGAAGGAACAACGATCGCTATGACCAGGGTGGACGTCCCATCTGTCGTCACTGCCACAAGGCAGGCCACATTGCAAGATTCTGTTATTTAAACGAGCAACCCCTGGGGCAGAGGGCCAAATCCCAGGAGTAGGACCACAAGGCCCAAAGAACTGGCGAGCCAAGTAGGTTGGAGGGAGGCCAGTTCTCCCAGTGGTGATTGACGGTATCCCCATGAACGCTTTGCTGGACACTGGCCCCCAGGTGACAACTATGCCATATATAATTTACAAGCGGATTGACTGATTCTGAACTTACTCACGGCCCAAGTGATGAACTCACAGTGGTTGCCTGTAATGGTTAGTCTTTACCGCAAGTGGGATGTAAAGAAATTGCTGTTAAAGTGGGTAGAGTAGAGTTAAAATCTCAAGGTCTGATAGTTGTAGATATTGATCGACGAGAATGTAACCCAATGATGACTCTTGTTACCAATGTGATTGAAAATTGTCTTTCCAAGGTTATTGTCTTGTTGCAACAGGTGGCTGAGACTGCTAGTTCCAGTGAACAACGAGTCCTGCAGAAGGAGATCAAGGCCCTGATGCAAAGACAGCAGGAAGAACTCTCTGGTGGAGAAATTGGCAGCGTCAGAGTGAGTGATTCTTTCCCAATTGCAATACCCCCCAGATGTGAAATGTTGATTTGGTGTCGGGCAGCCATAGGCCTCAGAGGAAAAGATTACCAGGCAATGGTAGAACCAGTGTACTCTGATAGCAGGCCCACTGTCCTGACAGCCAGAGGGGTAGTTGATGTCCGTAAAGGGAGGGTACCTGTACGCTTCTTGAATTGTGGGGAGGAGGACCTCGGTACACCACAGTTGCTAAGCTGCTTACTGTCAGTAACAATGCAATGCAGGCAGCAGAGCCCTTGGTCTCATCCGACCAGGTGGAGGACAATGGCTCTGTAAAGCAGCTGGAGGAATGATGCCAGCAACTGCAGGTGGGGACTGACTCCACCCCTTCATACCAAAAGAATGGGGTTTACCGAGTGATTCAGGAGTATGAGCGGGTATTCAGTAAACACCCTCTAGATTTTGGGAAGGCAAAAGGGGTTCAACACCATATCCCCACTGGAGATCATCCACCCATAAAAGAAAGGTACTATACCCTATACCGGCCTATACCCCAAACACAATACCAGTGTGCCAAAGGTATGTTGTGGGAAATGAAGGAGGCTGGGGTGATCAGAGACAGTTGTAGCCCGTGGGCAGCCCCAAAAGTCTTTGTGAAAAAGAAAGATGGTACCATGAGAATGTGTGTTGATTACAGAAAAATTAACAGTATTACACATAAGGATGCCTACCCATTACTCAGAATTGAGGAGTCATTAGCTGCACTTAAAACTGCTAACTATTTTTCCACCTTAGATCTCACTAGTGGGTGTTGGCAGGTTCCCGTGGCAGAGGCAGACAAGGAGAAAACAGTGTTTACCACCCCAATGGGTCTCTGTGAGTTCAACTACATGCCATTCGGGCTCTGCACCACCCCTGGGACATTCCAATAACTGATGGAGTGCTGTCTTGGACAAAAGAACTTCGAGACAGTCCTGTTGTACCTTGATGATGTCATTGTTTTCTCCAAGACTTATGAAGACCATCTGAAGCACCTGGCTGAGGTGTTTGAAGCCTTGTCCAACTTTGGCCTGAAGGTGAAGTGTTATGATGAGTCACCGAAGGAGGAAAAAACTAAATACTAGCTAAGTCCATAAAAACCAGAGAGGTTGGCAGCTATCGGATTGCAGACCCCTGAACCTATCCACAACAACTAGCAGTAGCCGTGGGGGGGTTCCTACAGTGCCCTAGACCCCTCGATCACAGCCGGAGAACTACATAGCCTAAAGACAGAAAGGGGAAAAACTAAACTGCCCCAGAGCAGACCCCAAAGCAATAGGCAGCCCCCAACATATAATGACGGTGAAGCAAGATGAAAACACTAACACAGATAGAAAGATAGGTTGAGCAAATGATGGGGCCCAAGCTAACTAAATAGGACAGGATAGGAAAGCCGCTGTCTGCCATCTGCAAAAACCCTATCCAAAATGTGCCAACCGACTGATAGGAAAAACAGGCCCTGAAGTCGCTAGGCTTCAAAAGACTATATCAGCACTCAGGTATATTCTGAAGACAGAGCAAAAGATCAACAGATCAGAGACAAAAATGGAATTCAGCTCACCCCCGGCCGGGGATGGCAGAACTCCCAAAAAACAAGGCAAAACAAAAACAAAACTGAAGTGTACAAAGCAGAGCAGAAAAACTTAGCTTTGAGACGCAGGAATCAGACTGGTCTCCAAGAATCCAGCAGGATCACCAGCAAGGCAGAAGGGCTTATATCCAGTCCTCAATTCCAGCCACCCAGTCATCATCTAGCTGCCCAGGTGATTGGTAATCAGCCTCACTACCTTCCTTCACCAGAGGAGGGAGTTCATCAGACCTCAATGGTGAAGGGAAAAATGAACTCACAACAGTGAAGCCTTCCAAATGCCACCTCCTGAAGCCCAAGGTTCAGTACCTCGGTCATGTAGTGAGTGCAGAAGGTGTGGCACCAGATCCTGACAAAGTCACAGTCATCCGGGACTGGCAGAAGCCCAGCAACCTCCATGAAGTACGTCAATTCCTCGGGCTGGTAGGTTTCTACCGAAGGTTCATCAAAGGCTTCACTGAGATAGCCACTCTTATGCAAAATCTTCTCGTGGGTCAGCCCAAGAAGGCCAGAAAGCAGAGTCCTACATTCAAATGGAATGAGGAGCTGGAGAGGTCCTTCACTCGACTGAAGATGGCTCTCACAGGAGATGAAGTTCTGGCCTACCCAGATTATGACCAACCCTTTGTGTTGTATACTGATGCCAGCAACGTGGGACTGGGAGAAGTACTGTCACAGGTACAGAATGGCAAAGAAAGAGTGATCTCCTATGCCAGCAGGAAGCTTCATCCCACTGAAAGGAACCCTGACAACTACAGTTCCTTCAAGCTGGAGTTCCTTGCCATAGTCTGGGATGTGACTGAATGATTCAAGCATTACCTAGCTTCAGCCAAGTTTACCATCTTCATGGACAACAACCCGTTGACTCACTTGGAAACTGCAAAACTAGGTGCACTGGAGCAGCGATGGATGGCTGGGCTGTCTAACTATGAATTTACCAACAAGTACCAAGCGGGGCACAAGAACGCCAATGCTGATTCACTGTCCAGAATGCCTAATCTGCCAGATGCAGGAGAAGACCCTGAGGCACTTGAAGAAATCGAGTTACCTGCCTTCCACCGGCCAATTGCGGCCCAACGTGCCCAAGGAGTGAGAAACAGACGGTCTGGCTTGAAAGAGGCCACCCTAAATCCATTGCCTCATCATGACTGGGCAGAAACACAAGATAGCGACCCCGCAGTCCGTCTGGTGAAGGAGCTACTGTCATAAGCTGACTCACGCCCAGAGTCGGATGCTCCTGAAGAAACCAAACAGTTGCGTAAGGAAAGAGGTCGGCTGTTCATCTATGAAGGAAAGCTGTGCCGGAGGAGTATCAATGCCCGCACTCATGAGCTGGTCTGGCAGGTGGTAGTCCCAAAGAGAGAAGCATCAATGGTCTTGGAAGCATACCATAATGGAGCTGGACACTTCGGATGGAAGAAGTTGGAAGCCTTGCTCCGGGAGAGATTTTGCTGGGCTGGTATGAGAAAAGCCATTGAAAATTGGTGCCGGGAGTGTGGAGAATGCAACCTGCTCAGAAAGGACCGTAACAGCCAGCGAGCTCCTTTGCAGCCAATAATAACCAAACAGCCACATGAGTTGGTCACGCTGGACCATGTGCAGCTGGTCCCAAGCCGTTCAGGCTACATTTATGTTCTTACTGTCATGATCTCAGTGCGGGTTTGACTTGCACACGTGGGGTTAATGTCTGGAACCAGTGCTGATGACTGGCATTTCTGGGGTTAAAGGTTGTGATCCCGATGCAGGCTTACCTGCACACCTGGGGCTATGATTGTGGCCTCTCCCTGGTTCTGGGGGAGGATTCTTATAGCCTCAGGACGCTCCCATCTGTCTTGCTAAATTTTCTCCCAAATTAGGTTATTTACCTTAACTTACGTAGCGCTCACTGGCATCCCAACCAGGCAAAGATTATTGACAATCTTTTATTTCAGCAAGCAATCATTTTGTTTTACATAGCACATGAATAGTCTCAAGATTTTAAAAAAATGACAGTTATGACATGAAAGATTTCAGCATCAATAATAATTACCGAGTTATTGTAGCATCACCCTTCGCATCGGGGGGACCTCGATCAGCGGGAAGGGGTTTTCCTCGGTCAGCATCACAGACTAAGTGCGTCCACTTGAATCGTCTGGAAAGTCCCCACCCGCTGAGGAGGTCAGTACTTTTTATAATATTAATTGGAATGATCACGCACTGACATGCGCAGTAACTTGTTTTTTTTCACATTCCTCCTTTATCTCAGTTGGTTTGGTTCTCACATTCCTCCCTTCCAACTCCCACAACAATGCCTGAGCAGGTGGTTGCTTTTCACATTCCTGAGTGTGTGCTCTCCTCATGGTAGGAAAAGTTCAGATTCCGGTCACAATCCATAGTATCCAAATGGATGTTTCAATGTACTGCAATCACTACCTTATTGACTGGATGCCTATCTATACCAGTCTCTCACTCATGCATATCCCATTTGTATCACACCATCCCTGTCAGTTATACTTTCGCCCTTGGCATTGTGTGGTGACCCCTGAGTGTGTTTTGTGCTGTGTTCTGGTTACTTGATTCTCTGTATATGACTCGGTCTGTTCTCTGGATATCGCTTTGGATTCTGCCTGGTACCTTATATGTCTGTTTGGTTTTGATCTCTGCTTGGCCCTGATTATCCGCTCTGTCTCTTCCCTGGTACTGTACTGATATCTTGTGTATGACCTTTGGCTTTGTCTGACCTCCCGTCTGTTTATCCCTCCTGTGCCTCGTTTGCCCGTACTGTTGTGACCTCCGTTTTGCCTGACTCTGAGTTGTTGTATGGTGTCCTGTCATATCTGAAAGCAGGACGCTAAGCCACGCCCCCTTGCAGTCACATGACCATAGGTCCTGTGCAAGCTTGTTCATTTTCAGAGTCCGCAGGTCCCGTGCCTCTTTACTTTCCAGCGCTGACTGGACCCTGACACTAATAGTTGAAGCACGCCTGGTTACCTCTGCTGCCCTGCCCCCCAGGTAACTCTTAGCACTGCTTCTGTACTCAGGACACGTGCACTGGCTCTATGAGCAAGTGTAGTGCGGTGTCTCTGACATTATAACTGACCGTTTCAGTTTTTTTTTTTTTTTCTGAAAAAAAAAAAAAAGTGTGTGTTATCCTCATGGATCCCATACAAGCCTTGTCTGATCAGGTCACGCACCTGACCCAAATGTTCCATAAGCTCAATGTGGAACAACGCACGATGGCCCAGACCCAGCAACAGTTGGTGGTTACTGTGCAGGGGGCTGTCGATGCAGGGGCTTCTGGTTCTTGGGGTAGGGATGTGTCATTAGTGTCCCCCGAATCTCCGGTCAAATTACCAGACCTTTTCTCAGGGGATGAAAAAGAGTTCAGGTCTTTCAGAGAAGGATGCAAGCTTTTTTTTTCTCTAAGGCCCCGCTCCTCCGGGGATGAGTTCCAGAGGGTGGGGGTCATTATTTCCCTACTTCGGGGGGCTCCGCAAGCATGGGCTTTCTCTCTGTCTTCCTCTGCTCCTGAACGTATGTCTGTGAACGCATTCTTTGAGGCCCTCGGGCACATTTATGATGAACCTGACCGAGTGCGATTGGCAGAGGACATGTTGATGAGTGTCTGTCAGGGGAAACACTCAGCTGAGTGGTTTTGTTCTGAGTTCCGCCGCTGGGCGGCAGAGGTCTCTTGGAGCGACGCCGTACTCCGAGGACTCTTTCGCAGAGGCTTGTCCGAGCGTCTGCAGGATGCCTTGGCGTTACATCCCCCACCTAACTCTCTCGAGGATGCCATGACCCAGGCCGTCCGGATGGACCGCAGGCTGCGGGCCAGAGGGGTGATGCAGGTGGATACTCCATTATTCCCCAGTGGAAAAGAGACTGCCCCTGAGCCCATGGATGTAGGAGCCCTCTCCCTGAAGGATACGGAGAGGAAACGCCGGAAGGACAAGCAGTTATGCCTTTACTGCGGTAAAACGGGACATTGGAAAAGGGAGTGCCCGAATTGCCCGTCTTCAAACCCGGTCGGCGGGAAACGACTAGGTCTGGGTAGTCAACGGGGAGGCTGCTCAGACCCTCAGGTACCATTTTCCTCGTTTTCTAAAGTAGTACTGCCTGTGGAACTGTTTGTGGATGGTAGTTCTTTTTCCTCTACAGCCTTCGTGGACTGCGGATCATCTATTAATCTTATTGACTCCCATTTGGTCACACACTGCAAGATAGGGACATTTAGGCTCAAGGTTCCGATCAAGGTGATGGCCATTGACTCATCTCCCCTCACTAAGGAGGGAATTCGCTTTATGTCTGATGTGTTTTCGCTCAGAGTGGGCGCTACTCATGTGGAAAACATAAGTTGTTTTGTGCTGGACAATCTACCTGCAGGGTTGGTGTTGGGCATGCCCTGGTTACAACACCATAACCCAGTTATTAACTGGAAAACGGGGGAGATTGTACAATGGGGGTTTAATGATTTTGAGTTATGTGATAAATCCGCACTGCTGGTTGAACCTGTTAAATCTGTGTCTGTATCATACGTCGAGCTGGAAGGTATTCCGGAATGCCTGAAGGACTTCAAAGATGTATTCTCCGAAAGCGAGGCCGAGACGTTACCACCACATAGACCCTTTGACTGCGCTATTGAGCTGGTCCCGGGAGCTAAATTACCCAAAGCCCATCTGTTTAATTTGTCCGGTCCTGAGCGCTTGGCTATGAAGGAGTACATTACTGAAAGTCTGCGCAAAGGACACATACGTCCTTCAGTCTCACCTGTGGCGGCAGGTTTCTTTTTTGTAAAGAAAAAATATGGCGGGTTACGTCCCTGTCTCGACTTTCGGGAGCTTAATCAAATTACTGTACGGAATATGTACCCCCTTCCGTTGATTCCCGATTTATGTAACCAACTATGAGGGGCAAAGTGGTTTTCTAAACTGGACCTTCGGGGGGCATATAATTTGATAAGGGTCCGAGAGGGGGATGAATGGAAAACCGCGTTCCTCACGCCCGAGGGACTATTTGAAAATTTAGTCATGCCGTTTGGTCTTACCAACACCCCTGCCATATTTCAGAATTTCATCAACGTGGTATTCTCGGATCTCATTGGTCGTTTTGTCGTTATCTACTTAGATGATATTTTGATATATTCCCCCGACAAGTATTCTCATTTGGAACATGTACGAACTGTGCTCCAAAGGCTGAGAGAAAATCATTTGTATGCCAAATTGGAGAAATGTGTATTCTGTGTACAAGAGTTGTCCTTTTTGGGGTTAATTGTATCCGGTGAGGGTTTTCGCATGGACCCCAAGAAGGTGCAGGCCATTGCAGATTGGGTGCAACCCCGAGATCTTAAGGGTCTTCAGGGCTTCTTGGGGTTCGCCAATTATTACCGCAAATTTATCCGGGGGTTTTCGCAAGTGGTCAAACCTCTCACGGATCTAACATGCAAAGGTGCGGATGTGAGAAATTGGTCCTCGCTCGCAAAAGAGGCCTTTGCGACGCTGAAAAAATGTTTTATGTCTGCTCCTGTGTTAGTGCAGCCAGATCCGTCCAAACCATTCGTCGTGGAAGTGGACGCCTCTGAGGTGGGGGTGGGGGTGGTGCTGTCCCAAGGGCCTGCCACTCTAACCAACCTCAGGCCATGTTCTTTCTTTTCCAAGAAGTTCTCTGCTGTGGAAAGAAATTACGACGTAGGCAATAGAGAGCTTCTTGCGGTCAAATTGGCGTTTGAAGAATGGAGGCACTTTTTGGAGGGGGCCAGTCACCCGGTTACGGTGATCACTGATCACAAAAATTTGTCGTACATTGAGTCTGCTAAAAGACTAACGCCCAGACAGGCCCGTTGGTCACTTTTTTTTTCCCGTTTTCAGTTTACGATTACATTTCGTCCAGGGTCTAAGAATGTCAAGGCTGACGCCTTATCACGCAGTTTTCAGCCGGTGTCGCCCCTGAGCCACCGTCCTCCATTCTTCACCCTGGGGTTGTGATAGCAGAGGTCTCATCTGAATTGGAACGGGAGATTCAGGGGCCCAGTCGCAGGCCTCGGCGGCCAAGCCGGAGGGGAAGTTGTTTGTCCCAGAGCAACTTCGCCTGAAACTCTTGCAGGAGTTCCATGAATCCAAGCTGAGTGCTGACCCTGGTATTTCAGCCACACGTCTGGCGGTGGCTAGGATCTTTTGGTGGCCTACCCTTGGTTCGGACATAAAAAAATTCATTGCTGGTTGTGGGGTCTGCGCTCGTTCTAAAAGCTCTCATAGCCGGCCGGCAGGGGAGCTGTTACCCTTGGCAGTGCCCGAAAGGCCATGGACTCACTTATCCATGGATTTTGTTACCAATCTCCCTCCATCTAAGGGTAATACAGTGGTATGGGTAGTGGTGGACAGGTTTTCAAAGCAGGCTCATTTTGTACCCCTGTCCGCACTACCGTCAGCTGAGACGTTGTCCAGGTTGTTTGTGCAGCATGTGATCCGGTTGCATGGGGTACCCCTGAATGTGGTGTCTGATCGTGGTGTGCAGTTTGTGGCTAAGTTTTGGCATGCTTTCTGCAAAAAATTAGGTATGTTTCTGTCCTTTTCGTCTGCATACCATCCTGAGAGCAATGGGCAGACGGAGCGCACTAACCAGTCCCTGGAACAGATCCTCAGGTGTCTAACCTCTGCTAGACAGAATGATTGGTGCGATGCACTGCCATTGGCTGAATTTGCCTTCAATAGTCGGGTGAGTCAATCCACTGGTAGGTCTCCTTTCTTGATTAACTATAGCAAAAAATCAAGAAGAACCAACAGTCAAAAAAAACCCATAAAAAAGTCATACTTTATTAATTCATTTACATCATAAAATGACACAGGTAATCATGAAAAAGGGGAATGAGGAAGCATACAAATTGGCAAGAATAAGCCATGCGTGCTGTCAAGAGTTCAGGATTCTAAGTAAATATAGGAATCCCTATAAATCATGTAACACCAAGCCCACAAAAATTTTCTTATTGTATGGCAATATAGGTAAATAAAAGTAATTATACTTATAAATATCAAAGAAAGGGCACTGGTGGTACATGATAGAAGTTGTCACTTACATACTCACAAATCGCAACAGTAAGCCTAGCAGTCATCTGAAAACTGTGCAACATATAGAAAACGCGAGTGCATAACTGCCTATACTGTGAATCAACCAGGCTCACTGCAGGTAAGTGAATGGGAAACCAAACATGACGCATATGGAACCAAAAGTTATTACCTGATAAGAGACAGACACACAGGCCGGACCCCGACGTGCGTTTCGGAGAAACACAGCTCCTTCCTCAGGGGGCGTGGCTAAAGCGCGGCTATGTAGGACTTATATAGCGCTAGCCAAGAAATTATTCGTCATGTCGACTGTCCGTCATGCACAGGGCAGCACCTCCCCAGAGAAACCGGAAACACGCGGGCCCCACGTGATCCGGCGCATCAGAGGGAGAAAGCAGTCACTGGGCCGACTGGACAGTGTACAGAGCGCATGACAGGAAGGACACTATCCACCATCTTGGAGGGGGCAGTTTAGACAACATAGGTAATAGTATATAAAAGAAGACAGTACAAAACAACACATATGGAACAAAAAACAAATAACAACAAAGCGCTATCCATCATATTGCAAAAAGCAACTATATAGTGCAAATAGAAATATATACACACACATGTGTGTTCAGCGGTTAAAAGATACATGGGCAGAAGTCCAGCGCCGTATATCCAGGTCTCAAAGCAGGTATAAGTTTTTCGCGGACAGGAAACGAACACCTGGTCCCACGTTTCAGGTTGGAGAGAAAGTTTGGCTCTCCACGCGAAACATTAAGTTAAAGATTCCGTCAGCCAAGTTAGGACCCAAATTCATTAGCCCGTACAAGATTGTGGAAAAAATCAATCCAGTGGCGTATAGGCTGTGCCTTCCACCCTCTTTCAAGATCCCTAACGTCTTCCACAAATCTCTACTGAAACCTTTTGAAGCAGTCCGGGGAGACTCCGAGTCTGCTGCTTCTCCTGTTTTGGTCGAGGGGCAGGTGGAGTACGAGGTTGGTCATATTGTAGATTCCAGGCTGGTACGGCGGTCGGTACAGTACCTGGTTCATTGGAAGGGGTATGGACCGGAGGACAGGTCCTGGGTACCGGCCCGGTTGATTCATGCTGATCGCCTGGTGCGGGCTTTCCATGCTAAGTACCTGGGCAAGCCTGGGGGTCCAGAGGCCCCCCGTTGAGAGGGGGGTACTGTCATGATCTCAGTGCGGGTTTGACTCGCACACGTGGGGTTAATGTCTGGAACCAGTGCTGAAGACAGGCATTTCTGGGGTTAAAGGCTGTGTTCCCGATGCAGGCTTACCTGCACACCTGGGGCTATGATTGTGGCCTCTCCCTGGTTCTGGGGGAGGCTTCTTATAGCCTCAGGACGCTCCCATCCCTGTCAGTTATACTTTTGCCCTTGGCATTGTGTGGTGACCCCTGAGTGTGTTTTGTGCTGTGTTCTGGTTACTTGATTCTCTGTGTATGACTCGGTCTGTTCTCTGGATATCGCTTTGGATTCTGCCTGGTACCTTATATGTCTGTTTGGTATTGATCTCTGCTTGGCCCTGATTATCCGCTCTGTCTCTTCCCTGGTACTGTACTGATATCTTGTGTATGACCTTTGGCTTTGTCTGACCTCCCGTCTGTTTATCCCTCCTGTGCCTCGTTTGCCCGTACTGTTGTGACCTCCGTTTTGCCTGACTCTGAGTTGTTGTGTGGTGTCCTGTCATATCTGAAAGCAGGACGCTAAGCCATGCCCCCTTGCAGTCACATGACCATAGGTCCTGTGCAAGCTTGTTCATTTTCAGTGTCCGCAGGTCCCGTGCCTCTTTACTTTCCAGTGCTGACTGGACCCTGACACTAATAGTTGAAGCACGCCTGGTCACCTCTGCTGCCCTGCTCCCCAGGTAACTCTTAGCACTGCTTCTGTACTCAGGACACGCGCACTGGCTCTACGAGCAAGTGTAGTGCGGTGTCTCTGACACTTACCATCGTTGACCACTACTCAAGATTCTTAGTAGTTGTGCCTGTCAAGGATCAAACAGCCAGGACAGCAGTCAGAGCATTCCAAGAGCACTTTTGTCGACCACACGGATACCCCGGGTGCCACAGGCTTCACTTTGGCTTTTAATTTCTTGGTTTTCATACTTGCTCTTGTTAATATTTCCAGGTCCAGCCTTTGAGGCGGAAGTGTTCCAGGAGTTCTCTAACTTGTACGGTTGCAAGAAGATCAGGACAACACCATACCATCTACAGACCAAGGCATGTGTGAAAAGATGAACCAGGTGGTGATCGACCTACTGAAGACCTTGCCTTTGGAAGAGAGGAATCTGTGGCCAGAAAAGTTGCTAGATCTGGAAGACCTCTACAACCACATTCCTGTGAATTCCACCAACTGCAATCCAGCCTACCTAATGAGAGCGAGGCCTGGTAAGCTGCCTATTGATTTGGATATGGGAGTCCTTACACCTGAGGTGACGTCACCAGATGCTGACTGGGACACAGAGAGGCAGCAACAGTATCGGAGAGTACAAGAGTGTGTAGAAAAGAGTCTAGCTCAGGCAAGACAAAAACAAGAAAGGCACTACAATCACCATGCACCTGCAGTTCCCTTGTCACCAGGAGAACAAGTCCTAAAAAGGAAGAGGAGGATGCATAAATTGGATAACCAATGGGAAGCTGAACCCTACACCATCTTACCATCAAACTTCGATAACACCAAGGTGCACCTTATCAGTAAGGATGGGGGAGAAACCTCAGCAGCAGTATCAAGGGATCATTTGAAATTGTGCCCTGACCAGTTAAAAGAAAGAATGGAAGAGCAAAACAGCATCCAACACATAGAAGAAGAAAAGGTCAGCACTGTACTTGGAGAATTCCATGTAAGTTGGACTAGAGCAAATAATGCCATAGTGGTGCCAGTTTTGACCTTTCCCCAACTGGTAGTACAAGAAGTGACTCAAGAGAACTCTGAAAATCAGGAAGTTCAGGTAGCAGATGCCACACCAGCAGTGGAGCCAGAGAATCCTCGCCCTGCCAGTGGTGAATCTGTCAAGCCCATGGTGAGTCTAAGAGTTCGCAGACGGTTACTACCCAGTTTACCCAGTTTACTCACACCAGAGCTACATAGGTCTGTCTGTAGTACCCAAGGCATACCACCCCTCAAGTTTCGCATCTAAATAAGTTATGCAAATAATGTAAATGTTAACCTGTACATGTATATATGTAACGTTTTAAAGTTTTGTGCCTACAAAGACTCTGTAAGAAATCTCCTTTCTGAATTTTCCAGTTTGTTTTGATGGACAATTGGGCCACAGGACTAGGTGTGGTCAAAAACTTCTTTTGTACATAGTTCACCATTTGCCCAGGAATGGACCATGGACATTGACGCATGGACTAATCGTCACAGGACTATTTTTGGAGCTTTTGGTTTTTGTATTTTTCATTTTTTCTAAATCTTGTACATCTCCCTTGTACATTTATAATTGTTCATCTAATATATAAAGCTCAAAGTGTGCATGTATGTATGTGTGTACGTATGTGTGTATGTATGTGTGTATGTCTGGGATAGGTATCCGCACCGTCGCAGCTAGAGCCACAAAATTTGCCCCAGTCACACGTCTGGACCCCGAGAGCGTCCTAAGCTATGTTGTGAGGCGAAATTTCAACCTCGCACATTCCAATTCACCAAACAATTTTGCCCCTATCTACATACTGGGGGAAAAAGTGTGTGTGTCAAGCCCCGCCCCTCATTGATGTCATAATGCCCCTATTTGCATACTGGGGAAACAGTGTGTCCATATCAAGCCCCGCCCCTCATTATGATGTCAGAATGGTTGCCATGGCGACACCGATGTCATCATAGGTTGCAAGCCCCGCCGCCGCTCATTATGATGTCATAATGGTTGACTATGGGATGGAGGATGTGTGATGGGTATATGGGCACTTGACTATGGGATGGAGGATATGTTTGACGGGTATAAGGGAATGGAACTATGGGATGGAAGATATGCATGATGGGTATATGGGCATGGGACTATGAGATGAAGGATGTGTGATGGGTTTATGGGCACTCGACTATGGGATGGCGGATATGTATGATGGGTATATGGGCACGGGACTATGGGATGGAGGATATGTATGATGGGTATATGGGCACGGGACTATGGGATGGAGGATATGTATGATGGGTATATGGGCATGGGACTATGGGATGGAGGATATGTATGATGGGTATATGGGCACTCGACTATGGGATGGTGGATATGTATGATGGGTATATAGGCATGGGACTATGGGATCATGGATATGTATGACGGGTATATGGGCACGGGACTATGGGATGGCGGATATGTATGATGGGTATATGGGCATGGGACTATGAGATGAAGGATGTGTGATGGGTATATGGGCACTCGACTATGGGATGGGGAATATGTATGATGGGTATTTGGGCATGGGACTATGGGATGGAGGGTGTGTGATGGGTATATGGGCATGGGACTATGGGATGGAGGATGTGTGATGGGTATATGGGCACACGACTATGGGATGGAGGATATGTATGATGGATATATGGGCATGGGACTATGGGATGGCAGATATGTATGATGGGTATATGGGCACGGGACTGTGGGATGGAGGATATGTATGATGGGTATATGGGCATGGGACTATGAGATGAAGGATGTGTGATGGGTATATGGGCACTCGACTATGGGATGGCGGATATGTATGATGGGTATATGGGCACGGGACTGTGGGATGGAGGATATGTATGATGGGTATATGGGCATGGGCCTATGGGATGGTGGATAAGTATGATGGGTATATGGGCAGGGGACTATGGGATGGAGGATAATTATAATTTGTTATAACTAACCACAGTTAGTTACTATGCCCAGGCAGCGCCGGGCTCTTCAGCTAGTTTGTTTATATGTTCATATGTTTTTTTATCAGTCCAGGAGTACTGAATTGTACTAGGGGGATGTGGCGCCCCCAGGAGTATGGTCACCACGCTGGAATTGCCTTCCTCCAGGGAGGGTGATGTCAGGCTTGGAAGCAATGAAGGGTCTCTCTGGCAGTTAACCATAACATACAACACAGTTCCCCCTCCGGGCCAGCAGAGAGAGCTCTGAACCAATACTAAGGGGAAGAGCTTCTCTCTGGGGGCCAGGAGGGGAAATTAGTCAGTTCGTGTGAGGAGGGCAACGTGTTCAGACTTGAAGGGAGAAGCTGGAAGTTGAGCAGAGAGTAGAGAGCTCACTTCTAGTGACAGCGCATGATCTGGAGCCTGGTCTCCAAGGTTGTATGGACACTGATGGTCCTGCAACAGAAACCAGAGGAATAGGAAGCTGTAAATGCTCTATTCCCACATAAGACTTGGAGGCACAACAGCAACGGGTGAGCCAAAAGAAGAGATAGAAGGCTACAGCTGTCTGCCATACGGGGTAGATCTAAAAGGAAACAAGAAGGAGGAACTTCAGTGTAACGCAGTACTGCATGTACCTCAAGTAAGCACTAGGAAGGAGACTACACAACCCATCGCATAGTGAGATTCCTGAGTTGCTTCCAGGCTAATTAGCTCCTGTGCCATCTGTAATCGGTACCCTGGATTGCATTTGCCAAGCAAAGTAAAGGTAAAGAAACTGCACCCTGTTGTGCCCTTGCCTCCTTCCTGCAACCTCTTCAGCACTGCTACATCTCTGTGCCAAACACTGCACCCTCTTCCTAAACACCTATCTACACTGCCCTTGGACTACAGCCCTGCCTGTGGAGGGCTATAACATCATTGCTGCACTACACCATCTGTCCCAGAGGATCTGTCTGCAGCGTCGGCTTAACACCTCCCTTGCCGAACACCACAGGTGGCGTCACGAATCATCCACTCAAACTTTATTCCCATCATTCAACCCCTTTTACATGGGCGCCCAGGCCCATGGACTGGGTCACCGCTGCTGTGACAATCCCCTCAGAGACCGGCCCGGTACCGAGTACCCCACAGCCCTGGGAGGGCGACCCATAAATTTAGCTCATTGCACTACTGTATAGGCTAACATTAGTCTGTGTGCTGCGCACATGTGGCCCATTGCACACACAGACAGCATTTTAGAACCTGAACCAAAAAATATGCTCCTGTAAGCTTAGCCTTAGTCCTCAGGCAGAAGTCCATTTTTTATGTTTGTTTTTCACGGATAGACAATGTACCCATTATAGTCTATGGTGATGTTCACATCATTCATACAAGTGCATGGGTCTGTGAAAATCACGGACAGCACCGAGATGCTATTAGTGTGCCATCTGTCAGATTTTAACATTCCATTTGGTAGGAAAAACTTTGCATTTTTTTATTTTTTTGTGCATGGGAAAAAATCACTGATGGCAAAAATGGGCGCACGAACCAAAAACTGATGAAAGCCAATCATTTTTTTAAGGTATGTGAAGCATTTTTGATGTCTGAGGGATTAGGTGTATGGCTACTTTAGCAAATAAAAAAAAGGAGAAAAGAGACACAGGATAACATGCACACAACAGCAGAATGTCCATGTGAAGAAAGGCTTTTATTTGACATACAATAGCCCGGAATGTCCAAGTGTACAATAAAAACAATTAAAAACCACAAATAGAACAAAAGTGGGCAGGTGAAGAAGTCATGCAGTATACAGAAAGAGAAATAATTATATTACATATTTCAAGTATGCATTCACAACGATGCCCTCTATCACTATATAATATGCATAGAATATTTAGTATAAAGATATGGACAAATTGCAACAATAAAATCTGATCATCCTACTAGTCACTTGAATAATGAGGAAAATACACAAATAGTGACAAACGGTAGGTCCCCTGACGAAGCTGCAGGCAAGCAGCGACACGCGTTGGGCATTGTGGGCAGTGTGAGTATACTTGGGTGATTTTCATGTGATCCAGCAATTGCCTTCCCTCATCCATGGGCTTGCATGGTAATCATTTGGATTGCTCATATACCTACCATTTGTCACTATTTGTGTATTTTCCTCATTATTCAAGTGACTAGTAGGTTGATCAGATTTTATTGTTGCAATTTGTCCATATCTTTATACTAAATGTTCTATGCATATTATATGGTGATAGAGGGCATCGTTGTGAATGCATACTTGAAATATGTAATGATATAATTATTTCTCTTTCTGTATACTGCATGACTTCTTCACCTGCCCTCTTTTGTTCTACACTGTGTTCCAAATTATTATGCAGATGATATTTTTCTCTGATTTTCCTAAATAGTCAGTACAAATGACAGTCAGTCTAATAAAAGTCATCACCGGTTAGAGTATACATCAAATTTTATTGAAGAAACCTCTCAATGATAACAGTATAATCTCCAAAATGAATAAAAAGTCAAATTGCACTGTTCCAAATTATTAGGCACAGTTGAATTTCTAAACATTTGATCTGTTTTAAAGAACTGAAAATGCTCATTTGTGGATTTGCAGCATTAGGAGGTCACATTCACTGAACAAAAAGCTATGTAACTCCAAAAAATACTAACAGGCCAAGTTACATGCTATCATAGGAACCCTTCTGTGACATCACCTTCACGATTCTTGCATCCATTGAACTTGGGAGTTTTTGGAGAGTTTCTGCTTGTATTTCTTTGCATGAAGTCAGAATAGCCTCCCAGGGTTGCTGTTTTGATGTGAACTGCCTCCCTCATAGATCTTTTGCTTGATGATACTCCAAAGGTTCTCAACAGGGTTGAGGTCAGGGGAAGATGGTGGCCACACCATGAGTTTATCTCCTTTTATGCCTATAGCAGTCAATGACTCAGAGGTATTCTTTGCAGCATGAGATGGTGCATTGTCATGCATGAAGAGGATTTTGCTCCTGAAGGCACGTTTCTGCTTTTTATACCATGGAAGACAGCTGTCAGTCAGAAACTCTATATACTTTGCAGAGGTCATTTTCACACCTTCAGGAACCTTAAAGAGCCCTACCAGCTGTTTCCCCATGATTCCGGCCCAAAACATGACTCCTCCTCCTCCTTGCTGAAGTCGCAGCATTGTTGGGACATAGTGGCCATCCACCAACCATCCATCTGGACCATCCAGGGTTGCGCGACACTCATCAGTAAACAAGACTGTATGAAAAATAGTCTTCATGTATGTCTGGACCCACTGCTACAATTTCTGCTTGTGAACACTTTTTAGGGGTGGCCGAATAGTAGGTTTATGCACCACAGCATGCCTTTGAAGGATCCTACACCATGAGGTTCGAGGGACTCCAGAGGCACCAGCAGCTTTAAATATCTGTTTGCTGGTTTGTAATGGCTTTTTAGCAGCTGCTCTCTTAATCCGATGAACTTGCCTGGCAGAAACCTTCCTCATTCTGCCTTTATCAGCACAAACATGTCTCTGCTCAGAATCAACCACAAATCTCTTAACAGTACGATGGTCACATTTAAATTTTTGGGAAATATCTAATGTTTTCATCTCTTGACCAAGGCATTGCACTATTTGATGCTTTTCAGCAGCAGAGAGGTCTTTTTTCTTTCCTAAATTCCTTGAAACCTGTTCCCTGCTTAATAATGTGGAACATCATTCTTAAGTAGTTTTCCTTTAATTGGGCTCACCTGGTAAACTAATTATCACAGGAATTTGAGATTGATTTCAGTGATCCAAAGAGCCCTGATACACAATGCCATCTATGAGTTTATTTGAAAAACAAAAAATTACATCTTTATGACACTTAAATCCAATTTGCATAATAATTTGGAAAGCAGTGTATTTGTGGTTTTTAATTGTTTTTATTGTACACTTGGACCTTCCTGGCTATTGTATGTCAAATAAAAGCCTTTCTTCACATGGACATTCTGCTGTTGTGTGCATGTTGTCCTGTGTCTCTTTTCTCTTTTTTTTTCATTTATTCTCCCTGGCACAGTGTTGCACCCAGCTCCTGCATTTATGTTATATTGTTTGTGGTGCCCACCTACACATATACATACTTTAGCAAATACATTGCATTATGGGATAGCTATTAGGGGTCTGACCGCTTACAGGCATGTTGACGGTTTCCAGCTGCAAACAGCAGAACATGGAATGCACCTCTAGGACTCTACACAGGCTGCAACACTGTTCAATAATATTCACCCCCAATATTTCATGCCACAGTTAATGATCATTTTCGGGAAGAAGCATCGGTGGGCAAGTTTTCAGATAACCCCACTTCCTTTACCCCGCTCCCGGCACCCCAATCTATAAAAAAACGGGCAATCGGCAAGGGACAGCGGACGCCCCCCAATCCCGTTGACATTCAGGGTTTTCCCTGGAATAATCTCTTCAGGGGCCGCCAGTTTGGGTCAGATGAGGGTTCAATCAGCCCCGTTGTCCTTGAGGCCTGTAGCGACATGGCTCCCAACGGTGATGTGCTGCAAATTTTCATAGACCCTCTCAGCCGCCCCACCCACAAAAAGAACTACTGCATTAGGCCCTGAGGCCTTGGCTTGGGGGTACTTCTTCTACTGCTCCGGACAGGTGACGCTGAGATGCCCAGTCCAATTGCAGGAAAAGCACTTGCATGGGTCTGATGTAGGCCTGGTGGTGGCAAAGGGGGCAAGGCCTTCGTTGAGTCGGTTGGCAGGGGTACTGGGGTTGGTTGTTGGCTTACCCCCTTTCCAGCTGGTGGTGACTGGCCTCCGCACTTCTCGTTTACGGATGGCCATGTAGGTGTCGGCGATCTGTGCTGCTTTGTCCTCGTCTTTTGGCTCTCGGTCCATCACGAGCTGTCGCACCTCAGCTGGGCAAAGATGTAGGAACTGGTCTTTTATCATCAGGCCCCAGAGCATCTCAAAGGTATCCACTGACGTTTCTTGGATCCACTGGTCAAAGTGGGTCCTGAGTCCATGCACCACATCACTATAATTATCGTGTGGGCCATCACTGATGGCAAAAATGGGCGCACAAACCAAAAACTGATGAAAACCAATCTTTTTTTAAGGTACGTGAAACATTTTTGATGTCTGGGGGCTTAGGTGTATGGCCACTTTAGAAAACACACTGCATTATGGGATGTTGATGGCTTCCAATTGCAAACAGCAGAACATGGAATGCAGCTCTAGGCCTCTACACAGGCTGCAACACTGTTGCTCAATAATATTCACCCCCAATATTTCACACCACAGTTAATATTCAGGAGTGAAATGGTAACTAACTCCACTTCAAGCGAAACATTTCTTCTATATCCTAAAGCTATTGCGCCACAAGCTCACAGTACAACAAACATTTCTACATTAAATCATATGTATCAGATATAAATACTAAAAGAAATATACAGTTTCACTGTAATTATCTCTTTGGACCCATTTCCAAGTAAGGCAGAGCAGCACAGAACATCGTTCATTGATAACGACGAAAGTTAGCTCCTAATGTTTCACAACTGTACTTTAATGTTCTTACAGAAGAGAAGCGGCGCTCCGGGATCGTGCTGTAAACTTAGAGAAACAAAATATTTCTGTTCAAGTTTATGGGTGGGTGGAAAATATCGAACTGCACTCGAAAGTCATCCATGGACATAGACAATAGAGAAGATGGAGATATTTTATTCTCCATCTTCTCAGTTGTGAAGTGATTCTATCATCCAAGAACATCTGATCACACAAAGATGACTCGCGGCTCTAACTCTGATCAGTGTCATTTATATAATCGATATGATTCTCTCACATGAGACAGTCTATGCTCGCTTGACACCATCATTAGGCGCATCTTACAAGTGCCGTGCGCCTCTGCCACAGAGGTACTGCAGTCGGGGACTGGAGTACATTTCTTGCATAAATTACACCACTTATGTGACTTGATTTTCATGACTTAAATGGGTGGGCTTGGCCAAGCCCCGTCTTACCCATGCTATGCCAGTTTTGGTGAAGTTTGCTGGGACTGTTATGAAAACCCCAAAAATTTTGGCGCAGACACCTTAATGCATCGGACCCCCAGTGTACTCACAGGCATTCACATGGCCGCACCACTACTAAGCTTATGCTGACAAATCGACTTTTCCTGTAGAAAAATACAATGTGGTTTTGTAGTGAAATGCGCAACAAAAAGCTGACATTGACTGCAAGGTTGGATTTCTTTTGTAGTTTTTGTGTTAAAAAATTCCCGTAAGCGACATGTCGCTTATTGATATGGGTTTTCAGAAATGACTGTATGCAGGCTTGGACTGGTCGACAGGAGAGCAGGTAAATCCCCTGGTGGGCCCACATGAATAAGTGCTAATGAGTGGTGCCAATACAAGACCTCATCTAATCCTTCATTAAACACACTACCTGAAGAAAACCAGTCGCTTTTGCAACAAATCTGTTGGGTAAGTACAACATAAAGGCTTATTCACACAGTCTAGTGCAACTGGTTTTATGGAGCAGTTTTGTAAAAATTGCTTCAAAAACATGTGAATTAGCCCTGATCTTCAGTACTGTCATCTGAAACCAGTGACTCTTCAGCTTTTGAGAAACTGCAAATCCACTGAATGTAGACTAATACATAATAATAGCTGGTGTCTCCTACAATTGTCCATGATGGGGATGGGGCATAGTTCAGACAATTCCAACGTTCATGAGATTGTAACCTTAGTAGATCCAAGTTACCTGGAATTGCAGCCGGTCAGGAAATGGCTCAGTATTGTTCAGATACAAGACTATACAAAGATATCGGGCATAGAAATGCTTCATCAGGATGACATCATGCACACAGAAACTCATCATAAGAACACAGGCAGCTTCTTCATTTCAGGAAGACATTAAGGCTGGGGTCAGACTTGCGAGAAACTTGCACAAGTCTAGCATCTCTATACCGGGTAGTGCCGCCGGCACTCGGGACCGGCGTGAGTGGCTGCATGTATTTCTGTGCAGCTGAACGCTCCTGTCCGAGGGCCGGCAGCAGTGCAAGGTATTGAGGTGCGAGACTCGTGAGAGTTTCTCGCAAGTCTGGCGCCGGCCTAAAGGGATTGTTCATAGCTTCCTTCATTCTGAAACATTGCCACACTTACCCCTGGGCTGTTAGCAAAGCTCGGCTTCGTTGATATTGCACTATTGTTAAAGGTAAACTGTCACTTGATTCATGGTGCCCAAACCACAGGCAGCAGAAATCAGAGCTTGGTTGCATGACTGCAGTCAAATAAGTTTTTTCTCTGAAATACTAGGGTGAATCAGAAAAAAATGGTTTTAAGTGTCGGGCAGGATCAATAAAGAAAGACTAGACTCCTCTGGTGACACCCCTTGCCGGCTTCTTCACCCTTCACCCCTGGTGATTGACAGGTCTCTCTCATTTGCATCTCCACAAGAGAAATAGACATGCTGCAGCCTGGAGAGGTATGCCTCATGTCCATCTCCACTGGTGAGTAGCGAGTGTCTCTGTACACATAATGGGCATGGCATTTCTTAAAATCCCATCCACTATGCTGTAAGGTCTGAACGTTGATGGTTCGACGCTGCACAAGTACACAGCGTCTAAGCCGCAGCGTTTACTGATCAGTTTCCGATCAGATACAAATACGGTTGGACCCTTTTGTCATTTCTGGAGTCTGTAATGGCTCTGTCATGCTTCTGGTACTTTTGCTAGGAAAAATAGTGAGGCAGGCCGTGCTGTTTTTTCCATTGAAAATATCAAAATAGCTGACATAACTTGGGCTCTTTAACTGTGAATATTTCTAAGAAATATTTCTTCTTGCCACCAAGAAATGAAAAAAATTAAAAACAGAAATACAATGTGGTACAAAAACAACATTTAGGCAACTCTTTTTTTTTTTTTTTCACTTTTTTTAATGCTTGTAAAAATTGTATATTTCAAGTCATAATCATTTTCTGTTTTTTTTAGGTGACATTTTTGATTTGTTACATGCACTTTTTTCTGCTGTTTTTTTCATGTCTTTTAGAAGAACTTATGGAAAAAACACAGACCAAACCCAGGGCATATTTTGTTTGTAGTCTGTTAAATATTTCAGTGTAGACTTGAACGTCACATCAGTTCACACAAAAATACGTCTGGTTTTTGTGTGTGAAGTTAGCCTTTGGGCAAAGCACGAAAATAGGCAAATGTCAGAGATTTTAGAAATGTAACAAGTCCTGTTTATTTGGCTATATTTGCAACATTCATTTTAGGTGGGGTTTTTTTGTAATTCTAAGGCCACGTTCACATGTTCAGTAGGTGGTCAGTATTTTACATCGGTATTTGTAAGCCAAAACCCAGGAGTGGGTGAAAACATTTCCTCCGATTTTTCCACTCCTGGTTTGGGCTTACAAAAACTTATGTGAAATACCGAACATGTCAATGTGGTCTAAGGCTGTTTTTCAAGAGTTTTTGACACTGCATATTCAGCGTCTTACTGTTCCGGCAAAGTAGATGGGATTTATAGAAACCTCCTGCCCACTGTGCTTTTTTACTCAGGTGTGTGTTTCAATTCCGCAACATCTCAATTATTCTTGTGGGTACACTGAGTTTTCTGCACAGATCTCTCTCTCTCTCTCTCTCTCTCTCTCTCTCTTTTCCCGTCCAGCGGTTCCTTTAAATTTCCTCATTTTGCGGATCCGTCAAAAAACGGATCCTGTGGCATCCGTTCACATCAGTTAATAACGGATCCGCTTCTCAGCCTTTTTGGCGGATCGTAACTGGCACAAAAAACTGAAGTGTGAAAGAGGCCTAACCTAGAACAAACCACATGTATGTAATGCATTTTATACACTATATCATAGAATTCAAAGTAAAATCTGTCCACGCAAAAAAAACCCCCGCAAAACATAGATGCCAATAACAACACTGTGTTTTTCAAAAAGGCAATGATCATTACAAGTAAAACAAAAGTTATGTACAATGCAGAAACAAGGCTGAAATATTAGGAAGCATCTAACACTAACCACCTAATTAGACTCTTAAGTATCTCATATATCCTTAGGAATAACTGAATGTTCTGTAACAAGTCCAGGTAACCTCAAACACCTTGGGAGAGTTGAAATCAATCTCATGTCAGGCAGTTTTGGCAGACAATCTAGTAATCTAATACAATATACAATAGGACAGACAAAGACACATGGGACTAGTGTCACAAAAGAGCAGACCATGCTAGCAACACGACAAAGGCCATGCCGGCTTCTAAGTGTCTATGAGAGCCCTGCGCATCAAAAACGGATTATTAAATGTACCGGAGACCCAGCTCTGGTTTTACATTGTAGCTGCTAATAGATGAATTTTTCACTTTGTGATTTCTCAGTAAGTCTATAGAAAATGATTTATTAAAGCCGTACTCAGATATAAAGTATCCAATATGTCTATTCAGGTCGGAAGACTAGATATCATATAGCAATGGAAAAGGAAACGTTACCTCTGAGGGAACATTAACCCTTTCGCACCAGAGCCTGTTTTCACCTTCCTGACCAGGCAAAATTTTTCAATTCTGACCAATGTCGCTATTTGTGGTAACAACTCATGAACGCTTCAACGTGTCCCAGTGATTCTGAGGTTGTTTTTCTTGACATATTGTATTCCACGTTAGGCCGATTTCACATATCCAGATTTTTCTGGTACCGTAAAAACCAGTACTGGAAATATCCGTCTCCATGTGTCCTACGTACGGCACACGTGTGGCACCCGTGTGTGGCATCAGGACCACACTGACACACCGCCGGGGAAGAAGCGGCTACTTGTAAGCGCTGTTCCCCGGCGGCTGGTGATGAAGCAATCTGTCATTCGAGCAGAGGAGAACGATGAGCGGTATATTAAAGTCCAAACAACAGCAGGTGTCGGATGATGGGGGTAACAGTCCCAAAAGCCCCCACCTACTGTCATTCAGACTTTAATATACCGCTCATCATTCTCCTCTGCTCGAATGACAGCCGGCTTCAGCACCAGCCATCGGGGAACAGCGCTTACAGTAGCCGCTTCTTCCTCGGCAGCCGTCCGTGCACACGGAGGACAGTGTGCACTGTTCTCCATGTGCACGTTTTGTGGACCGTGCTGCGGGTAAAAAATAGACATGTCAGCGTGTTTTGCACACGGGCACACGGTCAGTGAAAACCCGCTGACATCTGCATAGACCCATTCATTTGAATGGGTCTACGTGTGTCAGTGTCTCCGGTACGTGAGAAAACTGTCACTACACGTACTGGAGACACTGACATGTGAAAAAGGCCTTAGTGGTAAACTTAGGTCGATATTTTTCGTGTTTATTTGTAAAAATATCCGATGTTAAAAATGTCACAATTTTCAATTTTTTTTATTTTTACACCCTTTAAACCAGATAGCTATGTCACACAAAGTAGTTAAAAAATAACATTTACCAAATGTCCACTTTACATCAGTATAATGCTATATCACTATAAGGCTGGGTGCCCATGATCCGGAACTAGCAGCGCCTTGGACACTGCATATGTTTGCTGCGTCCAAAGCGCTGCCTTGCATTGAACTCAAGTAAATCTGCATGTGCTCACTGAACCATGCGGATTTACTCCATTAAATACATTCTATTGATGTAATTTCTGTTGCAGAGACTAGCGTATCCACAAGAGAAATTGACATGCTGCAGTCTTGAAAGATGCGCCGCATATCAGTCTCCACGGGTGATCCGCAGGAGACTATGGACGCATAGTGGACATGGGATTTCTAGAATTCCCATCCACAATGCTGCCACAGCTGGCCGCTGTGGGTTTGACGCTGCATAAAAACGCAGCGTCAAACCCGCAGCAATTACTGATCGTGGCACAAACCCTAATTTTTTTTTGTTAGGAAGTTAGAGGAGTTAAAAATATATCAGTCATTTCTCTTTTTTCAAACAAAATTTGCAAAACCAATTTTATAAGGGGCATTTTGAGAAAGCCCGGAGCCCCCGCACTTCCATTGCTGCAATGCATTGGTCTCCATGAAAATGTCCGCCGGTGGTGGCGCATGTGCAGATGGAGATCTCTGGAGATGAGATCTCTGCAGTGTCTTGTCTCCCGAGATCTCATTCTGCACATGTGCCGCCTCCAGCGACCATTTTCCTGGAGACCACAGCATTACAGCAATGGAAGTGCGGGGGCTCCAGGCTTTCCCAAAATGTCGGCTGAGCAACCGCACCGAGCATCCTCAAAACTGCCACGCACCAGCCTGGGATGGATGTGTGGGGCCTCCGGGTTTTCCCAAAATGTCGGCGGAGCCACTGCACCACCAAGAATCTGCGAAACTGCTGCGCATCAGCCTGGAATGGATGTGTGAGGGCTTTCACAAAATGGCAAAGCCCCCACACCGCTGAACCTGCCGCACCAGCCTGGGATGAGTCAGATCATTGCCAGACCACCAAACACCTCCTGTAACCCCGGCTCCTCCAGCGCTCCCGATCACCACCCCCCCGATAAGCTGAATAGTTCGGACTGTAAGACAGACCCTCATTTGACACGTTAATCTTTTTTCCTTATTTTACTTCTGAAAATTTGGGGTGCGTCTTATGGTCCGGTGCGTAATATAGTCCGAAAAATACAGTAGATAGCGAATGCCCTGTCATGTTTGCAGAGCCCCTGACGTGCATAAACAGTAAAAAAGCACACAAGTGACCCCATTTTAAACTACACCCCTCAAGGAGTGGTGGGTACCTTGAACCAGCAGGTGCGTCACAAAATTTTTATAACGTTGAGCCGTGAAAATAAAAAAATCACATTTTTCCTACAAAAAATGTTGCTTTAATCCCACATTTTTTATTTTCACAAAAGTAACAGGAGAAAATGGACCACAAAATTTGTTATGCAATGTCTACCTAATACGCTCATACCTTATGTGTGGTAGAAAATTACTGTTTTGTTACATGACACAGGTCAGAAGGGAAGGGATGACATTTTCCCTGGAATAGATTGCAGACACCATGTCACACCTGAAGAGCCCATGCCAAAACAGAAGAAACCTTCAGGCTGTGTGCCCACGTTGCGTTTTTGTAAGCGTTTCCGCAGCGTTTGTGCCGGCTCAGACGCTGCAGAAACGCTTACAAGATGCATCCAATTAATTTGCATGCGTTTTTGGCTTTTTGTGCCACTGCATGCGTTTTTAACCGCTCAGGAATCGCTTAGCGGCTAAAAACGCAGCATGCTCATTAGTTCCCGCATTGCTGAGCGTTTTTAGCCATCCCCAATGATCCCAGAAATCGCGTGTCAAAAAACGCGTCAAAAACGCGTCAAAAATCGCACAAAAAACGTGCAGAAAAAGACGCGCGTTTTCTGGGAAAGGGGATCCTTTTCCTGAGCGTTTAAAAATGCTAGCGTGGGCACATAGCCTCACAACTGACCCCATTTTGAAAACTACACCTCTCAAGGAATTCATCTAGGGGAAGAGTGATTATTTTAACCCTCAGGCAATTCACAGGATTTTATAACTTTGGGCTGAAATGAAATATTACAATTTTTTCTACTAAAATGTTGCTTTGGCCCCTAGTTTGTAATTTTTAAAAGGAGTAATAGGAGAAAACAAATAGTACAATTTGTTATGCAATTCCTACTGAGTACAACAATTCCTTATAAGTGGTTGAAAACTACTTTTGAGGTGTAGGGAGGTTGAACTGACGGATAGATCTGCCTGTAGGTAGAGGCAAAGGGGTAGCGCAGTGTAGGTACAAAAGCGCTGAGATAAAGAGAAAGGGGTGCTGTGTTGTAGTTTGACCATTAGAGGGCAGTGGGGAGTGTAGGAGTTTGACTGTGTAACTGTCATTGGTCAAAGAAACTGTCAGGTGATAGTGGGCGGAGCGACCAGGACTGGGAGTATAAGAGGTTGAGGGAAGGTTCTGGAAGGTCCAGTCAGCCAGGGGAGCTCACTAGTAAGGAGGCTCTGCGGTAGAGAGACGGTGGAAAGGCTCCACAGAGGAACTGACAGTTGAGACGGTCACGGGGGGTGGCCCAAAGGACAGTAGCCGCAGACACAGATGGTCTGAGGGTACCAAGCGGACGGCGTACTTGGAATGGTGAAGCGCTGTGGTGGATAGGCCTAGGGCAGCCACAGGAAGAAGAGCCACAAAGGACACCATGACAATGTAAATAAGAAGTGAAGGTACCCGGGTCTGTGAATAAAAGAAGTGTGAAATTCCTGTGGAGAATTGCGGTGGTCGTCATTGAGGCAGCCAATAAAGATGGACCTGTTGAATACAACCCTTGTCTCAGTCTTGTGTCTGTCGGCGGCAAGAAGTGGGTCACCCCCCATCCCTGTTGGCTAAAAAATGAATACATGGCTGCTTGTGTTCAAAAAATCGGTATACCCAAAGGGATTACTGCATGAGGATAATCCAGAGAGGCTCTGTACACGTATACCGATTTTTTGATCACAAGCAGCCATATATTCATTTTTTAATGATATCAAATAAATTTTTCGAATTTTACTTCTTGGAGCTGGACTTTTCTTTCTTTGGAGGACGTTTTGGCAGAGATGTGTCCATGCTCAGAGACATTCAAAGTTCATAATGAAGGTATTAAAGGTGAGCTGAATACTCTTTTCCATTCTGCATGGTTTGCAGATGCCATGTCACATTGGCAGAGCCCCTGAGGTGCCAGAACAGCAGAATTCCCCCATACGTTACCCCACTTTACAAACTGCACCTCTCAGTTAATTAAGATAGGGGTGCTGTGATCATATTGACACCACACATGTGTCACACAATTTGATACCATTGGGAAGTGAAGAAAAAATAATTTCATTTTTACCACAAAAAAAAATTATTTTAGCCTCAGATTTACATTCTCACAAGGGTAAAAGGTTAAAAATGGTATCAAAATTTATCACACAAATTCAACTGAATGTGGCAATACCACATATCAGTACAGTACGGTATTACTTAGCAACACGGCGAGACTTGAGGGGAAAGAAGTGCTACATTATATTGTATGGGGGGCTGCATTATACCCTATGAAGCGGCTGCATTATACCTTATGAGGAGACTACATATATTCCATGAGGGGGCTACATTACATTCTATGAGAGGGCGCTGCATTATATTACATGAGGGGGCTATGTTACATTCTATGTGGGGGCTACATTATATTCTAAGAGGGAAGCAGGGGTGAACCTAGCCTCTCTGCTGCCTGAGGTGAACAGCAAAATGACGCCCCCCCGCACACAAAGTAGATTTTTATATCTATCCTGTAAAACTGAGTACAATAGTAGATATTTTGATTTAGATGAACAGAAAAAAAAGGTGTCTTACCGCAAGGATGTCAGCGCCATCACACGCACATACAAGAACAACATGTAAGTATCTAGAACAAGGGTCATTAATGGCAATCGTAGGCCTGGCACAGGGCTGGACTGGGACAAAAAAGCAGCCCTGCCACACAAATCGCACCAGCCCACAAACTATAACACTCCTCACCGCGATCAGTGAATTTCTGCTAAACTTTGTCGTCCCCTCATCACTCTCTTAAAGTAGTTATTTGAAGAGCCACATGTGAATGGCACCACAGTGCGTATGATTGACCACAGCTCCATTTACATGGTACTCTTCAAAGCTACGTTTCCTAGGATCATGGGGGTCCTAGCGGTCAGATCCACAGCAAACAGAAAGTCATCCCCTATCCCCACATAATGCTCCATACAGTATTATGGGCCTCATATATTACTCCATACAGTATATTGGGCCCCATATATTGCTTCATACAGCATAATGGGCCCCATATATCACTTCATACAGCATAATGGGCCCCATATATTACTTCATATAGTATAATGGGCCCCATATATTACTTCATACAGCATAATGGGCCCTATATATTACTTCATACAGTATAATGGACCCCATATATTTCTTCATACAGTATAATGGGCCCCATATATTACTTCATACAGTATAATGGGCCCCATATATTACTTCATACAGCATAATGAGCCCAATATATTACTTCATACAGTATAATGGGCCCCATATATTACTTCATACAGTATAATTGGCACCATATATTACTTCATACAGCATAATGGGCCCCATATAATTCTTCTCCCCATACCCCGCTGCTCTGGTCTCCTCAGTGTATTTTGATCCTCCGCACTTCGTAGCACAGGGACATCATTAACTTTACGTATATAATTGTCCACTTGGACTGATAGTAATAGTGATTTGTTTGTACCCTGTTGTCTGGGGCTGCCCCACTTTATGAGGGTACTCAGGGCATATGATTGTACACCAGTAAAAAGTATGACAGGCTCAATGTGACCAGAGCCACCTAGTTTCCTACCCCTCTTATTCTACTGGTACTGTGGGCACACTGGCTGGTACTGAGGAAAAGAAAGAAAGAACAGAGAGAGAGAGAAGAAAACAGAGAGAAAGAAAGAAAGAACAGAGTGAGACAGAAAGAGGGGAAAGAAAGAAAGAGAGAGAGAAAGAAAGAGGGGAAAGAAAGAACAGAAAGAAAGAGAAAGTAAGAAAGAAAGAAAGAAGGGAGAGAGAAAGAGAGGAAAGAAAGAACAGAGAGAGAAAGAAAAAAAGAAAGATTATAGAGAGAAAGAAAGATTCTATAAAGATACCATAGCAGCCCAGCTCCCATTGTAATGCCCACCTGAGCCTCCCGATGCAGGACATATCATGATCCGCTCACATGGCTGGCATCCCCGAGTCCAAGGCAATCCCGCTGTCCGTGCTGTTGGAGGAGGACACGGTGGTGGATCTGAAGCATTCATTGAAGTGCCTCCATGGTTCCATCACAATCTCCTCCCGAAATTACCTCATTTCCGGTCAGCTTCTAACACGTCACTTCCGGTGGAACGTCATGTGTGAATTTTAAAGTGCTCCTCGGGGCTCCGCCATTTACTCCTGTGTCCGTTGGAAAAGTAAGCACCCAGCTGGGGCAGTGGGGCAGACTCTCTCTCAAAATCGGGACTGTCCCGCTGGGAGGTATGAATGCTACCTATCATACACCTTGTACACGTATGGCTCCATATACCTCATACACACAGGGTTCCGCTTTTTATGCCTCGTACACACATGGCTCCGCTCTATACACCTCACACACACGGCTCCACTAAGTACACACATGGCTCCACTCCGTAAACCTCATACACATGCAGCTCTGCTCCGTACACCTTTTACACATGTGGCCACGCTCTGTACACCTTGTACACACATGGCTCCACGCTCTGTACACCTTGTACACACATGGCTCCACTCTGTACACCTTGTACATATGCGGCTTTGCTCAGTACACCTCGTACACACACGGCTCAGCTCCGTATGCTTCGTACACACAGGGCTCCGTTTTGTACGCCCCATACACACACGGATCCGCTCCATACATCCCGTACACCCGTGGCTCCGCTCCGTACACCTCATACACACATGGCTCTGCTTCGTACATCTCATACACACGTGGCTCCGCTCTGTACACATGCGGCTCGAACACATCTCCGCTCCGCACACTTCGTACACATCTCTGCTCCGTACACCTCGTACACCTCGCACACGCACGTGGCTCCATACACCTTATACACACATGGCTCTGCTCCATACACCTCGCACATGCGTGGCACTGCTCCGTACATCCTGTACACACATGGCTCCGCTCCGTACACCTTGTACACAAATGGCTCTGCTCCGTACACTTTGCACATGCGCGGCTCCGCTCCGTACACCCTGTACATGAGTGGCTCTGCTCCGTACACCTCACACACAAGCGGCTCCGCTCTGTAAACCTTGTACACACATGGCTCTTGTCACGCCGTTCTGTCTGTATCTGCTTGTCGGCATGACAATGCATATGTTTGCTTTAACCCCTTACCCCTTTCCCCCTAATTGAGCTGGGATACTGCTTGCTGTTACCTGTATGGAGCCTGCTCAGTTCCCTGCTCTGCTGCGTAGCTGCACATGTGTTGTTAGGTCTTTGCTCTGCTGCTTGACCATCCGCATGTGCAGTCTCTGGTTGCCGCTGTGGAAGCTGTCCGTGGGTTGCGAGGTCATTTGCAGCTGGTGCATGACTTTCCATGTGTGTCTAGGCTTGCAGACGATGCCAGTTGCCCTAGGTTGCAGTTCCTGCACTGACTGTGCTGCAATGGTTTCTGTGTGTGCTTAGGGCATGCACAGCCACACCTCCCCTGCTTTTATCAGGGTTAGTGTGTGTACTTGAAATGCTGTCCCCAGCCAATTGCTGAGGGGCAGCTCCTTTATAATCTTACCCTGCCCTATGGGCGGGGCCAGAGCTAGTCACAGCTCACAAAGCTCCTGAACCTTGCCATGAGTGGCTCGTGTCTGTGTCCCTGGACCTGGTCTGTCTATGCTTTGGTACCAAAGTTTCTGCCTTGATTCCTCCTTTGTCCTTTTCCCTCGCCCTGCCGTGGAGGCGGCATATCCGGGCCTGAATCCATGATCCTGTACCTGTCCTGTACCTGACCCTGTCTAAATTTGCCCTGGCCTGTAGGTGGTGTATCCAGGCTTGAATCCTTGATCCTGTACCTATCCCGTACCTGACTATGTCTGAACTGTCTGCTGTGTTATGTTCCTGGAATCCCTCTGTGTTTGGAGCCTTGCATCCAGTGACTCTGAGTCTCTTGTAACTGGTGTTCCTGCTGAGCATCTACTACCCTGTGCTCTGACTACCATGCGATGCTACCTCCATGCAGGCCCAGCAATCCTGCGGTTCTAGCACCATCACGCTTGAGTTCCTTCATAGGTCCGATGCCTGGAGCCTGATGAACGCAATCTGGAACCTGATGACTGCTGCCTGGAGCCTGGAGCTTGATGACTACAGTGGTGCCTGTAGGTCGTGTTGGATGTCCAGAACCAAACGACTCCTGTCTGATGTCTGCCGGTGACTCGGTTGTCCTGTGGAGGATCCTGATGTCCTGATGACCTCGTGTGTCCTGATGTCCTGATGACCTCGTGTACCCTGATGTCCTGATGACCTCGTGTACCCTGATGTCCTGATGACCTCGTGTACCCTGATGTCCTGATGACCTCTTGTACCCTGATGTGCTGATGACCTTGTGTACCCTGATGCCCAGCCTGATGTCCGGCCTGTGTCCTGATGTCCTTATGTACCCTTATGTCTTGCCTGTGTCCCGATGTCCCACCTATGTGTGCCTCGGTGATCCGTTGGTGCCTTGGGGTCCGCTGGGTGGTACCCTTCTGCGAGGTGTGGAATCGGGAGCCTGGCATAGCCCTGTTTTGTTTATGTACTGTGACTTTACTTTAGTAAACTGTACGTTTTTGATACCTGAAGTTGTGCGCTGTTATCTAGTCCTACGTGCCTTCTTTGTCCACATGCTCAGCTGCCACAGAATCCCGGTCGCTGCCCTTCCCTAGTTCAGGTAGGCCCGGGTCCCCCTCTGTGGTATAGAGGGTCCATATTGCATCCCCGGGGGATGACCGCCCCTCGCCATCGGTTTGGAGGCACCTGCTGGACCACGTCTGCGGCTGCAGTCGTGACAGCTCTGCTCTGTACACCTCACATACAAGCGGCTCCACTCTGTACACCTTGTACACACATGGCTCTGCTCTGTACACCTCGCACATGCGTGGCTCCACTCCGTACACTCTGTACACGCGCGGCTCTGCTCCGTACAACTTGTACACACATGGCTCTGCTCCGTACACCACGCACGGCTCTGCTCCGTACACCTCGTACACATGTGGTTCTGCTCCGTACACCTTGTACACATAAGGCTCTGCTCCGTACACCTTGCACTCGTGGCTCCGCTCCGTACACCTCGTACACACGCAGCTCCGCTCCGTACACCCTGTACACGCGCGGCTCTGCTCCGCACACCTTGTACACACATAGCTCCACTCCGTACACCTCACACACAAGCGGCCCCGCTTTGTACACCTTGTACACACATAGCTCTGTTCCGTACACCTCGCATACGCGTGGCTCTGCTCCGTACACCTCGCACACGCGCGGCTCCACTCTGTACACCTCATACACACATGGCTCTGCTCCGTACACTTCGCACACACATGGCTCTGCTACATGCACCCTGTAACCTGACCCCACACATAAACTTACTCATCCAGCACCATGGCAACCAGCACAGCAGAGTCCTGTACACTTCGAGGGCTGTGCCACAGGACCTGTGATGAGGTTACAGGAGGAGAGGAGTCAGGGGTCAAATGATCAGAGGGCCCTGACTCCTTCCCTCATGTGACCTGACTGACCTCATCAATTACAAGCCTCTGCACGCTACCGCAGCACCAGCGTGCAAAGGCTAAATTGTAGGTGCTGCGGGTAGCAGAGCGCATAATGCCTATGCACGGCATCAGCCTGTTGCCTGAGGCGGCAGGCTCAACTCGCCTCATTATAGGTGCGCCTCTGGAGGGAAGCTACACCAACCCCCACTATATCATTAAGACGTGTACTACATTAAATTATACCCTGAAATTAGCGTGGTTTACCACACAATTGGTGGTCTTGTATTTATTTTTATGTAGCTACATAGAAGACCCCAAGGATGATTTTCTCTGGTGGACCCAAGGTGCTCTTGTCCCTAAGTGTCGGAAGAGCAGAATCCTCCATCAAGTGACCCCATTTTGGAAATTGCACCCCTCTGGGAATTTATCTACAGATGTAGTGACTATTTTGACTCCATGGGCGTTTTCCATAAATGAGCAGCAGTGGATGATGCTGTGTGAAAATTGCAAATCTGTCATTGTAGCCATTGCAGTGTCTAGTTTGTTGTAGTGTACATTGTCCCCAGTTTTTGCTTCTAGAGACACGCACCCTGTAAATTAAGCGCGCTTTTTTAGCTACAGAGACATAGAGCCTTTGTGTTACCAGTAACAGACCTGACTGGGGAATTGTTATTTTTGTGGATTGAGTTGAAGCTTTAATTGTGAACATTTTACATAACATTTCGAATCACATTTATCCTGTGCTCTGTGCTGAGCACTTGATTTTGATAAAACCCCTGAGGGATCCACTCAATATAATGAGGCAGCAGAGTCACTCTGGACTTCAGCTGGCCTCTGTACAGCAAAGTCCTTATTTTCAGAGCTGCAGAAAACTGTGGCTGATGGCACTTTTATGTACACCTAAAATGATGGACATCGCTGGATCATAGGCCAGACATGGTCCACAGAACCTCCATTTGCCTCATTATAAGTAATTTTACATTGGGGGTTCTTTCTGAGCCACGTATTACAGAGATTTACACGAAACCCTGGTGTAAGCGCATAGCGCAGAGCGCAGGATAAATGTGTACCAAGCCTTACGTCAATCTTTAGGAGACAATATGAATGAAAAAATCAATGAACAAATCAACAGGAGGTGAAGAATTAGTTGTGTTTATTTTTTACTTCGCTCCTAATGCAGTATAAGTGATGACGACTTTATTCTCCTGGTCGATGAGATTACAGTGATACCGGATTTATATACGTTTTTATATTTGGATGCTATCACATGCTAAACAATACTTTTTATACAAAAAATAAACAATTTTTCATTGACATATTGTGAGAAGTATAATTTTTCTAGATTTTTGCTGACAGAGTCATGTAAGAATTGTTTTTTGTGGGACGAATTGATGTTTTTATTGGTGCCATTTTCGGGCACATAATATCTTTTGATCATTTTCTATTGCAATTTTTAGGAGGCAGAATGAACAGAAACCAAATTCAGGATTTGGTCTAAGAGGGGTTTTGTAATGCTGCTAACTGTGGGTTAAAAGTGATAAGGTGTCTTTATCTTCAGGTCAGTACGATTACAGCTATACCACATTTCTAAAAAATTTTTTATGTTTTGCCACTTTAACACAATAAAAAGTATTCTATACAAAAACAAATATTTTTGCATTGCTTTATTCTGAGAACTACAGCTTTTTTTATCTTCCTTCTGATGGAGCTGTATGGTGGCTTGTTTTTTCTGGGACAAGATGACATTTTCAGTGATACCAATTTTAATTACAACTAACTGAAGAGCCCGGAATTGCCCAGGCATAATAACTGTCGTATATACTCGAGTATAAGCCGATCCGAGTATAAGCCGAGGCACCTAATTTTGCCATGGAAAACTGGGTAAGCTTATTGACTCGAGTATAAGCCGGGTATGCATTGTCCCCTGTCCCTGTCCTGGTATGTGTGGCTCCCCCTGCTGTATGCATGGCTCCTCCGTCTTCCCCCTGCTGCATGCATGGCTCCTCCGTCCTCCCCCTGTTGTATGCATGGCTCCCCCTTCCTTCCCCTTCTGTAAGCATGGCTCCTTCGTCCTCCCCCTGCTGTATGCATTGCTCTTCTGTCCTCCCCCTGTTGTATGCATGGTTCCCCCGTCCTCCCTCTGCTGCATACATGGCTCCTCCGTCCTCCGCCTGCTGTATGCACGGCTCCCCCATCCTCCCTTTGCTGTAAGCACGGCTCAACCGTCCTCCCTCTGCTGTATGCATGGCTCCCCTGTCCTCCCCCTGCTGTATGCATGGCTCCGCTGTCCTCCCCCTGCTGTATGCATGGCTCCTCTCTCCTCCCCCTGCTGTATGCATGGCTCCCCCATCTTTCCCTTGTTGTATGCATGGCTCCCCCGTCCTCCCCCTGATTTATGCATGGCTCCCCCCGTCCTCCCCCTGCTGTATGCACGTTTCCCCGTCCTCCCCCTGCTGTATGCACGGCTCCCCCGTCCTCCCCCTGCTGTATGCACGGTTCCCCGTCCTCCCCCTGCTGTATGCACGGCTCCCCCGTCCTCCCCTTGCTGTATGCACGGCTCCTCCATCCTCCCCCTGCTGTAAGCAAGGCTCCCCCGTCCTCCCCGTCATACTCACCCCTCCTGGCGCAGTCTCTGCTCTTCCTTGCTTCTCAGATGGTCTCCGGTGCCGGCAGCTGTTCCTGTGTTCAGCGGTCACGTAGTACCGCTCATTAAAGTAATGATTATGCTCTCCAAGTCTATGGGAGTGGAGTCGCATGCATATCATTACTTTAATGAGTGGTACCATGTGACCGCTGGACACAGGAAGAGCTGCCGGCGCCGGAGACCATCTGAGAAGCAGGGAAGTGCATAGACCACGCCAGGAGGGGTGAATATGATGTGACAGCCGACGCCTCCTGCTGCTCCCCCTCCCCCGCCGACCCCCTGGGACAATGACTTTAAGCCGAGAGGGGCACTTTCAGCCTAAAAAAGTGGGCTGAAAATCTTGGCTTATACTCAAGTATATACAGTAACTGTGGTTAGTTATAACAAACTATAATGATTATATTGCACATAAATTGTTGCTGTATGTTATCTCTTCCTGTATATAGTGTGTACCTTGTGGTGTAGTGACCACTGTGTCTACTAGGGGGCGCTGTATGGATGTCCCAGGAGAGTGGATGAATGGAAAGATACTGAATGACCGTTATGTATCTCAAGGTGGGTGGCCTTGAGATGGAGATTTATATGTGTGTTAATTAACAGTAATACTGCTGAGGTGCTGGTTCAATGTGTCAAGGACTAGTTACCTACAAACCCACCCAGGGGGTGTGTTTAATAACGCTATTGTAAAGTGTATATGTCTGTGTGAAGGACCTGTGATGAGGTCATAGACATGTGACCCGGTGGGCATGGCTACGGACCATATAAGGTGGCCAGGGTAGGTCACATGGGGTGAATGCTGGGACCCAATTGGTCCAGTGTGGAAGGTCCCGCTGGGATGGAGCTTCCTGGCTAACAGCCTGTGAAGTGGCTGTGGTGAATGGCTGCACGTGTCTGAGCGCTCCCAGGGGAGGGAATGAACGTCTGCAGTAAGCTGAAGCAGCCATGAGGAAACCCGAACGTGGGTGAGATAAGTGAGGCTAAGAGAGCCTGTATGCTGGACATTGTACAACCTGTGTGAACACAGGGTTTACAGAGTGAAGCTTTGTCATGGACGCTCTGCTGTTTATATGCTGTTTCCAGTTGCTGCTGTAGGTTTATGATGTTGAATAAACCGCATGGACTATGCTTAGTTTATGGAAAATCTGTGCCGGATCTGATTTTGTGGCTGCTGAGCGAGTATCCCCTACCCGAATGACAGCGGTACCTCACAACCTGTATGTCATTTCCTCCTGTACATAGCATATACCTGTATGTCATCTCCCCCTGTATATAGTATACACCTGTATGTCATCTCCAGATTCCCTTCTGTCTGTACAAAGTGGAAGTGCAGTGCCCCCTGAGTGTAATCCCATTTAGCTAGAAATTGTAAAGAAGGACAAATTTAGAGTAGGTATATAAATAAGTTTACAGCGAACCAGGCATTGTCAGGATGGCACTGTTAGACCAAATAAAATGATACCTGGGTTGGAGAAATCCATCTTGTGTTTCTTTTTTTAATGTGTTTGAATTTTTAAGTTAATGAGATGCTTCATGCTAGACAAAGAGAAGTTCCTGATTCTGGGCTCCCCCTGCAGTCTGTGCCAGAGGGTGGTCTGTGTCGGCACAGTAATAAATTGTGTCACTTCCAGCTTACAGAAGGACGATAACAAAATAGAAATGATAAGAATAATAGGTCTCAGTTATCACAAATGTCTACAAGGAAAACTGTTGCTCATAGCAACCAATCATAGCTCAGCTTTCATCTTTTAAAGAGTTCTGGTGAAATGAAAGATGCTTAGTGATTGGTTGCTATGGGCAGACCAGGCAGTGTAACCTGTTGTGGTCAAGAAGATGTGCCTATGAAATATATATATTAGATATTTATTATATGGAAGTTTGCGTGTGGAGTGAGTGTGGCTATGTGGAGTGGGCAGGGCTATGTGGAGTGGGCGTGACTTGACACACACACACACACATACATACACTCAGTTTTATATATATATATAGATTGTCATTTTGATCGAGTTTTATTCCCCTTTTTGTTCAGCGGTATGATGAGAAAGCATAATTTTTTGCCACTTTATTTTTTATGGTGTTCACTACAGGGGTTAACTAGTATGACAATTTATAGAATGGGTCATTCCGGAAATGGTGATACCATATATGTGTACTTTTTTTTGTTTATTTTTGGTTTTACATAAACATATTTATTTATTTATTTTTTTAATATTGTTTTTTTTTTATTTTGTGATTTTGTGGCGCCCCTGAGGCTCAGTCACCACAGAGGTACTGCACCTTCTCCTAAGGTGTAGTGCCCCACCATCCAGGTAAGGTGGGAACTCCTTTCCACGCTCCAACACTCGCACAGCACACAACAGTGTAGTTCTGCACAATCACATTGTGGCTCAGTGCTTAGAGAATAGCAGAGCACCTTTGATGGTTCCCTGCTTGGAACACTGGATGTGCTGGGAGGTGGGTGGAGGTAAGATACATAAAAGAGTGGGAAAGTGTAGGATGTGAGGTTCAGTCTGACAGAAGGTCAGTCGGGTAGGAAGTCACTCAGACAGGAGTGAGGAACCCTGAAGAAGGGATGGAGGAAGGAGTGCTGCAGCTGCCTCAGTGATCTGAGCCAGCTGGCACAGAAAAGGAAGAGAGGGAGAAAGACGTAGAACTGAACCAAAAGCTTCCATAAGAAAGAAAGACAAGTACGGAACAAAGGAATAGAGAGAACAGAGAGGACGTGGGTTAGGAGAGGAACCCTGCCTATAGATTCTCAGCGCAAGGCTGGGGCCCGGTCCCCGAGGTTGTATGGACACTTATGGTTCTGCAGCAGACACCGGTGGAGTAGTTGGCTGTAAATGCACTACTCCCATCTAAGACTTGGGGCACAACCGCAATTGGATAGAGAGCTGGGACTCAGGAGAAGGGAGTCCCCGAAACAGGCTACAGCTGCCTGCCGTACGAGTAGAGTTCTTGGGAACATCTGTCAGGAGGAACTCCAGCGTACCACGGTACTGGAGATCTTCACACTTAAAGGCGCTATAGAGGAGACGTTCAGAAAAGGCACATAAGTTGGCGGAGTGTTGGAGGGGAGCTTTACATCTTGCCTGGAGGTTGACTGGGTCCCTCACCCGGAGGACACGGCACAGAAGCGGGCACTACTGACTGTGAGTAAAGCGTTGGAACTACATGCCCTGGTGTCCTCCATTCCTTCCTGCATCTGTCTGCCTAACACTGCTACATCCCCTGCACCGGACACTACACCACCTAAATGTCCCCACATCTACACTGCCCTGGGACAACAGCCCTGCCTGTGGAGGGCTATACCATCATTGCTGCACCACATCATCTGTCCCAGAGGATCTGTTTGCAGCGTCGGCTTAATACCTCCCTTGCCGAACACCACAGGTGGCGTCACGAACTATTCCATTCCTCTTAAACTATATTACAAACTCCCTTTGATTACTTGGGCACCCAGGGCCACGGACCGGGTCATCACCGCTGTGACTCATTCCTCTGACACTGGCCCGGTACCGAGTACCCCACGGCCCTGGGAGGGTGACCCAATTTGGCGTCACAAACAGGATGACAAGACCCGATGCCATCGGGTTCTGTGTGCCTGAGATTTGTTGGACTTTGAACTTTTGAAAATGTGCAGAAGACCCAATTTAATAGACTGCGACATGAATATTAAAAATGGCCGCTGGCGCAGAGAAGAAGGGCGTGGAGAGATAGGAGATCCTAGGAAAAGACCGCGAAGAGTCTTGGGCCTCCCCTGCCTGAATTACTATGTAACAGCAACATGGCCCACCCCCCCAGGGGTTCATATACTGGCTTGGTATGGAGGCGCTGGAAGAAGACGCCGCCCCCGGAAGGAGGGGCAGAAGAAGCCAGTGGCGGGAAAGAGGCTGAGGCGGGGAGAAGAACGCCAGAATGCCATTTTGGAGAGTGAGGGAAGGAGGCCTGGAGAGCATGCTGAGGTTGAGTTGGATCTCCCCGGCGCCATGGCTGAAGGCTCCGACCCCGTCTCTGAGATGAGTTGCCAGCAGCAAGAAGATGACATCGCCCAGCTGACGTGCCGTCTGCGACTGAGACAGGAGGCCTTATGGAGGCTGAGCAGGCCGCACGCCCAGGAGGTGCCTACACCACCGGAACCTCTGAACCTGGTACCTTCACCACTGGTACCTGCCACCACTGCACCGGACTGTCCTCAGGCAGCGCCAGTTTATATCTCCACGCTGTCCGTACAGCTGGTCGCGGCTTGCCCGGAGGAGTCACCGGAGACCCTCGGGAGCCGAGGCAGTGCTCTCGCCTGGACCTGACGCGGCTGCGCAGGTCCCACCGGAGGCCCCTGCGGACCCGAAGCCATCATCCGCACCACCACTGCCGGCACCCAGACCAGCCACTCCGGTGGATATCCCTCCAGCGGCCCACCGCCTCAAGCCTGCACCAGAGCCGATACACCGCCAGAAGGCCCCAGGTATGACTGCAGCCCATGCACCGGGAAAGGCCCTTCAGCGGCGGGATAGGTCGTGCTGGACCTTGTCTTGGACCGGGATACTAGTCCCAGGGGGGAAATATCTGAACCCCTAACGGTGGTGCCGCGGGCCCCAGAGGGTAAAAGCAGGTCCCGGGAGGAAGAAGAGAAGGCTGAGGCCTATTGCCAGCAGACCATCCGACAACTGGCAGCTGAACACCGGGAGAGGGAGCAGCGCCGGCTAGCAATATTAGGCCCAGATCTGGATGGGAAAGAGAAGGCCCGTGCAGGTCGCTATGGTCCCCGGAACTCGGCTGGATGGGGACAGGTCCTCAACATGAACCGCAAATGGGGGATTGGGTTCATCGCCGACCCCCAGAAGATCTCAGATTTGTTTTTCAGCCGGAGGGATGTGGAGTCTCACCTCCGGAAGGGGCACCCAGCGCGAGACCTGCACCCAGGGCAATATGTCACCTATACATGGCATGAGGGCCTACGCGGTTGGTACGCTTTAAACGTACGCTGCATAACGGAGGACTTACTGTCCATGTACCAGAAGGAGAAAGTGCATGTATCCCCACTGGTACCAGTCCCCACCTCTGTACCCCAAGCAGCATGTCGGCAGAAACCACCTACTGCTCCCATTGGCTAGAGTGTACCAAAAGTACAGAAAACAACAGGCTTCACCCCACTGGAGGAGGAATATTTGAGGACATAAACTACATTACAAACTCCCTTTGATTACTTGGGCACCCAGGGCCACGGACCGGGTCATCTCGCCGCTGTGATACATTCCCCTGACACCGGCCCGGTACCGAGTACCCCACGGCCCTGGGAGGGCGATCCAATTTTTTTTTAATTACTTTTAATTGCTTTTTTAAAGGGAACCTGTCACCTGTTTTGGACACTATAAGATGCGGCCACCGCCTTTTAGGGCTTATCTACAGTATTCTATAATGCTGTAGATAAACCCCCGGTCCGACCTGCAAGTGAAGAAAAATAAGTTTTATTATACTCACCCGGGGAGGTGGTCCGGTGCCGTCCAGTCCAATGGGTGTCCGGGGTCCGGCGCCTCCCATCTTCTTGTGATGCCGCTCTCCTGCTTCTTCATTGCTCCCCGGCATCATGCTCCTGCACAGGTGTACTTAACTGCCCTGTTGAGGACAGAGCAAAGTACTGCAGTGCGCAGGCGCTGGACCTCTCTGACCTTTCCCGGCGCCTGCGCACTGCAGTACTTTGCTCTGTCCTCAACAGGGCAGATAAGTATGCCTGTGCAGGGGCGCGATGCCAGTGAGTGATGAACCAAGCAGGAGGGTGGCATCGGAAGAAGATGGGAGGTGCCGGACCCAGACCTGCGTCACCCATCAGACCGGACCGCACCGGATCACCCAGCCAGGTGAGTATAATAAAACTTATTTTTCTTATCTTTCAGGTCGGATCGGGGGCTTATGTACAGCATTATAGAATGCTGTAGATAAGCCCTGAAAGGCAGTGGCCGTATCTTATAGCGGCCAAAACAGCTAACAGGTTCACTTTAAACTACTTTACTAAGTTCCTGTATGGGACTTCAACTTTTATTTCTCTAATCGATGGACTCATGCATTGCAATACATATGCAATACATATGCATTGCAATGCATGAGACCTGTCAGTTTTACACTGATAGAACACTTTTTAGAACTTGCTGCTGGTTGAGCCTAACAGGCCACCATAGCTGGTAGACCCAGAGGTCATCGTTTGAAATTCTTATGCCATGACATCCATTGGCTCTCCCATAATCACATTGCAGGGATACAGGAGTGGTGAGAGAAGGAGCTGAATGCCTCTCACAAACTTCTAAATGCCCTGATTGATATTGATTGCGGAATGTAGAAAATAACACATGGTTAACATCTTCAGGACCTGAGCCAATCAGGTCCAATGATGTCGCCAGTCAGAGCTATCGCTTTGCACCATAATCCCAGTGCTTGCAGGAATCTGGGAGTCCCGAGCGCTGTGAGACCGCCAACTGTTGACAAACATTGGCGGTGCACAAAGCCCAGCAAGCGGAAACATTTATTTACTGTTGGCAGTCGTGAAGGGGTTAACAGTACTTGCCCTTAGAATGAAACATCTCCTATATGTTAATAATTATTCCTCAAAAAGCTTTACAAAACAAAAAGGCTTCAATTACAAATCCCATATGAGTTGTCATTTAGCAATCGCCAAGTCCTCCTGAACTGTAAATCTGCCAAGTTACACAATAATACACCCGCAATCCAACGTCAGTTCTCAACAAGGAAGCTTCATTTTCAGGACTCTTTTAAAGATGGCTAAAAGTTACTGTAGAAGTTGCCTTAGTGGCATTAAACACAACCAAATGGTTCCCAGGCAAAATGGAATTTTTTTTACCAGTATGACACAAGGGATATCAAGGATTTAGATTCTTCTCAAATTAGGTATGGCACACCTGTACTATATGGTGGTCATTCAGAATAGCCTAATATTGGCCAAAACTCTTGATTTTAGCCAGACCGACCGACTGACCGTCTGATGACAAGTAATAGATATGTAGCTGACATTCATTGAGCAGAGATAAAGGGGGAAAAAGTAGAGGGGCGTGTAACATTTTAATTTGCCCAATCCTTATTTAAACTGGACACAAGCCATTCCCCCTCTTGCAGTTGAGAAAACATATATACCGGTATATGTATTACATATATTAATATATATAAGTAACTGGTCACTGATAGGAATGCATCTGGCAGTCAGCTACAAGTCCCAGCTGCTGCTAGACCGGAAAAAATAATGAACGGAGTACAAGTGAATATGAATATGCCCGTTCAGCCATTCATCTCTACATGTGTGACCACATTAATGTGGCAAAGTCATCATGAGTCCTCCCTGCTGTTACTTAACAAACAGGCCATTGTTTAGCAAACAGCATGGCTAAGAAATAATTTATTAGGTAGCCTGCTGAAAGATTCATGATACCGAAATGGTCACAAGAGGGTCCAGGTAATGCACAAATCAAAATGTCTTTTCAGTTTTCTGATCTGCCTGCAGTGGTTTAAACAGGTTCGACACCCAGTTAAAGAGGTAATCTCAAGTTTGGAAGAAATTCCCTACCTGTAGGAAAGAAGATAACTTTCTAATCATTAGGGGTCAAACTGCTGGGTTCCCACTGATCCCAAGAACCAGGGCTCAGAAGAGATCCATGTGAATGAAGCAGTGGTGGACCATGCGCAATGCTTATAGAAGTGGCAATGACCAGCTGAGCGGGGGATTGGCTATCAGCAGTGGTCCTGCTAAGAATGAATGGAGTGGCAGTGCGCATGATAGACCACAGCTCCATTCGCACAGGACTTTTCAGAAAATCTGATTCTTGGGATCGGTGAGGGTCCCAGCAGTCAGACACCTAGCAATTGGGAAGTTATCCCTAATTCAATAAATTGGTGATAACTTCCAAACTTCATTACCACTTTAAAGTATTTACATTTTAGGACTGACCTTAGATTTGATGGAGCCCCGTGAAAGTGTCTATGTGTCACATCTCATGCCCACCTATTATGATAGGATGTATAATAATCGTGCCCAAGTAACATTGTCAGATAGGGCCTTAATAACACTACCCTAGGTGAACTAGGCAATGTAGCTCTTACTTGACAAATTCTTTAACTGCTCAGAACAAACCTGGCATTGTGCAGACAGGAGAGGAGCGTCTGAGCAGCAGCCACTTTGCGTTTGCTGTTCTTTACAGCACAATGTATCTAATTGTGAAACAATTATTTTATTCCATTTTTAATGTTACAATATTAAGACAATGTTACTGTAGTTCTTAAGCACATCCCATAAAAACAAGTAATTGTGTTCTGTACTCTATGGTTTCTTCATGCACACAACCAAGTGGTTGTCTTAGGCTACTTTCACACATCGGTTTTTGGCGTCAGTCACAATCCAGCCGTTTTGGAAAAAAACGTATCCGTCACAGATTGTGAAAAACTGTTACGATGGATCAGTTTTATCGCTGGATCCGACTGCCCTACCTGGTAATAACAATTGGAGCATGCTCAGTATAAAAAACGGAATCTGTCGCTAGAGTCCATCATTTGACGGACAGTGACGGATACTGCGCCCATAGCCTTCCATTATAGCCAACGACGGACGGCGCTGGATTCTTCGCTGTCCGACTTTTCGACAGAGACAAAAAACGTTACTTTGTTTGTCGTCTCCGCCCGACGGACACAAAATTGCCAATGGATCTAGTGAACGACGGACGAAACGTGAGGCCATGCGTCGCTAGTACAAGTCTATGAGAAAAAATCGGATCCAGCGTCATCAGTCGCTGGATCCATTTTTTTCTTAAACTGACGGATTGCGACTGATGGCAAAAAACTGTTTTGTGAAAGAGGCCTTATTCGTTGAATATGGCAAGTCCCAATGTAGTCCATGCGCTGGTGCTCCAATGCACCTCATTGCCGATTAAAATCTCTGCCTCAAGTGGGGAAAAACTCGAAAGTACAGCACATAATGGACGGTGCCATGTGTCATGGGAGACACCGGAGGGTGCAGCGCTGCTCAGATGTATACCACATGATTGACAATTCAGATCCTCTCACTACACAATGCACACAAACGTCTTCACAAAAGGTAACCTTTTCCTCTGTCACCATTACTAGTTCACAGTCTCCTTTTCAAGCTTACTAAATGAAAGCATTTTATTCAGTTAAGAGTTTCCCGAAGAGCATGTTTAATCAAAGGAGAAGATCTCATTAATTTTAATAGGCAATTTCTTTAAACAAACACTAATTGACCTGCAAATCATCAAGAAAGGTAAAATAAGAAGAAATGGACTGAACATAAGGTAAATGCCAGCACGTACCATGAGACAAGCAGCAGATTAACGGGATTAAGGGAAATATCGGTGGCACATTTAACACTTTCAAATCAAAGTATTCTAAAGGCAGTAAACTTGTCACTTGGCACGCATCGTTTGTAATGTGAGAGAACAGAAATTTAGGAAGTTCTTGCACTGTATTTTTTCAGCTGTGGTTTGCAATATAATGAGAATTCAAGAAACACCACATGGAACATTGACACGAGATGTAATGCCAAGTGCCGCCCTGAGGGGTAGCACATTAATTAAAGATCTAAATAACATCAAAAAGTGTGATAGCATGTAACCATCTCTCCCCTCAGCCATCTCCCCTCAGGCCTCTTCGTTTCTCCACTCAGACCTCTCCCCTCACATCTTTGCCCTCAGGCCTTTTCCCCTCAGGTCTCTCTCCTCAGGCCTCTCCCCTCTCCCCTCAGGCTTCTCCACTCAGACCTCTCCCCTCATGTCTCTGCCCTCAGGACTTTCCCGTCAGGCCTCTCTCCTTAAGTCTTTCCCCTCAGGTCCCTCCCCTCAGGTCTCTCCCCTCAGGCTTCTCCCCTCTGACCTCTTTGCTTCTCCACTCAGACCTCTCCCCTCATGTCTCTGCCCTCAGGACATTCTCCTCTGGCCTGTCCCCTTAGGTATTTCCCCTCAGGTCTCTCCCCTCAGGCCTCTTCGCTTCTTCACTCAGACCTCTCCCCTCACATCTCTGCCCTCAGGCCTTTCCCCTCAGGTCTCTCGCCTCAGTCTGCTCCCCTCAGGCTTCTCCCCTCAGTCTGCTCCCCTCAGGCCTCTCACCTCAGGCTTCTCCCCTCAGGTCTCTCCACTCAGGCCTCTTTGCTTCTCCACTCAGAACTCTGCCCTCACGTCTCTGCCCTCAGGCCTTTTCCCTCAGGCTTTTCCCCTCAGGTCTCTCTCCTCAGTCTGCTCTCCTCAGGCCTCTCACCTCATGCCTGCACTAGGCACTATACAGACTTCCTATACCGTTCTTTTATATCTATAGATGCTTGTGTGCCAGATGCAATGGCATAGAAGATTATAGGGATTCAATCCATAGATCAATTTACAATTCTCATCCATGTGTATTTTCTGTTGATTTTGTTGCAGAAAGATCTTCAATCATCTGAAATAACCCCAAGCAGATGAATAAGATAAATTTTCAGCTGAACACGTTTCTTGGAATTCTCCTACAGAAAATGTTCCTGTGTGAGGCCGGAGTCACACTGGCGAGGAATACGGGTGCGTGAGAGGCGCAAAAAGCACGCATTAGACACGGACCAATGATTCTCTATGGGGTCACTCGCACCAGGCGTATATTTCTCCTCCGTATCCTCCGCTCCGTGCCACTCGCAGCATGCTGCGATTGTCAGCGTACTACGCCCGTAGCACGCCAATGCAAGTCTATGGGTGCGCAAAAAATACGGATTACACACTGAACACACGTGTGACCTGCGAGCAATACGCAGGTCTTTTGGCTGGTGAACAGGAAATGGGCCAATCCATCATCAGGAAGCGTAGACATGCAAATGAGCTCAAAAAGCGCTCCAGACATCCAGGAAGTACGCCTCCATGGAGTACAGCAGCAGCATGGCGTCCACTTACATAAATGTGGAGATGCTAATTGTGCTGGTGCAGGAGCGTCCAGAAATATGGGACCCACGCGACGCAAACTATGCGAACCGCACAAGAAAGGAGGCGTCATGGAGGCGCATCTGTCGCCAGATGTACCATGACTTCGGTGACAGACCACGTGATGAGCAGCAGAAAATTCGTAAGTGCAACCATAAAAATATAATTAACGTTAGCGCGCGCTATAAAATGACTCTACAATCAGCCCCCCCCCCTTCCTGGGCATGTAATTTTAGCCTCATGAGGCCGTTACATTAGGATGTGACACGTGGCTTCACACAGCCATAATTAGGGGTTAGGCCACAAGCTCCTCATCCTCCTAGCCACTAAAATTAGTTTCAGGGGAGCTAATGAGACCCTGGGTATCGGCACAATTACATATGCCACCATGGGTAGAACGCACACCCCAGAAGGCCCCATGCCTAGACTACTGTTTGAAAATGTGACCTCTCAAATATGTGATTTTGACAATCTTTCCTGTCACATTGCAGTGGAAGATGTGATGAAACGGTGGAGAAGCATCCGGGACCAGTACCGCCGGGAACGCCAGCAGCGGTCCAGGAGTGGGGATGCTGGCCATGTCAAGCGGAAATATATATATTATGACCGGCTGAACTTCCTAGCCCCAATTCTGGCTCTGAGACCGTAAGTACATACCTCACACCACATGACACAAAAACATTACACAAATACTTTACAGGGACAAAAATATTGATGTATTTTTGCCTCTGTTCTATTTCATAACAGAACTCAATCCAACCTTACGGATCGAGGAACGGCCTCAGAGGCAGAGCCCATTATTGATCCTGTAGGGGATGAGGTGGCTGGCCCATCTTCTCTCCCTACAAGAAGGATGTCTGAAGAGGAGGCATCACAAGACCACCCAATGGGTGCCCGACACAACACACCACCAGGACGGTCTGCAGCTGCAACCTCACCCATCCTGGAAGAGATGGGCAACTTGAGCAGCAGCCCAACTGCCCAGATCAGGCCCTCCCCACAGGCTGCTCTTGCATCATGGCGAATAAGAAGAAGGCGCCAGATCGCCATTCAAGAGAGCCGGACCCATGTGGACACTGGGGTGCTGAATTACTTGTCCAGAGTCACTACAGATGATGGTGAGGAGGCCTATGCACGTAGCCTCACCCTTTATCTCCGTGCCCTTACCCGTGAGGTCAGGCTCCGTATTAGGGGGTGTATTCAGATCCTGCTTGATGCAAGCACCCCCCCCAATACCCCATATGAGGTGTTTGAATTTCTGGAGAGGTGGCAGCTCTCACCAAGAAATTTAATGCGCATGAGACCATCCACACAGATGCTTGCTCAAGCAGGGTCTGAACAGCCCCTAATACGTGGGCCAACACCTCAACCCCTTCCTCCCCCTACCCATCCTTCGATTCCGCAGCCCCAAATGTCTTCATCAAGCCAACCCCACCAATATGGCCACTTGTACCCACCCAGTGTTGGAGGCTGGTCCCAACCGGGTTGGGGACGATCTGGCTATCTTGGTGGGTATGAGCCACGGGCCTACCAGAGCCAACAAGAAGCCCCTCACCATCATCATTATTACTCTGGGCAGTATCACCAACAGGCCCAGGAGGCTGGACAACAACAGCATCATGGGCAACAGTATGGCCCCACACAGGGCGATGTTGGCCACAATGTCCAGCAGCACCCACAGGCTGTTCCTCCCCGTTCCCCTTCCCCTACATATGAGGATTTATGACTCTAAAATTTGGAGATGTCCAGTGACATGTAACTGGTGCTTCTAATCTAGACAAAAAAAACAGGTGTTCTCCTTCACCAACATTTAGAACATAATTTAACACTCACATTTTTAAACAATGTTTTCCAAACATATGAAACAATCCATCATAACAGGCAACGCTACCTCACGCCTTTCACACAGATATTACATGTGTGTATAAAAGAGAATATTTAAATGCGCTATGCTGTTTTACATGAAAAGATGAAAATACACTAATCACTTGCTAATGCATAGGAAAGGCGTGCTTGCCTTTAGTTAAGTAGTCAACTTTGTTATTAGCATTCTCTAGTAAACCAATTTGAGGCGACCAGCATTCACAATATCACGCTCTCTCTATGTCTTAACAAGTGAGTTTTGTATTTTCATCCTTTCCAGTATAGCATGCTTAAATATTGTCTGTTCTACAGACAGATAATATCTGTGTGAAAGATGTGAGGTAGCCTTGCCTGTCATGGTGGAAGCTTTCTATGATTGGAAAACATTATGAGGAAATGTGAGTGTTATCTTATTCACTTTATTTAGGTGATGGAGCTCACCCTTTGTTGCCTAATCAAGGTTAATGTAGGCATGCAGCAATGTTGTAATTGCATAATGTTTGGTGCATTTTTTTTCCGTAATGTTAATGTTACACCAAGTTAAAGAAGGCACAAAGGATCATTTTGGCCATTGCCAAATTTGTGTTCTGGCAAAATTACGTTTGCCTTTAAACAAAACAAACAAAAAAAAGGCAAAACTAAAAATTTGTCTACTCTAGTTAACGTCTCTGTGTGATTTCTCACTATCCATCACAACATACTTACAGACACCAACCAATGCAAAGAAACACTCATAGAATCATAAAAAGGCTTGAGTAATATATATTTAGACACACTTTGAAAAAAATAAATTATAACATAGACACAGCATTCTCTTGCCAAGACGTTGCCCCCTCAGGTGAGATAAAGTAATTTGTGAATATATCACGCACTTTGAGGCCAGAGAGCGGTCTACGTTGAGGGATGATAGGTGGTCTCACCCTGCGCACATTGTCTGGCCTACGCACAACACCATCAGAGGAGGAACAATCATGGATCCTGGTGAAGTTATGCAGAACAACACAGGCTTTCACAACTTCATTCACATTTTGCTCACTCAACTGAATGGCAGACTGGAGTACCCGCCATTTGGCACAAAGAATCCCAAAGGAACACTCCACCAGTCGCCTAGCACGTGATAGGCGCAAGTTAAAAATTCTGCGCCTGTGGTCAAGGTTGCGCCGGGGATATGGCCTCATGACATTACGTGATAACTGAAAGGCCTCATCTGCCACAAGGACATAAGGGACTGATTGTTCGGGGGAGCCTGGTAGCTGGCGTGGTGGTGGTAGATCCAACTGGTTGGTGCGTAGCCGACGACCCATTATGGAAGTATTGAAGACTCTAGAGTCTCCCGTCCTTCCATAGGCCCCAATGTCAACAATTATAAACTTGTATTGAGGGTCTACCAGAGCCAACAATACAACAGAAAAGTATTGCTTATAATTGAAGAATTGGGACCCTGAGTTCGGCGGCTTACGCACCCTGATATGTTTGCCATCCAGGGCCCCAATACAATTTGGAAACTGGCAGTCCTCCTCAAAGTCCCTTGAAATCCTTAACCAGTCTTCCATCCTGGGCTCGGGTAGGACCACCTGATGGAGTCTTGTCCAGATTTCTGCACATGTAGACCTCACTATGCCTGAAATGGTGGACTTTCCAATGAGAAACTCATGGTGGAGGGCGGCATAAGACAGGCCAGTGGACAGGAAGCTGTAGAACAACAGAAATAGTACATGTTAGAATGGCTAAAGTAAAAAAAAATCAGTTACATGCCGACCAAACTTGGTAGGAAATGAGAGATAACAACACACACATATGTGGTGGCACAATGACTAAGTGATATGCAGGACATATTAGATGTAACATTCTGCTGTGTCAGGTGAAACATATTTTGAGTAAGATGAGGGTATTAAACATTGTCCAAGAAGGCCAAAAAACATAAATTAACACACACATTATGACCATAGAGAATGTGGTTGTGGAGTACATACCGTATTGTGAGTAGAAGTCGCTCCTCTGCAGATATGGCTTTGCGCATCCTAGTGTCCTGAAAGGTGATCCCAGGGCGCACTGTCTCCAAGAGGCGATCAAATGTGGAAATGCTCATTCGACAGTACTGGTAAAATTTGTCCGGATGCTCCCGCAGAGACGAATAGAGGCGGTGAAAATGCCCTCTTGTGAGTCGTTGCCTCAAAAGTGGATGTACCCACATGCGTCTCCTCCTCCGCGGATCCACTATCACAGGATATGGTTGGCCAAAGCGCAGTGACAAAAGCCAGGTAAAGAGAACCTGCTCGGTTGTATTGAATGTCAGACCCTCTGCCATGCTGCACAGAGAACACCAACACACCTCGTGAAAGCAAGGTGAGAAATGTACAGAATGTAGGCAGCCACCTGTTTCTGAGTGTCTAAATAGGGTGCAGGCTAATGATTTAAATTGTTTGCAGGCCTCAAAACCGTTAAATGTCCATTTTGCAAGGCTGCGAGAAAATCTCGCCATACGGATTGCATACGGATTACATACGGAGACACACATGCGCAAAATACGCGACCTCACCTTGCTTATGGATGACCTACGGACCACTATTTAGTGGTCATTGATCCGTATTACGCATGTGTAGGGAAGGTGACCTGACGGACGGACGGACTAGTCAGAGTGAAGAAAGATAGGTTTGCACAGTGTAGGTAGGAGACAGTGATTACAGTGGGGAAACAACTAGAAAAGTGTAGTGGACGTGCAGTACCTTGGGATGACCATTAGATGGCAGGGTGGAGTGTGAGCAAAGGACTTTACAGCAGCTTAGGGCTTTAGAAACCGTTGGTCATGGGGGGCGTGGTGACAGTTAGTGACAGTTTCAAGGAACCGGGGAAGTTATAAATTCTGAGGGAGGGTTCCAGAAGGTTCCAGTCCCCAGGGGGAGCCCAGGTGACAGGAGGACTTCGCCAGTCTGTGTGTCCTGAGGAGAATCCGACCAAGGGGACTGAGGAGAGGGAAACGTCAGGGGGTGGTCCTGACAGAAAGATACCGCAGAAGAGACGAGGCAGTGAGTGCCATATACCGTATTTGACACGACGACTGACCAGTGAAAGCGCTGTTGGTTATTGGGCCTAGGGCGGCCACAGTGGCGGACCTGGCAGGAGCGTCGAACAAGTGAAGGAGGGACAGTACGCATATGTACGTCCTCACTGTAAAAGTACGGTGTGTAAACGGCTCTGGAAACGGAGGGCCGATAAGTGAAGACACGTGCGGTGTGCTGCGGAGGCCGTCAGGCGGACGGCAAGTAATGAAATAAACTTGGACCTGTTGCACCCAGAATCTGCCTCATCGTGTCTCTGTCATCATCTCTGCGCGGTACAAAAGTAGGACCACCCCCCCCAGCTCGGCACCCCACCACCGGCACTACATTTGGCGTAGTCGGCAGGATCGCCGCCGCTAATACGCTATCTTCTGAGGCAGGCCTGCAACTGAAGGACTGAGGAAAACTTGGACTGCTCTATTTCGGATTATAAACACCTGTGGACTAAAAATTACTGACCTGTGGATTACAAATTGGGACGCTGTGTCGGATCTGTGTTGCTTGCAGAGGATCCAAGGCAGTAGCTGATTCTGCCCAAGATGGCGGTATTACTTCAGCGCAGAGGAGAGGTCCGGGTGTTTGCAGTTGTTCAGAATGGACTGGGACCCCCTCCAACGTACCCCAAAAGGAAGCAATATATGCCCGGAGACCGACGTTTCCATATATTGGACCCTGGCAGATGGATGGAAAGGTCTGCCAACGCCCCACCCAGCAGGAGGAGTGGCACAGAAGAAAAACTTGGCTGCGGCTGTCTGACGCCATTCGAGTGCTGCCCAATGGACGGTATGAGATGCTGCGGGTGTCGGGGCATCGGCCGCCTAGAGTGGCAATGGCGGCGAGAGATGGAGCTGCACCAGAAGTCATCTTCAGATTTACGGGCAGGCAGCGGGATGCTGAGCCGGGGAGCGGAGCCTGAGGGGAGTCAGCGAGAACGGCTGCCACCAATACCAGCAGAGGACTTCTCAGCGGAGCCCCCGAGTCCGGAGGGAAGGCCCGCAGGACAGTGGAGCAAGGAACGGAGGCTGCGGGGGAAACTGCGTGATGATGGAACGGAGGCCGCAGCGCCAGGGAAGGTGAGAGTACCCCCGGCCCTACCAGTGCCTCCGCAAGCGGCCCCCACCATTCTGCTGCAGCACGCGGCCCCCTGCGCACCGGAAGGCCTAGTTACCACGGGCCCCGTGGTGTATGCAGAGCTGAGCGAGGTCCCCGCTCATGTCCCCGAACTACCCCGCCCGGAGTCACCAGTGCAGAGCTCACCCAAAGAAGATGCTGCTGCGCTTTCCCTGCTAATAGCAGCTGCATTGTTGAAATCGGCCGTTACTCCGACTCCGTTGGAAGTAGTGGATGCGGCCTGTCCTGAGGCCGCGGTTATGCCGCTGCTGGAGTCGGCTGCGACCGATTTAGCGGGCCCTGTGATTCCAGCCCCCGAGGACCCGGTTCTCCCCATTTGCCACCTGACCCCAGCGGCTGCTGGGCCGCAGAAATCTTCGGCCGTTTCTGTCTTGCGGTCTTTTTCAGCGGAGTCCCGCCCACCGGACTCCAGGGCCCGTGCTGTTCCCTCCGTGTGGGAAGCGGAGGTGATCAGGAAGAAAAAGGCCCGGGAGCAGGAAGTGTGGAACCTGCTCCACACTCAAGGAGAGGCCGTCATGGAAAAGAAGAGGACTTGAATGGACACCCTCAGTATCCCCGTGGAGCCCTCACCTCTGTCCATTGAGAGTGGTATAGACTGTCAGGAGTTCGATGCACCGTTGTGCAGATTATAAGGACAGTTGCATTTAGAAAAAAGTTTTGTTGTTGTTTAACTGATGCAACTATTTTCTCTCTCTCTCTCTTTCTTTCTTCTTTCTATGTTCTTTATATACGAAAATATGTTTACCTGACAGAACGGGGATATGGAAAGCGGAGGAGTGTCCAGGTCCAAGGAAGGGGGGAGGAGGAAAGAAGACATGCAATGTTATGTTGTTATATGTTGGTTTTAAAATGAGCAAAAGAAAACGGAAAAAAAAAAATTATAAAAAAATGGGTACTTGTGCTATTATAAAGTTGTTTATTGTATAATATGCCAAAGTAAAATGCAACAGGTCCGGGTAAGGGAAGGTCTGCGGGACCAAAGGAAAGTGTGAGATCCGGTAGGGATCTAAGAGTTGAGGTCTGGGAGACCGGGACGCCGACCATGACATGTAATTGAAAGAAGGAAAATGAGTGGGAAGATGTGAGAAAGACAGCCGTCCTAGGTCAGGTCCCCGACACCACGGACACCCCTGAAGAAGGAAAGGCGGGCGCCGGCAATGATCTGGTAGGTGAGTGGCCTCGATCATGGCGTACCGGATAGTGAAAGGTAACAGTAGGGGAGAGTAGGGGAAAGATACACGCCGTAGAGAGAATACGGGTGTACCTTGCCCAATTTGAAAGACGTTGTCATGTGGCGTGCGCGCTGGTGAGTAGCAGTAGGCTGCTCAGAGCATAGTGCTCCCAGTGTGGTTCGGCCCCCGCAGATAGTGGGTTTGGCTCAACTTCTGGTCCGACAACAGAATGTAGGTGTAGATTCAGAACGACGAAGGCAGGGATGACGATTGTCGAGGACGACAATGGACAAAGGAAGGGGGAGTGTAGGGAAGGTGACCTGACGGACGGACGGACTAGTCAGAGTGAAGAAAGATAGGTTTGCACAGTGTAGGTAGGAGACAGTGATTACAGTGGGGAAACAACTAGAAAAGTGTAGTGGACATGCAGTACCTTGGGATGACCATTAGATGGCAGGGTGGAGTGTGAGCAAAGGACTTTACAGCAGCTTAGGGCTTTAGAAACCGTTGGTCATGGGGGGCGTGGTGACAGTTAGTGACAGTTTCAAGGAACCGGGGAAGTTATAAATTCTGAGGGAGGGTTCCAGAAGGTTCCAGTCCCCAGGGGAGCCCAGGTGACAGGAGGACTTCGCCAGTCTGTGTGTCCTGAGGAGAATCCGACCAAGGGGACTGAGGAGAGGGAAACGTCAGGGGGTGGTCCTGACAGAAAGATACCGCAGAAGAGACGAGGCAGTGAGTGCCATATACCGTATTTGACACGACGACTGACCAGTGAAAGCGCTGTTGGTTATTGGGCCTAGGGCGGCCACAGTGGCGGACCTGGCAGGAGCGTCGAACAAGTGAAGGAGGGACAGTACGCATATGTACGTCCTCACTGTAAAAGTACGGTGTGTAAACGGCTCTGGAAACGGAGGGACGATAAGTGAAGACACGTGCGGTGTGCTGCGGAGGCCGTCAGGCGGACGGCAAGTAATGAAATAAACTTGGACCTGTTGCACCCAGAATCTGCCTCATCGTGTCTCTGTCATCATCTCTGCGCGGTACAAAAGTAGGACCACCCCCCCCAGCTCGGCACCCCACCACCGACGCTACACATGTAAAATACTGACCGTATTTTGCGCAGGTTAGTGTGACTCCAGCCTTAGTACAAGACTGGTGTAAGGCAATACAATACTATAAGCACCAATGACAAGGCATTAGGTGCATTCATCAGCTGGCTCCTGTATTGTTACTGAATTACAATTCAGTGATGGCTAAAATTAGGGAATTGTTTTTTTTCGCACTGCGAGCTAGCCATACCATACAGAAATAAAAGGGCTAGGAACAGGAGAACACCAATGTGGCTAAATAAGGATGTAAAAAGGGCAATAAATAACAAGAACAGGACATTTAAGAAGCTAAAACAAGAAGGCAATGAAGAAGCATTAAAAAGTTATAGAGAAAAAAATAAAATGTATAAAAAACAAATACATTTAGCAAAAGTGGAAACTGAGAGACTCATTGCTATAAGGAAAGTAAAATAAACCCCAAACTATTCTTTAATTATATAAACAGTAAAAAGATTAAAATTGATGGTGTCGGCCCCTTTAAAGAACAATGAGGGTGAAATCATAGAGAGCGATGTGGGAAAAGCAAATGTTTTAAATACTTTATTCTCAACAGTGTTCACACAGGAAAAGGATTTGCCAGGGGAAATGCACAGCTGCACTAAAATTGGCTGAACTAGATGGACATAAGGTCTTCCTTCAGCCTTCAAAACTATGTTACTATGTCCTGATTTTACCTGCAATTGTCCATAGGACTGCCGAGGTAGAAAATAACAAGTGCACGAATAATCACCATCACTAGGTCCCACGCTGCCTCTACACCGCTGCCCCATTCTGTGCTGACAGCCTGCAGCGGTGACATCAAGACTGCAGTGCATATGACTCCTGCAGCTTATCACTGGTCTCTGTGTTGTTTTCAAATGTAGACAGTACAAGCTGCTGAGTCCAGTGATTGTCTGCAGCAGACACCAGTGATTGTCTGCAGCAGACACACGGTCACCACTCCAGCCTGAGAACTAGTCTGGGGCACAGTTAGAGAGCCAGCAATCAACCGGGGCGGTGGGCAGCGAGTACTGGAGCGCTTGTTTTTTTTCTATCTCTGCAGTTCTATAGGCAATTAAAAGTTAACCCCGGGCAACCTCTAGAGCGGCATCCTCTCAGGTTTCTATTTATTTGTATCTGCCATTCTTGCAATGGTGACAGCTGAATACACAGCCATATAAAACCCTCTTTTCAGCAACCAGTGACGATCACCTTCTTACTGGCGGTACAGAAGTGACCCCTCCTCACCATAATTGTATATGTATGTATAGGGGACGCATCTTGGGATTCCCAACGATCACTAGTACCGGGGCTATAGTGATCAGTGGGGGTCACAATGGTGGGACCCTCATTTACATATATTTATTATTTATCCAAAATGAATTTCCACACCAAATATAGTATATACATACAGCACATTAACTGCTCAATCACTTTACTTAGTCAAGCCAGAATAAGTTGTGCTTTTCTTACAGAAGCTCCACTGTGCTAACTTGTGTCAGAGAGCAAAAAGGGAGGAACCTGTGATACCTGAATGAAGAAACAACAAAGGTGTTTTTTTTATTTCATGAAAACATTTTCAAATATGAAGATCCCTCTTGAGCGACTGGTATTTGCCCTCAGGCACATTTCCGCCCTTTAAGTCAACCTGTCAGCAGGATTAAAATGATACCTTGATTGATGAAATTCCTCTTGTGGTTGTTGTTTAATCTTTATTTGTAGTTTTCAGTTAGGCCGGGATCACACATGCGAGAAACTCGGACGAGTCTCGCATGTTAATACCCGGCACTGCCGCCGGCACTCAGACAGGAGTGTGATGCTAAATGTATTTCTATGCAGCCGCGCGCTTCGCTCCCAAGTGCCGGCAGTGCCGGGTATTAACATGCGAGACTCGTCCGAGTTTCTCGCATGTGTGATCCCGGCCTTAGTGAGATTCTGGTGCTTCGGAGTGGGGCTGTGTGCGGGGTTTTATTTGGTGCTTACATATGCATCTGCATTGCTTCTGACAGGTCACTGATCCCTCTCACCTGCCCCCTATTCTACATACTGCAGAGAATATTGTGTGTGAAAAAAATAAATTAACATTCATCACGCATGCACCAGTGGCGCCGCCTGCACTGTAGCATGATACAATGGATATTATGCATATGTTCATCTATTATTTAGTCATATAGTATTGTGGGGGGAAAAAAAATATATTTTCATCAAAATCGTGCCAGCAGTTGAGCCTGCACAGTATCATCAATCGCGTTTCGATAGATGCTACTGTGCAGGCTCCACTGCCGACGCCATTTTGCTAAGAAGTGACGTCGCCATTCACCTGCTGATGCTGGGGCAGAGCCGGGAGGCAGCGCTGAGAGAGTGGAGGAGACAGCGCTGCACACGGGGCTCCTGCACCTCTCACCTCACCGCGCGGACCACCGCCTGCCGGGATCAGACATTACTACTGGGCTCACCTTGTGGAACAGGCGGCGGGATGGCGCTACTTGTGCGGCTGTTTCTCCTCAGCCTGAGCTGCACCTTGTTGAATGCTCTGGAGCTGGTACAATCAGAAAAGAGATATGAAGGGATTCAAGGGGAGAAAATGGTTCTGGATTGCAAGTTCACCTTGGCACCAGATGATACAGGAACACTGGATATTGAATGGTTCTTGGTGGCTCCTGATGCCCAACAAGACAATCAAATGATAATTGCTTTTAATGGGAAACCATATCCTCAGGACAGGCCGCTGAAGGGCAGAATGGATTTTTGTGACTTCTACTCCTGAAGATGGTGATACCTCCATAGTCATCTCCAACCTAAAGGAATCGGACACCGGTACTTATCAGTGCAAGGTGAAGAAGATGACAGGTTCCCAGAACAAGAAAGTGATGCTGAACGTCTACATCAGACCTGCAAAGACGCGGTGCCAAATTGATGGAAAGCAGGAGATCAGGAAGGACCTTGACCTAAAGTGTAATGCCGTTGAAGGGTCTTCACCACTCACGTACACTTGGCAAAAAATCAGTGGTGATGAGAAGCTGCCGGCAACGGTGACATTCGATGTTACCGGAGGTGTTCTCCGTATAAAAATTGCTTTTCAGGAGTATAGCGGAACATACAGCTGCATATCCAAGAACAGGGTTGGCTCCCACGAAGGCCTCGCAATCCTGAAAGTTGTGCCACCTTCCAATACAGCAGGGATCATCGCCGGAGCCATCATCGGGGCGTTGTTATTCCTGATTGTATTGGGAATTTTGATCTTTTTCTGCTGCAGAAAACAAAAGAAGAAAAAGTATGAGAAAGAAATCCAGAATAAAATCAGAGAAGACGTGGCGCCCCCCAAGAGTCGCACTTCAACAGCACATAGGAAGCAACATAGGAAGCAACCACTCATCGCTAGGTTCTTTGTCCCCATCAAATATTGATGGTTACTCCAAGGTTCGATACAACCACATCCCCAGCGAGGAGATGGAGAAGCCTCCAAGCCAATCACCAAACTACGTACCGCCCAAGGTAGCTGGTCCTAATCTCAGTAGAATGGGAGCCATCCCTGTCATGATCCCAGCACAAAGCAAGGATGGCTCAATAGTTTAAGTCTCTCGATCTTGTGAATAAGTGGTTGTCAGGGCGTCCCTCAGACTTTTTGTCGGTGGCGTTCCTTCCCCTACATTCCTGATGGATGCCTCTCGCTGTACAGTTATGAAGAGACATGTCCGCTCTTCCTCTGCAGTCACAAGGCTGGTTCTGCACATTTATTATTCACTTTTATATCATATGGAGTTAATGTTTTTGTTTTTGTTTTTTGCAGTTAGGAAATTCACTGCATTCAGTTCAGGTCTAATGAGGGTCGGGGGGTAGAGCTGAGAAGCCGGCCAGTTTTGTCCTAGATTTCTGATTTCTCTCACGGGAGTTACCAATCGAGTATTAGCATTTTTCTGTACAATGTGTATAATTTTGCCTTTGTAGTGTATAAAACACAACTTTTTTCTAGAAAAACCTTTGTCTGTAGCATGAAATGTATCGGGTGCAGGGACGATGTTTGTTGCATTCTTATTTATTTTGCTTCATTGCTGACACTTATTAAGTGGTCCGTAAGGTCCTCTGTGGTGTCGTAAGATGCCATGTCATGAAACTTGTTCTTTGTGGGCCAATTTGCTAGAGTTAAAAAAATAATATGGCTCCATCAAGATGGCGCCGGCAGCGCCTGTGCAGTATCATCTATTGGAACGTGATAGATGCTACTGCGCAGGTGCCGCTGGCACTATTTTTCTAGAGGAAAAAAAATTGGCTTTATCAAAATCCATCATCAGTGCCATTTTGATGGAGCACAGTTTTTTTTCCTCCTCTAGCAAAATGGCACATACGGCTGAGCCTACACAGTAGCATCTATCGGAACACGATACTGCGCAGCTGCAGCAGCTGGCACCATTTTGATTAAAGTATATTTTTTTCACCTCACAATGCTATATGATTAACTAATATATGAATATATGCATATTATCTATTGGATCATGCTATAGCGCAGGCGGCGGCCTGGTGATGAATGTTAATTTTTTTTTCCACACAATATTCTCTGCAGTATGTAAAATAGGGGGGCAGGTCACTGAGGGATCAGTGACCTGTCAGAAGCCATACAGATGAACACCCAATCAGAGCAACACATGAAGACCCCTAACAGGCCGCCACCGGAGCACGAGCAATATCATTAACTCAAAACTGAAAATAAAGATTGAACAACAACCACAAGACAGATTTCATCAACCAAGATATCATTGTAAGGCCGAGGTCACACTTGCGAGAAACTCGCACGAGTCTCACGTCTCAATACCCGGCACTGCCACTGGCACTCGGACCGGAGCGCTCAGCTGCATAGAAATACATGCAGCCGCATACTCCGGTCTCGAGTGCTGGCAGCAGTGCCGGGTATTGAGACGCGAGAGTAGCCGCTCACTAAGAACTGAGCAGTGACTGAAGCCACGCCTCTATCAGTGAAAGCTGGAGGCTGCAAGGAGGGGAAAAAAGTTTATTTCCTCCCGGCAGTGGGGCTCTCAGTACTGGAGCTGGTTAGCTTCAGAACTCAATCAACCTGCAAATTAACACCATATATGAAGATTAATAGCATTTTTTCATATGACAGATACCCTTTAACAACCCTATAATTGGCCTATAGGCTGGAAAAAACAGCAGTGGCTTGTTCTTCCAGACATAGACCGATATCCCACAGACAAGCAAACGCTCCTGATTTACATGGGCACAAAGCTTACAATGAAAAAATCCTAGCATTGCTCCTTTTTAAAAACAACTAAATATACATTGTTGCATACGAAAACATTCATTGCCTTGAAAATGGATTCTTGTTAAGCAGAATAAGTGTGATATCATAAGTGACGCAGCCATCAAGGGTGTAAGCAGTGAAACCTGGGACTTGGCACTCTAGGTTGCCAAAAGGTTATTCAGGAGGAAAACAGGATCATAAATCACACGCTGGGTAGATTGTAAATTTTAAGGGTAAGTTCATACTCGGCGTTTTTGCTGCGTTTTTTTCTGCTTGGTAGGAAAAAAGTTGCTGTAAAAAATGCAGGTTTTGCTGGATTTTTGGTGCGCTTTTGGGGCGTTTTTGTCACGCGTTTTTCTCCATTGAATTCAATGGGTGAAAAATGTTGAAAAAAAAACGCTGAAAGAAGCGATATGCTGTATGGCCAGAAAAACCATGCAACGCACAAAATCCTGATGACAAGAAAACCAAGCTGTGTGCATGAGATTTCTGAAATCTCATAGACATCGCTGGTACTGTAATACGCAGTGAAAATTAGCATAAAAAAAAAGCAACAAAAACGCCCAGTGCGGTGAACATAGCCTAGGAATGTTGATCCCTTAGTTTTGGCTACACCTCTGATGTACACTCAGACTGACTTCTCACGCAGCATCAGCAATAACAGTACAACATGTTGGCAGCCTAAAATGACTGTGGGTATATCGTTCTAATTCCGTCCGGCCAAGAAAAACTGCCACTGTGTTATTTCTGTCTGCCGAACAGCTTGCAATCAGATGTGAGTTGTCAAGCAGTAGGGTGAAAGTACAGAGAGTTTATTATGCGGAGATGAGGATGTGCCCGGGCCTCCATCATGTAAGGAAATACCAGTGGCAAACAGGAATAACATTTCTCAACAAAGCCGGCAGTGAAAGGAATGACGTCCGGTCGGACATCCCCTGCGTGATTAAGAAAACTACAGCCAACCTATTTCATTTTAGACATTGCTTTAATTCCATTGTAATCTAGTTTGTCTGCAATAAACGATTGCAACATGACAGTGTACACTTTAAAAAAAAAAAAGAGAGAGAAACAATCTCGATATTTAATCTCCAGTTTTGCTCGACGTAAAAACGGACTTAGAGATGAGGCTTGATTTATAATTTGCAGCTAAAATTAAAAAAAAAAAAAAAAAAGACCAGAAATGGGTGAAAGTTTCTTTTACGTGTAGCGAGGCTGCGGCTACTAGAGCTGTACGTGTGGTATTTCCCTCCGTTCCATGCAGATATGTCTTCCTGTAATGAAGATTTGGCAGTATAATAAAAGTAATGTTCCTCGGACTAGCCTCCAGGTGCCATGTTGCATTAACCATTCAGCTGCCAGGGAGAACGGCAGACCAGACATCTGCAATCCTCCCTGTTGCAGCTGCAGAAGAGAGATTATAAGGCTGGGATCACACATGCCAAGTGTCACATGTTAATACCCGGCACTCGGGTGGGAGCGTGCGGCCGCATAGCAATACTCCGTTCCCGAGTGCCGGCGGCAGTGCTGGGTATTTTCACATGTGTGGTCCTGGCCTAAGGGTTATTACCTGAAGGAATAGCCCACCCCACCTGGAATGCTTCATTTACCCTAGACAATGCAAGTGGATAGTCGCCCATCGCCATAAATAAGGTGGCTTTCTACTAAAACCACAGTGACCTTAAAGAACTCCAGCGACTGTAAACCAGTTAGAAAGTGTTACGCCGGGATCACACATGCAAGAAACTCAGCCGAGTCTCGCATGTTAATACTTGGCACTGCCGCCGGCACTCATAGCAATACATGCAGACACTCCGCTCTAGAGTGCCGGCGGCAGCGCCGGGTGTTAACATGCGAGACTCGGCCAAGTTTCTCGCATGTGTGATCCCGGTCTTAGGCACATGCTCAAATTAACTTTATCGACTCGAAAAACGATATAATCTTAGGTTACGGCTATAATATTAACTTTAAAAAAATAAAATAACCATTAAGTTGGAGGTAGCAGCCTTTATGTACTATTAGAATGCAAATATAAAAGATTTCTTTATAGTCTGGGCTTTGGTGTGCATTGGCTTTACAGTAAGGCCCACGTTATATATTAATTACATAGATTATATAGATGGATAAATACGAGCTGCAATGTCTGTAGAGGGAGACTTTGATCAGGAAAGTCACCCAGGTTACCGATCTGTACACAACCAGCCTATACTAAGCAGTAAGGGTTACATTTTATTTTGTGCAGCCATGAGATCCTAAGTGATTGTCTAAAACTTCGGAAATGACACGAATGGTTCACAGTACGAAGTCTCTTTAAATAATTCCTCTATCCAGCTTTGACTGTAGTGCAAAAAAAGCATTCCTTATCGCATGTGCGGATGTAGCGCCGGGGACGTTAGCGCCGCCCGGCGAATGCTCAGATATCAGAAGCTTGTGTGCAGAGTTGGCAGCCCTTACAGATTCGTCTCTCAGCATTGACTTTCTTGAAAAATGGACGTGTAGGCAGCTGTTCATAATCTCTTACATCACACAGTAGATGCCATAGAAAAAAAAGAAAATAAAAATAAATCATCTGTGCTTCTGCCAAAAGAAGGGCACGGACGATTTATTAGTATTTTTTTTCCTATACTGGTAAAATCTGTACCTTTGCCCTTTGATCGGGACACATTTTTTTCATTAAATAATAATTTATGAAAACTGACACCTTACTCATGATCGCATACATGTATACTCTGTTATAAACAGCCTATTAGCTTTTATCTGTGCAAAACAATCGCTTCCTATGAAAAATAGAGATATTTCTTTAAACCTTAATCGCATCCCCCATCCCCCCCACACCTCTAACCGTTTTCCCCTTTGATATGTTCAGCATGATTAAAATAAAATTAGGACAATTTAACACATAGCACTTTTTGGGAAAAAAAAGTCACTATAAGGGCTCATACTCACTTGCGAGAGACTCGCACAATTCTCATGGCAGTCTCTCGCATGAAAACCTGGCACTGCCACCGGCATTTGGACCGGAGTGTGCGGCTATATGTGTTTTTGTGCAGCCGCACGCTCCGGTCCGAGTGCCGGCGGCAGTGCCGGGGGTTCATGCGAGAGACTCCCACGAGAATCGTGCGAGTCTCTCGCAAGTGAGTATGAGCCCTAATGTTAATGCAAGCCAAGGCCAGACGTATAATCTGAAGGTATGAGAGCTTCTATTTCTTCTTTATCCAAAAAGTGCTGCATGTGAAAGAAACCCTTAGGGCTCATACTCACATGCAAGAAACTCGGACGAGTGTCGCACGTCAGTACCCGGAACTCAGATCAGAGCGTTCAGCTGCATAGAAATACGTGCAGCAGAACGCTCCGATCCGAGTGCCGGCGGCAGTGCCGAGTATTGACATGCGAGACTCGTCCGAGTTTCTCGCATGTGAGCATGAGCCCTTTAGTGGATTCCACTCTCAAGAATTTAGTTCACGCAGGAGATAAATTCCTCTTTTAAGAACATTTGGTTGAATGATGGTACTGTGAGCTATGTAGACATTGCTATAAGTATACCATCGCTAAAGACGTTCTCACGTGGAACAAAAAAATATATCGTTAATTCGGCATGTCAATAAACAAGATATATTTCAGTAACACAAAATAGAAATATCTTTATAGAGTATTGTTTGTCTTTTTCTTTCTTTTTTTTTCAGGGAAATTGTGTCCACCATGAGTGACAGACCCCAGTGCAGGGATGTACAACCTGTGGCTCTATTGCTGAGCATAAACAGACATTCTGGTTATAAGACGTCATCACCTATCCCCAGAATACATAACAGCTGAGATACTCAATAAATCATCAGATGTTGGTACAGTGTGCCCCGTTCTGGTGATTAGAGCTCATACTCACATGCGAGAAACTCGGACGAGTCTAGCACGTCAATACCCGGCACTCGGATCGGAGCGTTCAGCTTCATGTATCTCTATGCAGCTGAATACTCCGATCCGAGTGTTGGCGGCAGTGCCGGGTATTGACGTGCTAGACTCGTCCGAGTTTCTCGCATGTGAGTATGAGCCCTTAGTGGCGGTCCCAGGAGGTGGACTCGCAATAATCTGACATTTATCCTGTGAATGGGTGATAACATGCTTATAGCTGGAATACCCCTTTAATGTTGGGAGATACATAAGACCAAGCTTTGAGTTGTCTTTTCCCAATGCAGGACCTGCCGTATGATTTACATTTACAAAAACTGAATGCTGGGTGTAGTAGTCTCCCAATTTGACTACATGACGTGAGCTGTAGATTGGAAAGTCACAGGTTGGAGACCCTCCCGCACCTAGGGTGTGAAATGATGCCGATGAATGATCGGCTATACCACCGTCAGTAAATAACCTTGTGTAAATAATGATGGGGTGATGGGGGTTACAAAAATAAAGCCAAAAGAACAGGCACTATAATTCCTGTATTTCGTGTCTGGTCCCAAGTTTGGATGTTCTTACAAGAGGAAGCCACTTATGTTTCCTATCTGATCAGAAATCCCAGGTAGTTTTTTTTTCCATTTCTGATCAGATTTGCATATTTTCATTTTTTTAATAATTATAATCACTGCACTCCTCAAATGCATAAATAGAAAGTTTCAAAAAAATAAAATTTCACACATCGGTTTCCAATGTCTTTAAATTCACACAGTTATACTTAAAAGTCTCGTTGCCATTGTCCTGGCTGGACTTGTCTCTGACACATAGCGACTCTTTGAGCCCTTCCTCCATCTCTAGATACTCAGACTTGTCCTGGAGAGAGGAAGACGTCGAGCTCTTTAACTTTTTCAACAAATTGGTAGGCAAATAGGGGCAGCTGGACACGCTGGCCGCTAATGGCGTCTGCTCCTCGTTCTCCGTTTCCCTGTGGTAAAAATAATTAAAGTTGGAGACAATGACTGGCACGGGCAATGCAATAGTCAATACCCCAGCTATGGCACACAGGGAACCGACTATCTTGCCCCCAACTGTGATGGGTTTCATATCTCCATAACCAACTGTAGTCATGGTGACCACCGCCCACCAGAAGGCATCTGGGATGCTATGGAAGTGTGTGGTGGGCTCATCAGCCTCCGCAAAGTACACAGCACTGGAGAAGAGGATAACTCCAATGAAAAGGAAGAAGATAAGTAGCCCCAGTTCTCTCATGCTGGCCCTCAGTGTGTGACCCAATATCTGCAGCCCCTTTGAGTGCCTGGACAACTTGAAGATTCGGAAGACCCTAACTAGGCGAATTATTCGCAGGATGGCAAAGGACATGGCCTGCTGCTGTTGCTGCTGCCCGGCGACCTGCGGGGGGTGTTGCGGCTGCTGTTGCTGCTGCTGAGGGGGCTGATTCCCAAGTTCGGTGCCCAGGGTGATGAAGTAAGGCAGGATGGACACAATGTCTATGATGTTCATGATGTCCCTGAAGAAGCCAGGCTTACTGGGACAGGCAAAGAGCCGCACTGCAAACTCAAAGGAGAACCACACGATGCATACAGTCTCCACTATGAAGAAGGGATCATTGAAGGCAGTGTGACCGCTCTTTGTGACCAGGGTGCCATTGTACAGCCCATAGCCATCCTCATCCTCACTACCCTGCGGGGACAGCAGGTTGTCCTTGTCGTCCCGAAACTCCGGCAACGTCTCCAGGCAGAAGATGACAATGGAAATGAGGATGACCAGCACGGACACGATGGCGATGCCCCGGGCCGGCCCGGAGCTCTCGGGATACTCAAACAGCAGCCACACCTGCCTCTTGAATTCGTTGTCTGGCAGCTGCTTCTCCTCCTCCTTGACAAACCCCTCGTCCTCCCGGTATTTGAGCAGTGCCTCATCCCCCAGCTCGTAGAACTTCACCTCTTCAGAGAAGATGTCAAAGGGCACATTGACAGGCCGCTTCAGCCGGCCGCCGGACTGATAGTAGTACAGGATGGCATCAAAGCTCGGCCGATTTCGATCGAAGAAGTACTCGTTCCTGAGCGGGTCAAAATATTGCATCCTCTTTTCGGCATCTCCCAGCAAAGTGTCCGGGAACTGCGACAAAGTCTTCAGCTGCGTCTCAAAGCGGAGCCCGGACACATTAATGACAACACGCTCGCAGCACTCAAACTCGCTATACACAGGGTGGTACCCGGGGCTGCTGTCTGCCAAGTACAGTTTCTTGTCTGCCTCCTCCTCCTCTTCCTCGTCCTCTTCTTCTTCTTCCCTCAGCATCATCTCCTCAGAGCCACAGGGAGCCAGCTCTGAGGGGAAGGTGCCTCTGTCTTCTTCTCCTCCTCCGTTAACACCTGCACTGCTGCATTCGTTCCCTGCTTGGTGCCAGTTCCTCCACCTGTTGCAGCCACCCAGGGGCCAATACTTGCGCAGGGTCCCTCCTTTCTTCCTCCTCAGTGATGCTGACTGTTGCTCTGACTGGGTTGCGCGCTTCGCGTTTCCGCCACTACTACTATTGCTGCCAGATTGACAGGCCCCACTCCCCGTGTTTCCACCTTCTGCTGCTGCCTGTTGTTGTTGCTGCTGTTGTTGCTGAGCAGCGGCTGCCCGGGAGTGTGCCAGGCGCTCCCGCTCTCGGGCACGGGCTTGCGCATATCCATAGGGCAGGTGGCTGCTGCAGCCGGAGCTTTCTGCGCTCACCATGGCAACCTCCATCTCTAGTTTCTGGTGTGGGGAGCTGCTACTAGTAACGTTGGAGCAGGGGCTGCTTCACAGGCAGTGGAGTGTTCCACCGTGCCATGGCCCAGCCTCAGCCATGTGGGCAGCTCCCAGGAACAGTGTCCTCAATCCAAACACTAACTCAGTCAGACATCATTCTAAGTCTTCTTCCAAAAGAGCAATAATTGGCTATAAGGACCAGAGGCCCCAATAGTAATGCAAAGAGGGCAGCTATGTACAGTTATGTCACTTCCACTGTGCCGGGCCAATACCTATACACCTCCACTGTGCTTAGGCCAATACTTATACAAAGGGGGCGATTATGTAAAAGTATGTCACATGCGCTGTGATGGACCGATGCTTATACAAAGGGGACAGCTATGTGTAAGTATGTCACCTCCACTGTGCTGGGCCAATACTTATAGAAAGGGGGCGGCTATGTGCAAATATGTTACCTCCGCTGTGCTGATACTTATAGAGAGGAGACGGCTACATGCAAGTATGTTACCTCTGCTGTGCTGTGCCGATACTTATATGTAAAAGTATGCCACCTCTGCTGTGCTTGGCCGATACAGATAGAAAAGTGATGACTATGTTCAGGTATGTCACCTCCGCTGTGCTGGGCCAATACTTATACAAAGTCAATGGCTTTGTAAAAGTATGTCACCTCTGCTAAGCTGACACCTATATGTAAAAGTATATCACCTCCGCTTTGCTGGGCCAATACTTATAGAAAAGGGATGGCTATGTACAGATATGTCACCTTTGCTGTACTGGGCCAATACTTATATAAAGGGGATGACTATGGAAAAGTATTTTACCTCCGCTGTGCTGAGACAATACTTAAACAAAGGGGACAGCTATGTAAAAGTATGTCACCTCCTTGGTGCTGAGCCGATACTTATAGAAAGGGTTTGAATATGTAAAAGTATGTCACTTTTGCTTCGCTGGGCCAATACTTATACAAAGGGGTAGCGATGTAAAAGTATGTCACCTCCACTGTGCTGGGCACATACTTATACAAAGTGGACTATTATGTAAAAGTATGTCACCTCTGAGGTGCTGGGCCAATACTTATACAAAGGGGGCTATTGTGAAAAAGTATGTCACCTCTGCTGTGCTGGGCTGATATGTAAACAAAGTGGATGATTATGTAAAAGTATGTAGCCTTTGCTGTGCTCAACTGATATTTATAAAAAGGGTAGTTATGTAAAAGTATGTCACCTCCACAGTGCTAGGTTGATACTTATACAAAGGGGATAGTTATGTAAAAGTATGCCACCTCCGCTGTGCTGGGCCAATACTTATACAAAGGAAGCAGTTTTGCAAAGAAAAATTGTGCCCTGATTAGAGTCCCTACAACTGCAAACTTTCTTCTAAATGAGCAATATTGGTGCACGATCCATAATCCTGGGAATATCCAGAATCCAATATTGATTGAAACGTGATGGTTTTGCAGATATTTGAGATTCCCCACCTCCGCTGGGCAGGTTTATTGGCTGAGGATTCATCATTTAAGCCAAAAGAAAGAAATGTAACTGATCAAATGTGCAAACATAACAAATGTCCAGAGGCAATAATCCACAGGAGGCGCTGGGGTCTTCAGGCTTTGATCTAAAAGGAGTCTATCATTTATGTCATTGGAAGGGACAGCCGGTCCCCAAATCTGTATAATTATACGTAGGTCAGGAAATGAGGACAAAATGCAAATAGTTAAAATCCACCGGAGCTTCTTGGAAGGAAGAAATAGCAGCCAAAGTAAGGTCCTGGAAGGAAGGAGAAGTGGGCGAACTCCAAGTCCGCCAGTGTAGTCCTCTAATCCACTGTGTGATGTCCTTAGGGACTATGAGGAGGACTGGACACATTTAACCCTTCCATGGAGTGCAAAAAGAAGGAAACTCTTATTCGCCAGACTGAATTCATTTAACCACAGTCAATATGATCAGTATGCTGTAGCTTGGCCTTGTCGGGACACCTACAGGGGGCACCAAGGGAACGGGGCCGGGAGCCATCACTTTGTAGGTGCCGCTGCTCTTCTGGTGACTTGTCTCCATCCATCCATCTCGCTAGCAGGGAATGGCGAGCTGCGCGGAGTCTCCATGGAAAACAGCGTCAAAATCAAGCATCTCCCTTTCGGTTCACATCGGCCTGGAACACAGAAGAAAAATGGGGGGGGAGACAAAAAACACTTTATAATATGCTGCAACCCAGGCCCTGCGCCCCGACTCTCCGTGTACCACAAACATATACATTTACTACGGTCTCAGCTATTAGGCCTCAATCACACCATATTAAAAAGAACAGCAGCATCGCCGCTGCCTATCAATCAGGGTTCTGTAGCTTATTCAACAGGGAGCTTTCGAAAAGCCCTTGGGAGAGCAGAGCTTTTACTCCTAATTCCCTCTTAAAGCGACAGCGCGCTCAATATTTCTGCTTTCCAAGTGGCTTTCGCAGCAGCCACAGGTTTCCCTGCTGCTCCAGAGACCTAATCTATCCATTGTTGGGCAAAATCACATCATCTGGGGGAAAGAATAGAACTGAAGTTTCCCTATTATTCGGGAAAGGAAACAATGCGGCGAGCTACAAAAAAAAAAAAGAAAAAGAGCATCGTTCCTTCGCAGGCAGGGGAGTCATGGATACAGATGGCAACAATGATTCTGAGAATTGTATCAAACAGGTTCACAGCCCCCAGCCCTCCTTATAGCCATACTTACGGTTCTGGCATCTGCGGCACCCAGGCTGGTCACTTAGGGCCGATTTAGCCTTCTTTTTCTTATTTTTCGAGGCTGCAGGAGTTGACGGACTCAAGACGGAGACGATGATTTGTAAACCTCAGATTCCTTGTGTGTCATTTTTGCAAAACTGCTCTTCTTCCTCCACCCTCCCGGTGACTGGCACCGCACGCCTGGTTGTATTCCCATGTCCTCATCTGACTGTCATATCGACAAAAGGGATGATGACTGCTTAGAGATTTCTCCCCCCAACAAGCATTTAATGCTCGATCTGAACCTCTTGTCTCAGCCTGGACCAATCTCCAGCTAGCATCCTCAGCAGCTCGCCTCCAGCACGGTCGCTGCGATCCACACAGAAGGACAGCATCCAGCGATCAACCCCATAGAAGCCTCCCGTAAACCAGACTGTTATAGGAACAAGTGCTGCGTCTCCCTGCAAGTCTCCAATTCCCAATTGTGTTTATGTATCACTGAAGGACAAACCAGTGAGCCCAGCCTGATTTATTCCCAGGGCTCCCCGGCTCCAGAGCAGCCTCTACTGGAAACCACTGGGCACTGCACCGACAACTCACAATCCCACTGAATAAAGAAATATTAATTATTGAAGCGAATATTCTCAATGTAAATTATGCATATCCGCCTAATAAAACCTATTGCAGAGGCAACGAGAGTCCGAAGACAGAACAGGGAGGTCAGGACGATCGACCAGCCGTGCACTGCTTCCTAGGCGCACGCCGACCTTATGGAGGAGTTAAGTTCCAAAATACTTTTAAAAAAACAGTTTGGCTACACACGACAAGTTAAATTGCATATAAAGGCAAAAAGTCACAGCAGATAGTAAACTACGACCTATAGTTCTTGAAAATTGAAACTCGTATATTCAGTAAATGACCAGTCTACCCCATAGTTACTGGAGGTTTGAACACGTTTAGGCTATGCTCCCACGATGACCTTTTGGTGCATTTTGGACGCTGCGTATGTTCGCCGAGTCAAAACCGCAGCGTCTTAGGCCGGGATCACACATGCGAGAAACACGGCCAAGACTTGCATCTTAATACCCGGCACTCGGGAGCGGAGGCTACGGCTGCATGTATTGCTATGTGGCCGCACACTCCGTTCCGAGTGCCGGGTATTGAGATGCGACACTCGGCCGTGTTTCTCGCATGTGTTATCCGGCCTTACAGTTCCAACAAAGCGGTTGCGATTTATAGAAATCTCCTGCCCGCTGTGCTTTTTATCACGCACCGTAAATTGACCCACGGTGCGGGTTTCACATCAGCGGCGTGTCAATTTCTCTTGCGGATATGCCGCCTTTTCTGTGTGGATTTTTCCAATAGACTTACGTTAGATGCAGAAAATCCACAGCAAAAAAAATGCACATGTATTTTTAGTGAGTTTACCACACAAGTGAATGGGTTGCATTGTGACCCCCTAGGGTTCCGCAACCACAGCGAGTAAGTCACAAAAAATCCATCCAACCGGGTGGGATATTTGGCAACTTGTTTACTACGGTACGCCAGGGGGTCGCAATGTGAACCCTTTCACTTGTATCACACTGCAATGTAGCGGCGACACATATAACAATTTTTTGATGTGCAACCAGCGTCACAGCCATATTCATCGCATAGAGCCAACCGAAAGGAAACTTCTCTGATAGGGAAAGCTCTCATTAGACATTATTGTATCACGTGTCGGAGACTTTGTCATGAGCTTTTACTGCAGATCATCTGGAGCCTCAGTCTTAGGCTATGCTGTTTGGACTCCACATAAAGCTCAATATCTAAGCTAATAGGGTTCATCCACCGCCACCACGGTCCATTATGCTGAGGAATCCACACTTCTTTATCATTTCCTTTTATGACTAGTCACAACACAAATTTGAACAGAGCCTTAATTTTTATTTTTTTTTAATAAATCTATGTAACTTAAAGGAAAGCTGTCAGTAAATGACCTCTTGTGTTACGTGTATTCTTTAAAAATTTTGGCAGCGTTTTATCATATATCAGAATCTTTAGTATATAAAACAGTAATTATTTCACACTGGCTACTGGGGCTTTTTTCGACTCTTACTTACGGTACTGTCCTTTCAGTAAGATTTTTTCAGCAAGGCTCCTTATCATCAGAGACAGGATTACAATGACAGGCAACACCTGTATACACAGCTAATAACACAGGCTCTGAAAGGAGAAGGACCGGTCCGGGCGTACCTATTCAGTGATGGATCCGGAACTGTTGGGGCTGTTTCTCATGTTGCACGGAGGAATGCTTAAAACCCCGGACCCACCTTTGCACTCAGTGATAGGGGGTGCGGTTAAGCTTAAAAAAACCGCAGTGCTCGGGAAACAAGGGAGACTTGGCGGGAACGCACAGCGCACAAGAGGTCAGTGTTGGTGCTCCTATCTCTGAGCATCGGGACTGAGCAAGCCCATGCCATAGGGGCCCAAGATCCTTGCGCATAGACTGCCGACAAAGACTTGTAAAGTGCCCGTTGGCACCCGTGACCGGGAGTGACAAAATCTCCAGCCAGAGAATAGACGTGCGCATGCCAAGACAGAGAACACGGGCGATGCACTGTGAACTGTATCCTGATTCACCCGCATACAACTGTCGAGCTACGTTAAGCTCTAGCAGTGATAAAGACTGTGTACGTTCTAGCAACAAAGTTCCTGGACCCAAGATCCCCGTCAGGATGATGAGGAACCACTGCTGCTGGGAACCGCATCCTTATCTTCTTCAGGACCATGCCAGACCCCTCAGGTGCCACTGCCTTGGCGCCACTGTGGGAAACTAGGATTCCACATTCTGACGTTGTCGGACTGATAAGTTTATCGTTACCGAATTTCCTCTTTAAAATTCCTCGCTATTGTATTAACCCATTTTGCATAATCTCTTGCAATCCTGTTTTACTCTACTCTCTCCCTGTGTGCAGCATTCCCTGTTAGGCCGGGGTCACACTAACCAACGCAAAATACAGTCAGTATTTTACATGCGTAATACGTATGAATGGCCCCTAAACAGTGCTCCATATGTCATCCGTAATCAAGGTGTGGTCGCGTATTTTGCGCATGTCTGCATCCGTATGTAATCCGTATGGCATCCGTATTGCGAGATTTTCTGGCAGGCTTGCAAAATGGACATATAATGGAGCCCAATGACAGGGTTTATAACAGAAACGAAAGAATAGATATAGACACATAGAATGCATATATATATATATATATATATATACAGTATATATGCATGTATTCTATGTGTCTATATCTATTCTTTCGTTTCTTTATTAAAACTGTCAGTGTGAGTTTACTGTATAGCGCACTGAATTGCCGGCTTTGGTAAAAGACACCTGGTGCGTATTTCTCGCAAGTCACATGTGTGGTCCGTGTGTAATCCGTATTTTTTGCGCACCCATAGACTTGCATTGGCGTACTACGGGCGTAGTACGCTGACAATCGCAGCATGCTGCGATTGGCACGGAGCCTAGAATACGGATGAGAAATATACGGCTGGTGCGAGGGACCCCATAGAGAATCATTTGTCCGTGTCTAATGCGTGCTTTTAGCGCCTCTCACTCGCCCGTATTCCTCACCAGTGTGACCCCGGCCTTAAAGTGAATCACACGTTAACCCTTGCTCTGCCTCCTGTCCGTTACTGCATCTTGCGACCTGCTCTTCATTCACAATATGCAATGTCACAGAAACACGTAGGGGATGTTTTGCTTTTGGGCTGTATCGGATTTTTTTGAAATTTTAATATGATTGAATAAAATGCCAGGAATTTTACTTGTGCAGCAGGATCTAATCCTACTTTGTCCACTTTCTTCCCTTCCCAAGCAGTGGCATCAATCTGAGCTCCGGAGACCTATGGCCTCTTGTAGTGAGCTAACTAACTCCTCTTGCCTTCACAGCGACCTTGGCTCCTCCACAAATATTTCTTTTATTTCATTTTCCTGCATATCTTTACTACATGGTAGGAATTTATCAACAATTTTTCTAGCGTCATAAACTCACAAATTATGTAGCACATAGTTTTTGCACAACTTTTTGTGATTTTACCCCACACTTGACATTTTTGAAATATGGGCAAAAAATTGTGTGTGGTTTGATATGTAAAATGATTTAAGGAGGTACTGCACCTCACCAAGGGGTGTGGTACCTCACTTTCAGGTAAGGAAGGAGCACCACCCAGGACTCTAACATCTGCACCCCACACATACACTACAGTAGCAGGGTCTTCCTTCTCTCCCTGCTGGGTAGGACAGGGTGTTGGAAGGTGGGTGGCATGAGTAGGATTAGGAGAGGAGCTTAGGAGGTTAGGTAGAAGAGAGAAGTAGCTGAAGGAGTCGGTCAGCAGGAGGGAAAGCTGGAGGAAGGAGTTGACAGGACTGGTCAGGAAAGTAGCTGACAGGAAAGTTAGAGAAGAAGTAAAGGGGGAGAAGGAAGCTCCCGGGAGGACAGAAGTGGTCCTAGAGGCACGGTGCAGCGACCATACTGGCCGTGGGGCTTGTTCCACGCCGACTAGCATTGGGTTGAGGGACCAGGTTGCAGTGGGGTACTGGCCCCCTAGCCTAGTGGAGAGATCATCAGACTCAACTAGCAAGCCAGAGGCAGGGGCACCTGTAGGTGTCTCGGCACAAGCCACAGTTATCTTTGCCGGAAAGACAGCCATATAGGAGCAAGGGAGCGCAGAGAGGACGTTACCCGACAGGGTCCGCAGCTGCTGGCTTGGGATATTGACTGTGAGGTGTTGGGTAGGAGAGGCGGTCAGCCGACACAGTGAGACGACCAAGAAAGGCATATACTGAAGGGAGTCCTGGGAAGGTGAATCTTAATCTACCTGGGAGTTTGCTGGACCCCTCACCTGGAGGACAAGGCACCAAGTAGGCATCTGTGTGCACCAGAACTGTGAGTAAAGCTTTGGAAACTACACCCCGCTGTGTCCTCTGAATTCCCTCTGCAACACTCACTCAGCACTGCAGCATCCCTTTCCAAATACTACGTCATTACTATCTTGTACATACTACATCTGCCCTGGGACTCAGCTCCACCTGTGGGGAGCTATACCAACTCTGCTGCCTCACCACCAGTCCCAGATGATCTGCATTGCAATAGTGCTCCCCTCTGACCACAAACCACAGGTGGCATCATAAATATTTCCCCTTTAAAAATCCCCTTTTCCTTTAATTTCATTTACACCATTTTTGCATGGACGCCTGGGGCCATAGACTGGGTCACTACCACCGCGACATCCACTTTAAGGAGTGAACGGCCCAGTACCGAGTACCCTGCGGGCCCGAGTGGGCGCTCCAGATTCATTGTCCACTATGGAAATGAACCCGGGCCCGGCCACCTGCCCCTCATGTAACTCCATATCCACCGACCTTGTGATAAAGGAAGACCTGGCCCGCTCCATGGCAACTGACCTAATTCCTACGCTCCAGACATTGTTGGTATGTCCATCAGATATCTCCATTTGGCCTCCCACTGCCCTTATCCTTTGGCACATGGTTCCCCTAGTAAACCACCACCCCACCTGAACCTGAACTCTCCTCCACACTGCACAGGCCGACCTTGAATTCCCTCTAACCAGGAAGTGCCCCCCTTCTTATCAGCTTTAGTGGCCACCCATTGGACTAGTCCTAACCTTAACCATTTCCTAACATGCTAGCCTATTACCCTTATTCCATATCGTAGAGTGTCCTAAGCTTATCCTTATGCTATACTCACATTATGCGCTAACACTTTATATTCTGTACATCACCATAATACATTATATCACATTACATCAGACACACGTTACTTCACATACAAAACCGCACAACGGTATTCACATAGCGCGTCTGTTGTCACGACGGCGGCTGTGACCGCCGCTGTCCCAGCAGCGGCGGGGCCCGCCACCGTCCGTACTCACCGGCCCTCAGCTTGCCGTCCTGTGCCCGCCTCCTCCTCTTCCCCCATCCTCCCGGCGCGTGGTGGTCACGTGCGCTCGCTCTAGGTCACGGGCGCACGCTCTGCAGGTTCCTTAACCCTGCAGCGCCCGCCCACAGGTCTGGCAGCCCAATCATTCTGCAGCGCATGCTATATCAGGCATCTCCAAGATAGTGGAGACGCCTGATTATTGTGTGTTGTACCTTGCAGTACTCTGGCAAAGTTGTATGGGTTCTTCCCTGCAACTCTCTCTGTATTTCTGCCTTGCCTCAGTCCTGTACTCTTGTTCAGTTCTATACTCCATCTTGTACTCCTTGTTCAGTCCTGTACTCTTTCCGGTACTCCGTCTTCTGTCCTGCACTGCCTACTCAGTCCTGCACTTCACACTCAGTCCTGTACTCCTGTACTCCGTTCGCGGTCCAGCACCCCATGCTCAGTCCTGCACTCCGTCCTCCGTCCTGCACTGCTTACTCAGTCCTGCACTTCGCACTCAGTCCCGTATTCCTGTACTCCGTCCTGTACTCCGTTCTCGTGTGCCTGACCCGTCCTGTATCTCCGATTCGTCTTGTGCTCCGGATCCACAATTTCCTCTCTGGTCCTTTGAGCCGCCCCTCTTGGTTCTAGCTGTCGTGGTATCTGTCTTCCGAGGGTCTGCCCCTAACAGTCCCTGTATAGGGGTCGGCTCCACCTGGCGCGCTCGCCCCCGGGAGCTCCAGATCTGCGACCCAGAGGGTCCACTCTTGGACGTTACCTGTCTGGTCGTCACAGTTGTCTATGGGGCAGGAACAGGGTAAGACGGTCCACATCCCTACACAACCATTAATAACCTCACTGATAGTAGCCGATATAAGTGCCTGTATTTCTGCTCCTGGTTCTCATACCAGATGCTGAATAAATTGAGATGTTTGGAAAAATGTCTTTCCAATTTTATCATTGTATATCATTAACATGTCTAGTTATTCTGTGATTTCCCTAACTGCATGACTTCTTCTTGGTGTTGCAATTTTAATATCAAGAAGTGAATGTAAGTCAACCTATTGCCTGTTATGCTTGGAAATTATAGGCAATGTCAGAATTTCCAGTCTTGAAGGACAATCAGGTTGTGATAAATATCCCTCGCTATCACTGTATAACCGGGTACATGTACTGAATGTGTTCATTGTCACTTAGCTTTATCAGAATGATATATGATCACAAAGCAGCTGACTAGAGAGTTTTAAAAGGGCCATTTCTGTTTAGACCCTAAACTCTGACAGCCACGAGGAATGTAACTGCTTTCCTTTGGAAACATCCATTTTCCACTCTCTAGTACACTGCGACATTTTCAGGTTTCAGCCCTAACATACCTTGGCTCCTGGACCAACTGCATGCTTTGTGACCAGAACTCCAATCATAATACAGTCTCCTCATGTAGAGTAGACTGCATTCTTGGCCCACTCATGCTCCACAGCCTGGTGCAACTTTATACTCTACACCATGTAGTGCAGTGGTAGCACACTTATGCAGTGAGTAGGCAGAGACCCAACAAAGTTCCAGCATTGGACTGTAATGTGGTTACTTCACAGCATTAATGTTCAATTCACATAAACATAGCACACGATAATACACAGTATCCTCTGGATCGCAGCCGGACACATATCCTCTGGATTACACAGTCACTAAACATGCCGATCCAACTTCATGCCTTTTTACTCAGAGCTTTCCCCAGTGCATGATATCCTTCAGTTTACTGTCAATAAACATGCTAGTCCTGCTTTGGGCACAGGACTGCCTACCTCCGGTTCACCGCTGGCACAAGACATCCACCTCCGAGGAGAGTTACCGTGGGTGACTGCACCTCTGAGTAAGCTGTGGGTGCCAGGTGTCTCAGCTCTCTTGGCTGTTTGGCTCTGCTGGCCTGTGTTGCCTCACACAGGTGGAGCGCTGCAGAGCCGACTTCTCTGTACTCCTCCAAACACCAGACCGATACTGACTTTGACCCTGACCTGACACACCCAAACTCTTTCCTGCAGAGATTTTAACTTAGATCTGTGGCCTTCAGCCACAAGGAAAACCTGGGCCTGCAATGAAATGGACTGCATAACTACAATCCTGCAGTCTGTTTCAAAATACAAAAACCCAGAGCAGGTTTTCCCTAACTCTGACTTGGATGCTAGCATGCCCAAGACTAACACTTATTTTTAGTCTGCATTGCAATCACAGCTACACCTGGGCCTGCAATGCACTCTCATGGCCTCCATATGCCTCCATGCACATCCTGGGGAGAACATACCGCAACCCCTACTTGTGACACCGGTCATTGCCTTACAACCACTACACCCCTACACTGAAGACCTATCCTATTACCTCTATGTGTTGTAAGGAAGGTGTGAACATGAATAATTACTTTAGGATATATGAATTAAAGGCGATATCCATTGAAAAAAGTCATGACCTATCAGGAGAAGTGCTAACTTACTGAACAGTGTGGGCCTGACTGCCGAGACCTGCAACCAATCAGTAGAATAAAGAATCTTTTGGGGGCATTTTTCTTCCCTTTAGAAAGTGGAATAGCAGGCCGGCCAGCCCTCTATTTATTTTCTATTGGACTGACAGAAAAAGCCGAGAGGCGGTCAAGCATGCGTCCAGCTGCTCCATCCTAATAGGAATAAAAGTGCCCATTCTGCTGATCAGTGGTCCCAATGGTTGGACCTCCACCAGTCATCAAGTTGTTGCATATCCAGTGAACTTGTTTTCACCGCATAACCCCTTTAAGGTGTTCATTATACATGCATTTTCTCTGTTTTTCTAGTTGTACAATATCAGTCTCAAATCATTGCACAATCTTCAGTGGTTACTCTGACATGTTGAGTATTCAACGCCCAGAACACTTAGAATTCTATCTGTGTGTTGCAGAATTTGGCAGGCTAACCTGGAGCTTTGCTAAAATAACGAGCGGAATGAAAACATATCAGGCTACATTTTTGGAGAACCAACAATCCTTGTATCTCATATTCTCTCAGCATGAAGCCAAAAATGCCTCTGAAACTGTATTGTTGAAAGGAAACGTAAGTATATCTGATGGGATTGTTTTTGCAAAGTATATAAGTGTGCAGTAAAATTCATATGGCCAACGTCAATCAGTGTGTGGTTGTAAACCGAGTCTGGTGATAATGGTAGACTTTGTCATACCTGTAAAGTACATCTGATATATTACTTAGTAGGAACTATTGTAACAAATACTTATTTCATGCAATAAAATGCAAATTAATTAGGTAAAAATCATAAAATGTGATTTTTCTAGATTTATTTTATGATTCTGTCTCTCACAGTTGAAGTGTACCTATGATAAAAATTACAGACCTCGCCATTCTTTGTAGATGGGAAAACTTGCAACATTGGCAGTGTCAAATACTTATTTTCCCCACTGTATCAAAAAGGTAAGAGGTCTCAAAACCATAAAACCCAATTTAATTTAGAAGGGAAATATGTCCATCACTATGACTTCCATCACTTTATGATATGTTGCACTGCAACATTTAAGACCATCACAGATTCTAGAAATGAAGTGGCTCCAACATTGAGGCCCTTTCATTACAGCTGAGTAGCTGAAGCTTAGATTAAACTAGTTGTGTGATCTTTACATTCTCATGATTCTGGAAGTCCCAGAAATCGTACCCCTTGTGATCATTAAAGGGAATCTGTCACCCCATTTTTGGCCTATAAGCTGTGGCCACAGCCATCAGGGGCTTATCTACAGCATTCTGTAATGCTGTAGATAAGCCCCCGATGTAACCTGAAAGATAAGAAAAACAAGTTAGATTATAGTCAACGGGGGGCGGTTGCGGTGGGTGTCGCGGTCCGGTCCGGCGCCTCCCATCTTCATGCGATGCCATCCTCCTTCTTACTTGTGCCGTGGCTCTTGCGCAGGCATACTTACTCTGCCCTGTTGAGGGCAGAGTAAAGTACTGCAGTGTGCAGGCGCCGGGAAAGGTCAGAGAGGTTCGGCGCCTGCACACTGCAGTACTTTACTCTGCCCTCAACAGGGCTTCACCTAGAGACGTCACTAGTGAGTAAGTGTGTTACCTGTACACTGACACTATACACTATATACAGAGTGCCTGTGTACAATGTCACCAGTGATCACTGTATTACCTGTGCACTGACACTATACACTATATACAGAGTTCCTGTGTCCTGTGAACATATAATCCCTTAAAACGCTATTTTCTTCAATGATATTAAAACAAACACCTTCCTAGTGAAAACCGGCAAATGCCAAAAAATAGAAAAAATTACCTAATCTGAGATGCTGCATAGCCCTGGATTACGTCTATCTGATCCCTGCCTGCCTGTGGAGGTTGGCACCCTAAGCAACGATTTTTTGGCGCCCCCACTCAACGAGGACTGTCTCTCGCTTCCCTACCAGTACCTAATATCACAGGTGGGAAAACAATATCCGAGAGTGCAGAAATGAATCATTAGCATGCCCTGGATGTAGTACAAACAATCTCAGAAAAAAGTATAAAACAATAAAAACAGATTACCACATGATAATCACAGGTCCACCATATATCTGCATGATATTACAACAAACATGCCCAGGCAGGCAGGGATCAGATAGGCCTAATCCAAGGCCATGCAGCATCTCAGATTAGGTCATTTTTTCTATTTTTTGGAATTTGCCGTTTTTCACTGGGAAGGTGTTTGTTTTAATATCATTGAATAAAATAGCATTTTAAGGGATTTTATGTTCATTTGAATTTACTGGTGATTCCTGCAATATTGTTTTTCTTTTCTATTCCTGTGTACAATGTCACCAGTGATCACTGTATTACCTGTACACTGATACCATATACAGAGCTCCTGTGTATAATGTCACTGGTGATCACTGTATTACCTGTACACAGACACTGTATATGAAGTACAGATCTCCTGTGTATAATGGCACTTATGGTGATAGTATTATGCTTTTTTTTTCTATTAATGATCAGTATTGTAGTATTCAGTCACCATGTGGTGGTAATATGTGGTCTGGTCATGGTGTGGCTGTATTTGTTCCTTGTATGTCATATTATTGGTCACCATGTGGTGGTAATATGGTGTCTGGTCATGGTGCTGTGGTATTTGTCCCTTTGGATGTGATATTATTGGTCATTTTAAAAATAGAAAAATACATAAAAAATATTCCTAAATTGTATTGGATATTTTAACAAATGTTTAATAGGTCAGAGTAGAGTAGGGCCTGGCCAAAAGAGTCTAACTTGTCGTGGTGGCAGATTTAAAAAATCTTTTGGCCAAAACAAGAGCTGCTGGCTATGTGTGTGATCTGCAGATGGGAACCTATAATGTGAGATTAGTGAGAAGTGGAGTTTTTCCAAGATTCCAAGAGAGAGCGGTGGGACTGTGGACAGTTTGAGGGGTGGAGGACAGGGCAGAGTCTCAAGGGGGCCCCGAAAATTTTGCCAGTATGGGGCCCTGAAATTCCCAGTGGCAGCCCTGCCTTGCCGTGGTTGCTGGACACACATGAACTGGCCAATTTATGCGCTAAGAACCTTCGCTTTTTTTGTAAGTACATCTTGCTGAGGGACAATGCGATTGCAAGTTGTTATTTCCATTGACACTATATGACTTGGCATTCACAGAGTGTTGCTGCTGTTTTTTATACATATTTTGCAGTCACTACAGCTTGCACCTATTAACACTTGGGAGGTGCTGGTCAGGTTTTTTGTATAATCTTAAATTTAGTGATTTTTTTTGTGCCAGCGCTTTACACGTTAACAGCAAAAAAAATGTTTTCCTAACTCATTGGACTCAGAGTCCATAGGTAAAATATTTAGTTTTGTATTGCATTTATGGGATGGCATGATGGGATGGCATGATGGGATGACCATGATGTCACTTCCTGTTGGCTGCGTTTTTAACCGCAGCATAGACTCTTGAAAATCCGCAAACATTTTTAATATTTGCGGCTTTCAAGCGTTCCAATACAAGTCTATGTATGCAGATTTTCCCGTGATTCCTCAAAATTATTGAACATGCTGCGAATTTTACCGCGATGCGATTCCGCAGCGGTAAAATCTGTAGCATTAGCACAGCATGTGCGGAATCCCGTAGGATGACATGGAATGGTTTTTTTTGCGTTTTCGCAGTAAAATCGCGCATTTAAAAACGATGCAAAAATGCCAAAAAAACGCATGTGCACACAGCCTTAAAGTAAATTTTGAGTAAATTGGAGGCCTTACTTTCAGGAGCCATGATGATAAATTACTTTAAATCAATCTTCATGTGCTGTGCCAGATCAGGCTTTAGCAGCAAGAAGCATCTCCAAGTTGGGTGGGTGGCTGCTATATGAGTTGTGAGGGGATCATCTGTGAAGAAAATCTTTTCTTGGAGTTATTCTTTGCTTTCATTTTATTGACAGAATGCTTTTCTGTGCACTTTCCAACAATTTAACTATAAGGCATGCCATATGTCAAGAAATAAATCTGCATCAAGAACTCGTTTGTTTTTTTAAAGAATGTCTGTGCTAATTTTTCATGCATTTGTAGCAGAGCCACCATCTTTCCGGCCCCCTTCACACGTCCTGATTTTACCAGTACTGAAACAAAAATAGTACCGGTGTTATCAACGTTGCGTGTCCGTGTGACATACTTGTGTATCTGCGCGTCATCAGTGTGCCATACATGTTCTGTCCATATGACATGTACCGGAATAGAATGCAGAATAAAAATTATAGGTTTTTAGGTGTTAAAGATGTGTAAAGATACAGATGGATAGCTAGATATCCTAGGTATCCATGAGATATATAATTCGTGCCTTGCATGTGTAGTTTACTGTACATGTATTAACCTAATAAATAAAAAATGAAGTGGGTTCCTCCCTTTTTTGTAACCAGCAAAGTTAAAGGGAATCTGTCACCCCATTTTAGCCCTATCAGCTGCTGGCACCGCCATAAGGAGCATATCTACAGCATACTGTAATGCTGTAGATAAGCCCCCGATGTAACCTGAAAGATAAGAAAAACAAGTTAGATTATACTTACCGGGGGGCGGGGGTGGTGGGTGTCACCGTCCGGTCCGGTGCCTCACATCTTCATAGGAAGCCGTCCTCCTTCTTACTGCTGCCGCGGCTCCGGTGCAGGCGTACTTTATCTGCCCTGTTGAGGGCAGAGTAAAGTACTGCAGTGCACAGGCGCCGGGAAAGGTCAGAGAGGTCCGGCGCCTGTGCACTGCACTACTTTACTCTGCCCTCAACAGGGCAGAAAAAGTACGCCTGCGCCAAAGCCGCGGCAGAAGTAAGAAGGAGGGCAGCATCGTATGAAGATGGGAGGCGCCGGACCGGACGGCGACACCCATTGGACCGGACCGGAGGCCCGGGTGAGTATAATTTAACTCTTTTTTCTTATCTTTCAGGTTACATCGGGGGCTTATCTACAGCATTACAGAATGCTGTAGATAATCCCCTGATGGCGGTGCCGGCAGCTGATAGGGCTAAAATGGGGTGACAGATTCTGTTGTGAGTTCATTCTCTGGTTCACCAGTTGTGAGTTCTCCTTCCAGACTCCCTCTGGTGGTAACAGGAGGTAGTGAGGCTGATTTAATCGGTGGAGATCTGCCACCTGAGAATGAGGATGACGATTGGTCCTCAGGAGTCTCAGATTGGATTTAAGACAGCCGACGCCCTATTCAGTTGCTGGTGATTCCTTCTGGCTCATCAGCTCTTGGTTTTCAGCTCTGTTCCAGTCATCTAAAGCTAAGTTTTTCTGCTAAGGATCACACTTGATTTTGTTGGTCTATTCAGTTTTTTGTGTGGTCAGCCAGCCCCGACTGGGGGCTGTGCTGAATTTCCACTCTTATTTATCAGTATTTTACCAATTTGCTTTTCGTCCCTTACTAGTTTGGTCTCTTTTTGCTCTGTCTCAGAATATTTCAGAGTGCTGCTAGAGTGGGAGAAGTCTAGTGACTTCAGGGTTAATTTTGCTATCAGAAGTGTTGGACATTATTTTTGTAGGGTTTTTTGCAGGTTGCAGACAGTGTCTTTCCTTTCCTTTCCTTTCTAGTTAGTTTGGGCCCCATCGTTTGCTCAGCCTATTTTCCTGCCTGTGTTTGTGCCTTCATCATGTTTCACCGTCAATACATGTGTGGGGGCTATCTATTCCTTTGGGGTCTGCTCTGGGTCAGTTAGTTTTCCCCTTTTCATGCTTCAGGCTTATTTATTGCTACGGCTGTGACAAAGCGTCTAGGAACATCGTAGGTTGTTTTGCTTTTTTCTCCTCGGTGACCCATTCATAACAAGATTCCCTTTAAAGCATTCAGATGAGAGCATGCTCAGAGTGACACGGCAACTGTGAAGAGCAGTATCGTTACTGACATCATTGCTCATCAGAGTCTATCTATATCTTTGCACACCTTTAACACATAAACATTGTAGCGCTATGCCTGGCACCCCTGCATGGTGTCCCCTTTTCCCTCAATGCAGGGAAACTGGCTTACTCATCGCCTCGGCTAGTGGCGCGGTCCCCGGCGTGCTCCTGCCTTCTTCATCTTCTGTGTCCGCCGCACTGTTCCCTGGCCGCGTGCCTAGGTCGCACTTCCCTGTTCTTAAAGTTGCAATATGCACATGTTAATTACTGCATTCAACTGCTGAGAGGCATTTAGTTAAATATGTGTTAACCTGCAAGGTGTCTCCTAGCCAATATCTGGGAGACATCTTGTACAAAAGACTCCCTCCACTATTGGCAGCTGCCTGAGCAACCCCTATAGTTCTGTGTTAGTTGGTTGGTGTATATGAACCTGTATGTAGACAGGTCCTCCGTCCCTAGACTGTTAGTATCCTGTATCCTGTGTCCCTGTTGGTCCGCCATAGTTAGTCCTTGTTTTCTGCAACTGCTTCAGCTGTGTCCGAATCCTGTAACTGTGTCTGCGGGTCCTGAACCCCATGGCCACATCGGCGGTACCTGCCTACCACACTAGGGACTGAATACCGAAGCCAGAACTGTGAATCTATCCCTGTGGCCATTTAGTCTGCATCGTGTGGACCGTTCCCTGTGGCCGTCCTGTCTGCACAGTGAGAACTTGTCCCAAGTGGTCATCCTGTCTGTCTCTGAGGTCCTTGCTGCCTGAAGCTATGCTCAGTCCTCTGTTCCTTACTGCTCTTTGGTCCTTGCCTGTATGGCAGACAGCTTGAGCCTTTTACAGGTGTCACTCCTTCGTGGTGGCTCTAGCTCTGGTATGCTGCTGTACTTTCAGGTGTGTGATGGGACCAGGAGTCCTGCAGTCTCCTGCCCTCTGGATTTGGCTGCTGGAAATGTTGTACCCATGCAGCCACGGACTCTGGTGTCTGGTGTCAAGCGCTCTTCAGTGCCACTGTGGCAACCGAAACTTTTTTATCAAGGATATTGTGCAAGTGCTTCTGAATGATCTTTAGAAGCAACTTACTGGCCTGGTGATCAGGGCAATCTTTCTATAGTTGGCACAGTGTCTGACTTCATCTTTCTTCAGAAGTTGCATGAAAACTGATCTTTTCTAGTCTCTTGGCCATGTGCAGTCCTCCAAAACTTTGCATATTGTTAACTGTGCGGTCCATGAGAATGGTTTGCGCAGCTCTGGAGGGATATAATTAATGATACTTAGTTGTTTGCAGCTGCTTCAGCGCCTAATCCGCTTTGCTTTCAATTAGGTTTGGTTCAGAGTCCTCTTGCCCCCCCATGCTCCTCATAATGGTCAATGCTGGCGCTGGAATATAGCTTCTCTGTATTCTTTCCATTTCTACTTGATGTCCTGCTAGTTGCTAACTTCATTCTCCTCATGGTCTTTGGTAGTTGTTTGGTGTGCTAAGAAAGGCTTCTACACATGTTCCATCATGGGAAATAATTTCCTAGTGTGGTCCTTTCTGTACACTCTTTTTGAAATTAATGCATCGGACATTCAGAAAGTTGTCCTTGTCTTTTAGGAAGATGGCATTGAGTCAACTTGCCTCAATCACCATTCCCTTAGTCTTGGCATCTCTCAACTTATTAGCGACCTAGAGGGTGTTTGCAGTTAATTAATTCCCACCACGTATTGGCTTCTGGTATGGCACATGCTCTTCAGCAGTTTCACTTATGGTTCCTTTGGTGTTTGCTAACAATTTGTCTGGGCCTTCATACTTGTTACTTACTTAAATTGCATACTACATGGGAATCTTGCTGACTTCAAACTTCCTCCTCATAACTGCTTGCTTGATAGGGTCAATCTATGCACAATCTTTTTATGAAGAGTTGATGATTCGACCTATAGTCTGCACCTGGTAGTATTTTTGCAAAGAAAATTCATCTCTTTCATTTTTTCTGGCAGTGGATGTTTTCAATCTGGATGTCATTCTATCCATTTGGAGATGTCCAGGTGTAGTTGCCAATTAAGATTGGTAAAGAAGCTACTGGTGATTCTAAGCTTATTTCATGAGTGCACAAGGTGGTCTCCAGCTTCATTCCTCTCCCCTAGGCTATATCTGCAGACCACTCTTGCATTCTCTCCTACAAATTTGGCATTGAATATAGTTTACATTATGACCACGTCATTTTTGGGTTGAGTGTGCTTTGGACCTGAGCGTAAAGTACCCAGTGTTCTACTTTGATGCATCTGTTGTTGGGTCATAGACATTATTATAGCCACATTCAGATTTTTCCCTCTGATATGGATGGATATGGATGTACTGGGGTCTCTGTACGCATCCTGCGATCCTTTTTTGCCAATGATGTCAGCTCCCGTTCACCTTTCTGTCTCATTGCCTTACTTATAAATGGTGTAGTCGCCTGAGCTGAAGTCCCCAGATCCAATCCGCTGCAGTTCAGTTTACTAGGTCTGCACTTGTTATTTCAATTTCCCTCTTGAAAATGTCCAGCCTACAATACTCATCACTCACACATTCCAATGCAATAGACTTCTCTTTGCAGTTCAGTAGCCCTTTTCATCATAGACTTCTTGTGTGTCATCTTTGTCCTGATTCATTTGGATCTTCCTTTGCTCTTCCGCAGTTGCTTACATGATGCTGCCCAGCCCAGAGGGCCCACTGTCGAGCATCATATTTGAAACATATTGATTTTCATCCATAGAATTTCAAGCTGAAGGTTTTTATTGGGCAGATCATTAGGTTTTCCTCAAACCCATAACACTTTAGCACACAACCTAAACTGAAGTCTAGTCCAAGTCAACCATAGTACCACGTGAGGTTAAAATCAAACCCACTTTTGTTTCAAAGTGTAGCTGTATGGGTCAGCTAATTTAACTCAAAATGTGAAAATCAAGGCCAATTTAAAGGTGTTCAAAATATATCAAAAAGCATAAATCACATTGTTAAAGTGGTATATTTTTAGACTGTCTAGCTTGAAGCAAGCTGTACACATTAGATGGCGAATGATGCTATGGCCAATCGTGGGGCCTCTCACACAGCATGACGGCCCCACAGCTCCCCAAATTGTGATGCCACCACAGTCCACTCTATACAGTATGTAGTCCCCATAGCCCCCTCAGTATGATTCTCTACAGCCACCCACAGTCTCCTGCACACAGTATGTTGCCTTCGCAAACAGTATGATGCTCCCACAACCCCACCACACAGTATGATGCTCCCATACACAGTATGCCTCTACAGCCCCCACACAGTGATGGCCCTCATAACTCTCCACACAGTATGATGTACCCCACAACTCCAAAAACAGAATATAGAGGCCCCCACAGCACTTTATATTATGATGGTTCCCACAGCTCCCCACACCCAGTATGTCAGCCCCCACTGTCCCCACACAGTATGATGGCTTCAATTGACCCCCATATTATAATGACCCTCACAGACCCCACACAAATTATTTTGGTCCCCACAGCCCCTCAAACAGTATGGGGCAAAAACACTGTATTCAGAGACCCCATACACAGTACAATGACTTCAACACCTCCCTCACACAATTCAATAACATCTACAGTGACCCACACAATACTATCGGTCCCACATGATGATTGATCAACTACCATCACACAAAGCATGATGTTCTCAGAGCCTCCCCACTCACAGTATCATGGCCTGATGGACCTGGAGAGGATCTGCAAGGAAGAATGCAGAGGATCCCCAAATCCAGGTGTGAAAAACTTTTTACATCATTCCCAAAAAGACTCATGGTTGCACTAGCTCAAAAGGGTGCTTCTACTCAACACTGAGCAAAGGGTTTGAATACTTATGACCATGTGATATTTCAGTTTTTTCTTTTTTAATAAATTAGCAAAAATTTTACATTTGTTTTTTTTCCAGTCAAGATGGGGTGCAGAGTGTACATTAATGATAAAAAAATGAACTTTTGAAATTACCAGATGGCTACAATGAAATAAAGAGTGACAAATTTAAAGGGGTCTGAATACTTTCTGTACCCACTTTATATACTACTAGCTGAAGAGCCCGGCGCTGCCCAGGCATAGTAACTAACTGTGGTTAGTTATAGCAAATTATAATTATCCTCCATCCCATAGTCCCGTACCCCTATACCTATCATACATATCCACGATCCCATAGACCCGTGCCCATATACCCATCATACATATCCTCCATCCCATAGACGAGTGCCCATATACCCATCACACATCCTCCATCCCATAGTCCCATGCCCATATATCCATCATACATATTCTTCATCCCATAGTCCCATGCCCACATACCCATCATACATATTCGCCATCCCATAGTCGAGCGCTCATAAACCCATCACACATCCTTCATCTCATAGTCCAATGCCAATATACCCATCATACATATCCTCCATCCCATAGTCCCGTGCCCATAAACCCATCATACATATCCTCCATCCCATAGTTCCGTGCCCATATACCTATCATACATATCCACGATCCCATAGACCCGTGCCCATATACCCATCATACAAATCCTCCATCCCATAGTCGAGTGCCCATATACCCATCACACATCCTCCATCCCATAGTCCCATGCCCATATACCCATCATACATATTCTTCATCCCATAGTCCCATGCCCATATACCCATCATACATATTCTCTATCCCATAGTCCCGTGCCCATATACCCATCACACATCCTCCATCCCATAGTCCCATGCCCATATACCCATCATACATATTCTCCATCCCATAGGCCCATGCCCATATACCCATCATACATATTCGCCATTCCATAGTCGAGTGCCCATATACCCATCACACATCCTTCATCTCATAGTCCAATGCCCATATACCCATCATACATATCCTCCATCCCATAGTCCCGTGTCCATATACCCATCACACATCCTCCATCCCATAGTCCCGTGCCCATATACCTATCATACATATCCTCCATCCCATAGTCGAGTGCCCATATACCCATCACACATCCTCCATCCCATAGTCCCATGCCCATATACCCATCATACATATTCTCCATCCCATAGTCCTATGCCCATATACCCATCATACATATCCTCCATCCCATAGTCGAGAGCCCATATACCCATCACACATCCTCCATCCCATAGTCCCATGCCCATATACCCATCATACATATTCTCCATCCCATAGTCCCATGCCCATATACCCATCATACATATTCGCCATCCCATAGTCGAGTGCCCATATACCCATCACACATCCTTCATCTCATAGTCCAATGCCCATATACCCATCATACATATCATCCATCCCATAGTCCCGTGCCCATATACCCATCATACATATCCTCCATCCCATAGTCCAGTGCCCATATACCCATCACACATCCTCCATCTCATAGTCAACCATTATGACATCATAATGAGCGGCAGGGCTTGCAACCTATGATGACATCAGCGTCGCCATGGTAACCATTGTGACATCATAATGAGGGGCGGGGATTGATACGCACACACTGTTTCCCCATTATGTAGATAGGGGCATTATGACATCATAATGAGGGGCGGGGCTTGACGCGCACACACTTTTTCCCCAGTATGTAGATAGGGGCAAAATTGTTTAGTGAATTGGAACGCGCGGGGTTAAAATTTTGCCTCACAACATACCTTAGGACGCTCTCGGGGTCCAGACGTGTGACTGTGCCAAATTTTGTGGCTGTAGCTGCGACGGTGCGGATGCCTATCCCGGACATACACACACATACATACATACGTATATACACACTTTGAGCTATATATATTAGATATACAGGAGGAGATGACATACGGGTATATACTATATACAGGGAAGATGACATACAGGTATACACTATATACAGGAGTTGACATACGGGTATATACTATATGCAGGAGGAGATGACATACAGGTATATATTATATACAGGAGGAAATGGCATACAGGTATATACTATATACAGGAGAAGATGACATACAGGTATATACTATATACAGGGGAGATAACAGACAGGTGTATACTATATACAGGGGAAATAACATTCAGGTATATACTATATACAGGGGAGATGACTTACAGGCATATACTACATACAGGGGGCGATGACATACAGGTATATACTATATACAGAGGGAGATGTCATACAGGTATATACTATATACAGGGGGAGATGACATACAGGTAAATACTATGTACAGGGGGAGATGACATACATTATACACTATATACAGGGGAGATGACAAACATTATATACTATATACAGGGGGAGATGACATACAAGTATATACTATATACAGGGTAGATGACATACAGGTATACACTATATACAGGAGATGACATACAGGTATATACTATATGCAGCAGGAGATGACATACAGTTATATACTATATACAGGAGGAGATGACATACAGGCATATACTATATACAGGGGAGATGACATACAGGTATATACTATATATAGGAGGAGATGGCATACAGGTATATACTATATACAGGGGGAGATGACATACAGGTGTATACTATATACAGGGGAGATGACATAAAAGTGTATACTATATACAGGAGAGATGACATACAGGTATATATTATATACAAGGGAGATTACATACAGGTATATACTATATACAGGGGAGACAACATACAGGTATATAGTATATACAGGGGGAGATGACATACAGGTATATACTATATACAGGGGAGATAAAAGACAGGTGTATACTATATACAGGGGAAATAACATTCAGGTATATAGTATATATAGGGGAGATGACTTACAGGCATATACTATATACAGAGGGAGATGCCATACAGGTATATGCTATATACAGGGGGAGATGACATACAGGTAAATACTATATACAGGAGGAGATGACATACATTATATACTATATACAGGGTTTGATGACTTACAGGTATATACTATATACAGGGGAGATGACATAAAAGTGTATACTATATACAGGAGAGATAACATTGAGGTATAAACTATATACAGGGGAGATGACTTACAGGCATATACTATATACAGAGGGAGATGCCATACAGGTATATGCTATATACAGGGGGAGATGACATACAGGTAAATACTATATACAGGGGGAGATGACATACATTACATACTATATACAGGGGGAGATGACATACAGGTATATACTATATACAGGGGGAGATGACATACAGGTAAATACTATATACAGGAGGAGATGACATACATTATATACTATATACAGGGGGAGATGACTTACAGGTATATACTATATACAGGGGAGATGACATAAAAGTGTATACTATATACAGGAGAGATAACATTGAGGTATAAACTATATACAGGGGAGATGACTTACAGGCATATACTATATACAGAGGGAGATGCCATACAGGTATATGCTATATAGAGGGGGAGATGACATACAGGTAAATACTATATACAGGGGGAGATGACATACATTATATACTATATACAGGGGGAGATGACATACAGGTATATACTATATACAGGGGGAGATGACATACAGGTAAATACTATATACAGGAGGAGATGACATACATTATATACTATATACAGGGGGAGATGACTTACAGGTATATACTATATACAGGGGGAGATGACATACAGGTGCATACTATATAAAGGAGAGATAACATTGAGGTATAAACTATATACAGGGGAGATGACATACAGGTATATACTATATACAGGGGAGATGACATACAGGTAAATACTATATACAGGGGAGATGACATACAGGTAAATACTATATACAGGAGGAGATGACATACAAGTATATACTATATACAGGGGAGATGACATACAGGTATATACTATATACAGGGGAGATGACATACAGGTAAATACTATATACAGGGGGAGATGACACACAGTATATACTATATACAGGGGGAGATGACATACAGGTATATACTATATACAGGGGGAGATGACATACAGGTATATACTATATACAGGAGAGATAACATACAGGTATATACTATATACAGGGTATACTATGCCCGGGCAACGCCGGGCTCTTTAGCTTGTCTACATACTGTATGTATAACTGAGTGTATGTATGCATGTGTGTGTCAAGCCACGCCCTCTCCATATAGCCTCACTCACTCCACAAGCAAAGCCCTGTCCACATGGCCCATGTTGTTAGTGCACACAGGCGGAGACACATTCACCTCGAAAGCCATTCTGCAAAACTCACAGGCTGCGATGTCCCAGCCGCTGCGAGCTACAATCAGGGCCGCCGCCTTCAGAGTATCAGTGCACAGCAGGTACAGGCCACATCTAGCTCTGTCATGTCTAGAATGGAGTTGCTCCTGTGAGGCATGAGATCAAGGGTAATGGCGGAGCCCCATGGATTACACTACTGTGCTCATAATAGGAAGTTGTTGTGCACTTGTGAGGTGAAAATGAGAGGAGTGAGGGGAAAATGATAGGAGTGAGGGGAAAATGAGAGGAGGGGAAAATGAGAGGAGTGAGGGGAAAATGATAGGAGTGAGGGGAAAATGAGAGGAGGGGAAAATGAGAGGAGTGAGAGGGAAATGAGAGGAGTGAGGGAAAATTGTGGAGTGAGGGGAAAATGAGAGGTGTGAGGGGAAAATGAGAGGTGTGAGGTGAAAATGATGAGGTATGAGGTAAAAATGAAGAGGTATGAGTGGAAAATGGGAGGAGCGAGGGGAAAATAGTGAAGTGATGGGAAAATGAGAGGTGTGAGGTACAAATGAGAGGTGTGAGGGTGAAAATTACAGGAATGAGGGGGAAAATGAGAGGTGTGAAGGGGAAAATGAGAGGAGTGAGGGGAATAATTTGTTATAACTAACCATAGTTAGTTACTGTGCCCGGGAAACGCCGATCTTTTCAGCTAGTCAGTTACATATTCGAAAATAAGATAGAACTAACATTTGTTTATAGTTTTCTTAGGTGTCACAGTGTGGATCCTGGGTCATTCATTCATTCACTGCGCAGAATAGAGAGCATGACAACATTGTTACGGGTCGAATCTGTCAATGATTTCTGAAGATGTAAGGGTCTTTTGGTTCGGCATTAGAGGGCAGAGATGGGTCAGCCTGATGGACCAAGTGACTCTAATTTGCGATAGAGCTTCATCGCCTGATATTTTCATCACTCATCTTGGAGGAAACAACATTGGAAAGCTGGGCACAATTGAGTTATTGTTTCACATGAAGAAAAGTCTGTTGGGGTTAAGAAAATTATTTCAATGTGTTACATTAATATTTTTTTTAGATAGTGCCAAGGCTGATCTGGGTAGAATCGTTAGATCTAAAATTTGGTGATAAGATTTGGAAGAGATTGAATAGATCCATGAGAAAGTTCATGCTGAGGATTGGTGTTTATTCTTTCAGGCATATTGACTTGGAAGGTGGACTACCAGGCCTTTTTCTGAGTGATTGTGTTAATTTATCAGAGATAGGCACTGATATTTTTCATCTTAAGTTACAGGCGATGGTAGAAACAACCCTTGGTGTGGCCACACTTTCCTAATGTTATTTAGGCAAGGTGACCGGTTTGGTAAGTCATTCAGGGAACTTAATGGACAACAGGTATTGTAAATGGTAAACAGGCTTGAGCTTTGGATAAGCTGCAGTTTGGTGTATTTTGATTTTAAGCGTGGTTTATTATTACGGTTTATATGTATTAAAGTTTAATAAAGGCCGTGGCCAATATCTTTCCACTAAAGTCAACGTGTTCTGTCTAATTTTTATTAGGTATTTAAATAAGATTAATTGAAAGTTTATTGATCAAATGCTGTGTAATCCCATGACAAGACCTGGACCTTTAGGACGAGAATACATAGCGTTACCAGCCACTTGTATTCATTTCCTACAAGGGTTAAATGGCAGGAATATGATTTCCCTTTTTCCCGCTATTGTCGATAGGAAGAGGGCTCATGTATTGGCTATAGCCTTTAGCCAGTCAACAGTACGTTGCAGGGGAAGTTTCGGTTCTTCCCCCGACAGAGCAAGTTATTTGTAAATAATAGGGGCTAGAGCAGTGGTCCCCAACTTTTCTGACCTTGAGAGCCACATTCAACACAGAGAGTGTCGTGAGCCACATCCAGCACCTCCTCTAACAGGTAGTACCATCCTCCAGCGTACCATACCTAAACCATCTCTAAACCCCTAAGACCAGTATATATGCATTAAGATCTGCTCTTCTGTGCAGGGCTACACACAAAATTCACCATTTTGAGATGTACTCTTCATGCCTGTTTGCTAGACCTGCACGTAATGCACCCATCGGGTAGACAGTCGCGAGCCACAATTCATGGGACCGCGAGCCACATGTGTCTCCCGATCTACAGGTTGGGGACCCCTGGGATAGAGGATAAAGTGGGGCAGCATTGAGGGGGGCTTGTTCAGTCCTCATCACTGCCATACCAGAAGTGCTGCCCCCATCCCTACCTATTATTTATTTTTTTCATAATGGTCTAGTGGGTAAGTCATTCAGGAAACTGAATAGACAACAGATATTGTAAATGGTCTTGCGCATTGGCTAAGCTGCGGTTTAGTTTAGCTGGGGTTTGGTTTATAAGTATTTTGATTTTCAGCATGGTTTATTATTCCGGTTTATATGTATTAAAGTTTAATAAAGGCCGTGGCCAATATCTTTCCACTAAAGTCAACATGTTCTGTCTAATTTGTATTAGATAGTTAAATAAGATTAAATGCAAGTTATTTGGTCATAGTCATATGCTGTGTAATGCCATGAAGTGTTAAGGAAAGCATGTGTGAAAAACATCATGAGGGAAATCAAAGAAAGATGTCTGCACTACTAAGTTTATGAACTGCTAAAATCTGTCTGACTATTGAATTGGACGGCTCAGTTAGTCTTTAGCTAGTGCCCAGGGGCTTCCTAAATATGTTCACACATCCATGACGAGAAAATGGCTGACTCATCCCATCTGTAAATGTAATACATACAGCCTTGTAGATTTATAGCGCACTTTCCTTACTCGGGTAGGGTCAGATTTTAGATTTGCTCTACAGAAATAACCAATAATTTCTTCTTTCCAAATCATTTATCATACCAGCTTCCACCGCAGAAGAAATGCGAATATTTTACCTGGACCAAGCTGACTACAATAAGTTACTTACAACCATATTTATGCCTTTCCGTGACTGACCTTTCTTAGGATTTTGTTGTGCAGTCTCCAGCAGACCAGCTTCAATTATTTATTTTTTTTTTATTTACTGAAGAATTTCCGCTTGTATAAAATCGTATTGGCTTCAGTGCATTTTGCTTTGCGGCAATGTATACTTCAAATTTTTTATTTCTTATTTTTGTTGAAAGGTCACTGTTTTCCAAAAAAAAGTTTGACAAGATGAGACTAAATGCTGGAACAAATAGATAGACTTGCTCAGCTTAGCACCAGCCAACATTATTTGGTTTTTTTTTTCTAAGATTTTGAGGGGCACTTCAATCTTTTATTGGATTCCCCCTGACTGGTGTGCCCCATTGAAAGGGTTAAGCTTTAATGTCCTAAGTTTTCTTCTCCCCTCCCTTACCTTTTCTCCTTCGTGTGTGCCCCTCTTTTAAATGCTGCCCCTGCCTTTTTCTGTCTCTCTCCTCATAGCAGTTGGACCTGGATGCTGCGTTGTGCTGCCTGCTGGTGAGAGATGGCCGACAACCTTATAGCGGCTATTAGAGACAGAATCAGGAGGGAAGGTGCATCCTGGCTTACCAGCATCTTGGTTGAGCGGAAGGCACACCCTCCTGATGTTCTAACCCCCCTGCAGGTGCCAATTCTAACACAAAATGTATTCACTATACATATAGTGCCGTAAATGCTCCCCTTATGTCAGCAACATCCATGGCCCACATAATGGCGGGTGCTAGATCCCTGGCCCTCACTTTGCGCTGTCATGAGCACGGTAAGCGCACTGCCTTGTCCACATCCCCATATTTGTTCCATAGTACTGATCAGTGCCGTCGCTCCGCAAGATCTCTTAGCAGGTGGAGCAAGCATTTCTGTGGGGAGACCAGGACTGAAGTCGTGACCAGAGACACTAAATCATCAGTGTCCCGGCCTTCCCTCACAGAAAACTGCAATCAACTGCTCGGCATACCTGCGTCTCCAGGTTCGGGTCCCCCTGGGTGGGTCCCCCCAAGTGGCGATGGCCCCTCTCCGAGGCGACTCCCAGTAACTGAGACACAGTTCAGGGTAACTTGAACAGTTTCTTTACTGATAAATTCACACAATATATCCACAATTGGCACATCGTAGGATACACATTCATCTTTACTTGCTTCCTCAGCTCTCTCTACTTTCCTGATGCTTCTAAACAGCACGTGCCTGGACCGGACCATCTTACACTGCTTCCCAGCTTCTTCCTGGACTAACCTCGCCATGATGACAATTCCTTCTGCCTGTGTTATGATCAGTCACCGAAGGAGGAAAAAACAAAATACCAGCTAATTCCAGAAAAACCAGAGAGGTTGGCAGCTATCGGATTGCAGACCCCTGAACCTATCCACAACAACTAGCAGTAGCCGTGGGGGGTTCCTACGGTGCCCTAGACCCCTCGATCACAGCCGGAGAGCTACATAGCCTAAAGACAGAAAGGGGGAAAAACTAAACTGCTCCAGAGCAGACCCCAAAGCAATAGGCAGCCCCCAACATATAATGATGGTGAAGCAAGATGAAAACACTAACACAGATAGAAAGATAGGTTGAGCAAATGATGAGGCCCAAGCTAACTATATAGGACAGGATAGGAAAGCTGCTGTCTGCCATTCGCAAAAACCCTATCAAAATGAGCCAACCGACTGATAGGAAAAACAGGCCCTGAAGTCCCTAGGCTTCAAAAGACTATATCAGCACTCAGGTATATTCTGAAGACAGAGCAAAAGATCGACAGATCAGAGACAAAAATGGAATTCAGCTCACTCCCGGCCGGGGATGGCAGAACTCCCAAAAAACAAGGCAAAACAAAAACAAAACTGAAGAGTACAAAGCAGAGCAGAAAAACTTAGCTTTGAGACGCAGGAATCAGACTGGTCTCCAAGAATCCAGCAGGAAAATCACCAGCCAGGAAGAAGGGTGTCGGCAGCCTTATATCCAGTCCTCAATTCCAGCCACCCAGTTATCATCTAGCTGCCCAGGTGTTTGGTAATCAGTCTCACTACCTTCCCTCACCAGAGGAGGGAGTTCATCAGACCTCAATGGTGAAGGGAAAAATGAACTCACAACATGCCTGTATCTCTCCAGACTTGAAAACATCCGCCACCTGGTTTGACTGCTTCTGGAAAAGCATCTGACCCGTCTGTACAACTCCCTACAAAGCTTCAGCATCTTTCTGTTCCTCACTCCATCTGACTCCCACCCTAAAGGCGTCTGCCCAGGCTATGAGTCACCACATCTTCTCTCTACTGTACTGGCCCACTGTATTGATGTCCAGTGGCCATGGATAACTTAGGCTGTCGCTGCTTAACGTTGCGTGGCTGCCGAGCCGTACTGGGCCTATAGCCCATGTGGACACTTCGGGCACCCTGCCCCCGTCTGAACTAACTTCCCTTCTACTCCAACCTTAACTCCCGGCAGCTCCTCCTACACTTAACCCTATCCTACTAAGAGTTCTATATACTAGAGTGTCCCCCTCTAGTGTCCAAAAAGAGAAGTACACTTTCCCTATACTGTAAATGACAAACCATGAAACGCAGTAAACATTATAACACTTATGTGCAGATAAAAACAATAAGACGTAAAGAAAAAATGATGGTACTACCCAGAAAGGGGTAGCAGTACCATTTCAACTGTGTGGCAATACATGTAATCATGTAACAGTACCATTTAGCAAAAAATAATATATACAATATTAAACATTTTTAACACGAATTTTTGCCGCGAAAACGCAAAAAAACAGCATCCCATGCAATCCTATGCGATTCCGCAATGCTGTGCTAATGCTGCGGATTTTCCCGCGGCGGAATCTCATCGTGGAAAAATCCACAGCATGCTCATTATTTGGCAGAATCGCGGCAATTCCGCCCACATAGGAATGCTCTGTTCTGCTTACTTTCCTCATGTGGCTGTGCCCACCATGCGAAAAGTAAGCAGAACATTTGCGGATGGTACCCTCAGTCCGGAGGAGACTGTCCTCCAGGCTCTGGGTACCATATTCCTGTAAAAAATAGAATCAAAATAAAAAAATCGGGTTATATTCACCTTCTGATGTCCTGCACAGCATCCCCAGGCTTCAGCGATACACGCGGCAGGTCCCGTTCCCAGTAATGCATTGCGATAATGACCTTTGCTGACATCGCTGTCTCGTGATACTGTAGCGGTCTCGTGAGACTGTGAAGTCATCAAAGGTCATTGCCGCAATGCATCACTGGGAATGGGACCTGCCGGAGCATCACGGAGGCCTGGGGACGCTGTGCGGACATCGGAAGGTGACTATAACCCGATTTTTTATTTTTTTAATTATTTTTAACATTAGATCTTGTTACTACTGAAGCTGCATAGGCAGCCTCAATAGTAAAAATATATACCAAACAGATCAAGGAAGCATATTGCCATAAAATGCACATTGCTTTATTGAAATACGTACAAAAGACAGAGACAATTATAAAAGGAGATGGATATCCAAATAGATATCACAGGCACATATGTCTTCATAAAGTATTAAAAATACACCAAGGGGTACAGACCATATGTCACAAAGTCAAAGTATAGTACACCTAGTACAGGACATAAGGGGCACTCATAGGCAAAGAGGATATAATGCACTGCATTGGCAATAATGCTAGGCCAAAGTGCTCTAATGGCATCAAAAAGTATAAAGCAGTGTATTTTGAGAGTCAAATATCGCCAGAGCAATAAACATTAAAAAAAAGATGGAAAACCTCTATGCAATCTATGTAAGCATGTCATTAGGTTCAATCTGTATAATTAAATAAATTATAAGCAAAGAGCATATAGTACAGTACACTAGCAATTAATGTTAAGCCATAATGATCCAATGACACAGAAAGTGTCTGACAGTGTGTGCTCAAAGTTAAATACTGCCAGAACAATACACATAGAGATCAACATTGGTGCTCACATGGCAAATCCCCCTGTCCCAAGTGTATTACAGCAACTCCTAAAAAGTAAGAAACGAGCATATGACCTGTGATACCGCAGTCCCCGACGCGCGTTTCGCCTTAGCTTCGTCCTGGGAGGTAAGTGAATAAAGCTACAGGGTACACATGGACATATATAGTGACATAATTACAAATTTCTTACATGTGTAAGATCGCGCAGCACCTGGCGTGTGATGTCTTCATGGCGCGCGCCTCCTGGCCTTTCAGCGGCTCCCCCATCAGACACGTCATGACGTGGAGGCGGCAGATCAGGCCAGGGAGGACTCGTTACCAAGGCGACGCACCATGCTGCAGGATGACGTCGCGGACAGGCAAGCCACTCCTTCGCCCGGCGTGTCAGGGCAGAGAGGCGGTCTTAGCCCATCCAGCGAACGTGTCCACTCAGAGTGTGCACAGTACGCTGCGTGCTGTGAAGGAGGGACAACATGCAAAGGCTCAATACATTTATATAACCATGCCAACAGACGGAGAATTCTCATACATGGATACATAGCGTGCACATATATAAGGCACATAAATTACTTTACTATGGTATATAGGAGATCCAACCAATAATCCACCAATTATCAATATATTAAAAAATCTTATCATATAATGTGGCATGGTATAGGGACCAATTCCTACAAAATTCATTTGTGCAATATATATGTTTGAAACCCAAAAGGGTAGATTCAATGCTATTATTTCGTTTATGCCAATAATTAAGGATCTCTCCTACATGAAAAATTAATTGCATAAACAGAATATATGGGGAATTATTACAACCTAAGATATCCACCAATCCTCAATATATTGCAGACTTCTCAGCACATAGTGTAACCAAGTATAGGGGCCAATGCCTCCAAAAGATGTACAGTATACATACTTAAAAACCAAAAGAAGCAAACATACAAATATATAGAGATTTCCAATTAAAGATCTCTTGTATTTATACATATAGGGATCCAAAGAAAAAGCCACAGATCAATCGGGTTTTCTCTCGATTCCTCATGGATATAGATTAATTCCCTTCAGATATTATCCAATATATGATGGTAGCGATTTCTCCATCGACTAGCTTGAATCACTGGCATCCCAACCCGTTGTCCATGCATACCATGTAATGATGACAGAATGATAGACGATACACTAAAATGCAACTACAAATTTGTATTGTTCTGGCAGTATTTAACTTTGAGCACACACTGTCAGACACTTTCTGTGTCATTGGATCATTATGGCTTAACATTAATTGCTAGTGTACTGTACTATATGCTCTTTGCTTATAATTTATTTAATTATACAGATTGAACCTAATGACATGCTTACATAGATTGCATAGAGGTTTTCCATCTTTTTTTTAATGTTTATTGCTCTGGCGATATTTGACTCTCAAAATACACTGCTTTATACTTTTTGATGCCATTAGAGCACTTTGGCCTAGCATTATTGCCAATGCAGTGCATTATATCCTCTTTGCCTATGAGTGCCCCTTATGTCCTGTACTAGGTGTACTATACTTTGACTTTGTGACATATGGTCTGTACCCCTTGGTGTATTTTTAATACTTTATGAATACATATGTGCCTGTGATATCTATTTGGATATCCATCTCCTTTTATAATTGTCTGTGTCTTTTGTATGTATTTCAATAAAGCAATGTGTATTTTATGGCAATATGCTTCCTTGATCTGTTTGGTATATATTTGTTGGGAAGTGCCATTTTCTTCAGGCCCAAATTGTGGAAATATATCTCAATAGTAAAAAGTTGGTCACACTCGTCAAACACTATGTTTCACGAGTGTGACCAACCTGTCAATCAGTTCTTCAAGCGATACTACAGATCGCTTGGAAAACGCTAGCAAATCGCTACTTTTTCCGCAAGAAAATCACGGGAATTTAAAATGCGATATTCCCGCGGAATGGAATTCCGGAATTCCCGCGGTAACTTCTGCGGGAGTTCCGCTACGTGTGAACTTAGCATAAGTGTATGGCTTGACAAACATTTACCCCTGGGGGTATGCATGAACACACTGTTTAACAAATTGTTTTTACAGGCATCATAAATACCATTTAAAAGATTATGTGAGTGTTTCGTCAAGGACCATGGTCACCCTGGTGATATGGTGGCGGAGGATAAGGATGAGGAGATGGAGGAGGACAATAGCAAATAACCAAAATCAGGAAGCGTATACCCATGTGTGGGTGTGAATTGGTGCATGGGAATAGACCTCCCAAAAAAAGACACTGGATTTGAGTTTATGTTACATTCCGTGGTGTTGAGAAGTCTGGCCAATCCAGCCCTTGTTCATTTTATTAGATTCAGCCTGTCAGCATTTTCAAGCTGACAGGCGGATGCGCTTATCAGTTATAATTCCACCAGTGGCACTAAAGGCACACTCTGACAAAATGCTAGCGGCAGGACACGCCAGGGCCTCCAAGGCGTAGAGAGCCAGTTCATACCACGTTTCCAGCTTTGAGACCCAATAGTTAAAAGGCACATAGGAATCTTGGAGGACATTGGTGCGGTCAGCAAGGCAGGGCCACTGTAATGGAAGGGTCTAAGAAAACTCTACCAGAAATTTGCCAGTATTCCCCTGCCTCTGCTGGATTGGAGTTATGTCTCTCTTGCATGTACTCCTTGGTTGTCCAATGAACTGTGACCTCTGCCGCCAGCCAGCGTTTTCAGATGGGACTTTTTTTAATAATTCCTCAACAAGGGCCCTCTGGTACTGCCCCATTTTTGTAGACCTGTTCGCCTTGGGAATAAGAGATAGAAAGTTCTGTTTGTAGCGTTGGTCTAGAAGTGTCACCAACCAGTAATGACTGTAACCTAAAATTTGGAGAATGCGAGGGTCACGGGAAAGGCAGCTTAACATAAACTCAGCTATGCGTGCCAGATTGCTAATAGGCAAGACTTCCGTGTCATCACCAAGAGGATGACTGACCATGCTCTTCTCCTCCCTGTCCTCAGGACATCCACGCTGAATAGATGGTATGGCAGTTGTACATCTATAGCGCATTAAACTAGCTCCTGTTCTTCCTCCTCCTCCTCCTCTTCCTCATTGCCACCCAATCCATGTTGAGATGAGATGAGGCTGGGCTGTTTGTAATCACCCTGTATGGTTCCTTGCTCCATTTCATCGTGCTCCACCTGCATTGCATCCTCTTTGATTGTGAAGAGAGAGCATTTCAGAACAGAGAGAAGCGGGATGATGATCCTGATTATGGCGTCCTCACCGCTCACCATCTTGGTGGAGTCCTCAAAGGTTTGGAGGATGGTACATATGTCTGACATCCATGTCTGTTATGAACGGGTAGCCGAGGAGAAAATAAAAACAACACAAGCTAAGTCTCAGAAAACCAAAGAGGTTGGTAACTATGCAGACTGCAGATCCCAACCACACAACTAGTAGCAGTCGTGGAGCGTTCCTACGTTGGTCCTAGACGCCTCGTCACAACCGGAGAACTACATAAGCCTAAAGCAGGAAAAGACGAAAACTAACCGCCCCAGAGCAGACCCCAAAGGAAAGACAGCCCCCACATGTATTGACGGTGAAACAAGATGAAAACACACAAAGGCAGGAAAATAGGCTGAGCAAACGATGGGGCCCGACTAACTAGAAAGGACAGGAAAGGAAAGACACTATCTGCAGTCTGCCAAAAAACCCTACAATATGTCCAACACAACTGATAGCAAAATTGACCCTGAAGTCACTAGACTTCTCCCACTATATCAGCACTCTGAAATATTCTGAGACAGAGCAAAAAGAAGCCAATCTAACAAAGGACAAAAAAAAAGCAATTTGGCAAATAAGAGTGGAAATTCAGCACAGCCCAGCCGGGCTGGCTGACCACACAAAAAAACTGAAAAGACCAACAAGAGCAAGTGTGAACATTAGCAAAAAAACAAACTTATCTTGAAAGACTGGAACAGAGCTGAGTCCTAGACCTGAGAAGCAGACTGAATCACCAGCAACAGGATAGGGCGTCGACTGTCTTATATCCAGTCTGATACTCCAGAGATCCAATCATTATCTTCCTCACCAGGTGGCAGATCACTACCACTTAAACCAACCTCACTACCTCCAGTCACCACCAGAGGGAGAACGGAAGGGGAACTCTCAACTGGTGGAGCAGAATATGAGCTCATAACAGTACCCCCCCTTGAGGAGGGGTCATCGAAGCCTCACCCATGCCACCAGGCCGATCAGGATGGGCCCGGTGAAAAGCACAAACCAATTTATTGGCATGAATATCAGAGGTAGAGACCCAAGAATTATCCTCCTGGTCATAACCCTTCCATTTGACCAAATACTGGAGTCTCCGTCTAAGCAAACAAGAATCCAATATTTTCTCTACCTCATATTCTATATTGCCTTTAACCAACACAGGGTCAGGAGGTGCCGCCACAGGAACTACTGGCTCAACAAACCTCTTCAACAGTGATTTGTGAAATAAGTTATGGATTTTGAACGTAACTGGAAGAGCCAATCTAAAAGAAACAAGATTAAGAATCTACAAAATCCTATAAGGTCCAATAAATCTTGGCTTAAATTTTGGAGATGCAACCTTCATAGGAATATTCTTAGGCTGCAACCAAACCATATCACCCACTTTAAACCGGGGACCAATGGTGCTATGCCAGTTGGAAAAACGCTGGGCCTTTTTCTGAGAGAGAGACAATTTATCCACCACTTGGTCCCATATCTGCTGCATTCTCACAACCACAGTGTCCACACTTGGGCAGGACGAAGATTCTACTTGCCCTGAAGAGAATCGAGGATGAAACCCAAAATTACAGAAAAAGGGTGACATCAAGGTGGCAGAACTAGCTCTATTGTTCAGCGCAAATTCAGCCAAGGGCAAAAATGAGACCCAATCATCTTGATCAGCAGATATAAAACATCTTAAATAAGACTCCAGGGTCTGGTTTGTTCTCTCCCAGACTGGAACAAAAGGCTTTCCAGAATCTGGAAACAAACTGGACCCCTCTATAAGGATAAGACTCCAAGGTCTGGATTGTTCTCTCAGTCTGCCCATTGGTCTGGGGATTCACTAGTAGGATTTTTTATGGATTAAAACGTGCGCTGCCAGACCATCATTCCTCACAAGTTGTGTGCTTAATATATTTATTTCCCAACGCGTTTCGAGGTCATAAAAACCTCTTCCTCAGGGGATGACAGAGGTTTTTATGACCTCGAAACGCGTTGGGAAATAAATATATTAAGCACACAACTTGTGAGGAATGATGGTCTGGCAGCGCACGTTTTAATCCATAAAAAATCCTACTAGTGAATCTGAAGATTTATGGCCACAGCGTGGTCATTTGGATGTGCAGCAAGCTGACCGTGTTTCTTTATGCCTGTTACTCTCCTATATACGGTGAGTATATTTTATTGTTTGAAATCTTGGTTTTCTCAGATAAGACCCTATTGCGCTTTTTTCCTTGCAGTTTCAATCATTGGTCTGGGGATGAAACGCGGAGGAGAAGGATAACTGAATTCCCAGATTGGAACAAAAGGCTTTCCAAAATCTGGAAACAAACTGGACCCCTCTATCAGACACAATGTTCTCAGGAATCCTGTGTAACCGAACCACCTGTTGTAAAAACAAGGGTACCAACTCAGTGGAAGATGGCAACTTTGGGAGTGGTACAAGATTGACCATCTTAGAAAATCTATCACAAATTACCCAGATAACAGTCATTCTCTGAGAGACAGGAAGATCAGAAATAAAATCCATTGAGATATGGGTCCATGGCCTCTTGGGCACCGGCAGTGGCATCAGCAACCCACTAGAACGAGAACAGGGTTTAGACAGAGAACAAGTCCCACAGGACTGTACAAAATTCCTGACATCACGAGATAAGGCAGGCCACCAAAATGACCGACTCACCAAATCTCTGGTACCAAAAATACCTGGATGACCAGCCAATGTGGAGCAATGGACTTCAGACATCACTCTCTTTCTCCACTGGTCCGGAACATACAATCTTCCCATAAGGCAACGCTCAGGTTTATCTTCCTGAAATTCCTCCAGGGCGCGTCTCAAATCGGGCGAAATGGCAGAAAGAACTACCCCCTCACCTAGGATAGTAGTAGGCTCGGTCACATTAAGAGAATCAGCAAAGAAACTCCTAGAAAGGGCATCTGCCTTAACATTCTTCGTGCCCGGAAGAAAAGAGACCACAAAATTAAAACGCGTGAAAAACAAGGCCCATCTAGCCTGTCTAGGATTCAAGCATTTAGCCGACTCCAGATAAGTCAGATTCTTGTGATCAGTGAGGACCACAAATTGATGTCTAGCTCCCTCCAACCAATGTCTCCACTCCTCAAATGCCCATTTCATGGCCAACAATTCCCGATTCCCTACGTCATAGTTGCATTCAGATGGGGAGAACTTTCGAGAAAAGAAGGCACAGGGATTCATCTTAGAAGTCACAGGGTCTTTTTGGGACAAAACAGCTCCTGCACCAATCTCAGAAGCGTCTACCTCCACTTGAAATGGAAGTGAGACATCAGGTTGCAGTAAAACTGGAGCTGAAGTAAACCTCCGCTTAAGCTCCTGAAATACTGAGACAGCCTCAGGAGACCCATTCAGCACATCAGCTCCCTTCTTGGTCAGATCAGTCAGTGGTTTGACAATACTAGGAAAATTACCTATAAATTTACGATAGAAATTAGCAAAACCCAAAAACTTCTGAAGAGCCTTCAAAAAGTAGGCTGAACCCAATCATAAATGGCCTGTACCTTGGCCGGGTCCATTTCAATAGTCGATGGAGATAAGATAAATCCCAAAAATGAAATCCTCTGTACACCAAAGAGACATTTCGATCCCTTAACAAACAGGGAATTCTCCCTCAAATTCCGAAACACAGTCCGGACATGTTCCACATGGGAATCCCAATCATTAGAAAAGATCAAAATATCATCCAGATAGATGATCAAAAACTTATCCACAAAGTCTCAGAAAATATCATTCATAAAGGACTGGAAGACAGAAGGGGCATTGGAGAGCCCAAAAGGCATCACCAGGTACTCAAAATGTCCCTCCGGAGCATTAAACGCCGTCTTCCATTCATCCCCGTGCTTGATGCGAATAAGATTATACGCCCCCCTGAGGTCAAGCTTAGTAAACCAGCAGGCACTCTTAACTCTGGAGAATAAATCAGATATCAGAGGTAACGGGTACTGATATTTAACCGTCATCTTGTTAAGGGAATGATAATCAATATACGATCTTAATGAACCATCTTTCTTGGCCACAAAAAAAAAACCAGCACCTAAAGGTGACGAGGATGGTCTAATATGACCCTTCTCCAATGACTCCTTAATATAGGATTGCATAGCGTCATGTTTGGGTACAGATAAGTTAAAAAGCCGACCCTTGGGAAATTTACACCCAGGCATCAACTCAATTGCACAGTCATAACAACTATGAGGGGGCAAAGACGCAGACTTACTCTCACTAAATACATCAGAGAATTCAGCCAGATAATCAGGAATATCATGAGACTGAGGAGAGGGGGAGAAAACAGGAGCGTCCCTAAGAACACACTGACAACCCCAACTCACCACAGATTTCCAATCTAAAACTGGGTTATGAGTTTGCAACCAGAGGAACCCAGAACAATAGTGTCATGCAAATTATGCAGCACCAAAATTTTACAATTTTCCTGGTGGTCAGGGGCAACTAGCATTATCACCTGGGTCCAAAACTGAGGTTTATTCTACGCCAACGGAGTGGCATCAATACCCCTCAAAGGAATAGGCGTCTGCAGAGGCATCATGGACAAACCACAATGTTTAGCAAAGTCCAAATCCATCAGATTCAGAGCTGCTCCTGAATCCACAAAAGCCATAGTGGAAAATGTGGACAAGGCGCAGATCAGAGTAATTGCCAAAAGGAACTTAGGTTGTATACTGCCCACAGCAAATGTGTGTGCAAAACGTTTCTCTCGTTTAGGGCAGACAGAAATAGTATGAGAGGCGTCTCCACAGAAAAAACACAGCTTATTACGCCTTCTAAACTCCCGACGTTGCGCCCTAGGTGTCAGGTGTCAGAGAAAACTCCCAATCCTGGGGATCGCCGCGCAGCAAGGAGATGACAATTTTAACCTGCTGCGCAGACCTCCCTGATGAGTTAGGCTTCAAGGCAAGAAATAATTTCCAATTATTCTTAAAATTCAAAAATTAAGACCCATCCCCAGAAAACACATCAGGAGTGGGGATTTTGGGTTCAACAGCATGTGATTGAGCGAGATAGGTGGAAATTCCCTGCACTTCAGCAGCGAGCTGCTCCACACAATCAGACAATTGCTTAATCTCCATTAAGGAAAAAATCCTCCTACGGCCCCAGAGAAAAAGAGGAAAAAATGCATAGAAAAAAAAAAAAAATCTGACACTTTTTTTCCCCTGCTTTTGAGTACCCTAGAATCTGCGGTATGGCTGGTGATTCTGTTATGAATGGGTAGCCGAGGAGAAAATAAAAACAACACAAGCTAAGTCTCAGAAAACCAAAGAGGTTGGTAACTATGCAGACTGAAGATCCCTGATTCTAACCACACAACTAGTAGCAGTCGTGGAGCATTCCTACGTTGGTCCTAGATGCCTCGTCACAACCGGAGAGCTACATAAGCCTAAAGCAGGAAAAGAGGAAAACTAAACGCCCCAGAGCAGACCCCAAAGGAAAGACAGCCCCCCACATGTATTGACGGTGAAACAAGATGAAAACACACACAAAGGCAGGAAAATAGGCTGAGCAAACGATGGGGCCCGACTAACTAGAAAGGACAGGAAAGGAAAGACACTGTCTGCAGTCTGTCAAAAAGCCCTACAAAATGTCCAACACAACTGATAGCAAAATTAACCCTGAAGTCACTAGACTTCTCCGACTATATCAGCACTCTGAAATATTCTGAGACAGAGCAAAAAGAGGCCAATCTAACAAGGGACAAAAAAAAGCAATTTGGCAAATAAGAGTGGAAATTCAGCACAGCCCAGCCGGGCTGGCTGACCACACAAAAAACTGAAAAGACCAACAAGAGCAAGTGTGAACATTAGCAAAAAAACAAACTTATCTTGAAAGACTGGAACAGAGCTGAGTCCTAGACCTGAGAAGCAGACTGAATCACCAGCAACAGGATAGAGCGTCGGCTGTCTTATATCCAGTCTGATACTCCAGAGATCCAATCATTATCTTCCTCACCAGTTCGCAGATCACTACCACTTAAACCAACCTCACTACCTCCCGTCACCACCAGAGGGAGAACGGATGGGGAACTCTCAACTGGTGGATCAGAAAATGAGCTCATAACACATGTCCACTCACAAGGTCTTATGTGTGGAGCCTGAATTGAATACCGACGGCCTTGTTTATGCTGGTAGTCAACAACTGCCCTTTTCTGCTCACAAATCCTTTCCAACATCTGCAGTGTAGAGTTCCAATGCATGGGGACATCACACACCAGTTGGTGAGCCGGAAGCTGAAAACGCTGCTGAAGCACGGCAAGGGTGGCGGAAGCTGTAGCTGACTTTCTAAAATGGGCAAACAGGCGGCGTACTTTGACAAGCAGATCTGGAAGCTCCAGGTAGGTTTTGAGAAACTGCTGAACCAAGAGGTTGTCACGGACGTAGTGTGAGGGAACCACTGTGCCAAGGACCGCGGAGAGACTGGAGGGGTATGACTAAGCGAGCACCTGATTATTCATTAGAGCCTCTGATGGTGAGGATAGACTTGGCTCCCGATGAACGCCAGGTGCCACTCCAGGACAGACCAACGGACTCGCAGCAGCTGGACCCAGAGGACAGACAGGATGGAGCAGTATGCAGGGTGTGAATCAGAGTACAGCAGACAAAGTTTGCATCAGAATGTAGCAGTCAGAGTTCGCACCATAGTGCAGCAGGTGGCATTTGTATCAGAGTGCAGCAGGTAGGGTCTGCATCAAAGTGCAGCAGGTAGGATCTGCATGAGAGTGCAGCAGGCAGGATTTGCACAAGAGTGCAGCGGGCAGGATTTGCACAAGATTGCAACAGGCAGGTATGCGACCTTACACAACATAGACTGCAAACAGGAAGGTTGCTCATGTACCTCCCCAGTGGGGAGGAAGAGATATAATGTATATTCATATTGTCCCACAGCTATTGGATAGGGAGTAAAGAGCAAGTGCACGCACTGACCCTTCAAGACGGCGGGAGTGCACGTGCCCTAAGGACATGGCTAGAGGACCGACTGGAAGCATGCAGATCATGGGGAAGGGAAGAACTGACCGCAGCATGGGTGAGTGAATTGACACACCGGAGACCATGCCTGTCAGAGCAGGACTCCAGCATGGTGCTAACAGAGGTTAAGCACATGGGCCAGGTCTGGTACGTGTGTGAGCTCACCTTGCCTTAGAGCCACCACCATGTTCCGGCCATTGTCACACATGACGATGCCTGGCTGTAGGTTCAGCGGTGTCAGCCACAGATCGGCCTGCTCTTTCAGAGATGTCCACAACTCTTCAGCATTGTGTGGTTTATCACCTTAGCATATTAGCTTCAGTGCAGCCTGTTGCCACTTGGCTGAGGCAGTGCTGCAGTGCTTCCAGCTTGAGACTGATGTGTTCATTTTGGAGATGGGGGCTGAAGAGGAGGAAGAAGAGAATGAGGTGCAGGAGCTGTAGACTGTGGAGGCAACCCCGATTGACCTAGGACACGCAATCCTCGGCATCGGGAGGACGTGTTCCATCCCAAGGTCTGACTGGGTCCTGGTTTCCACTATGTTAACCCAGTGTCCCATCAGAAAGGTGTACCATCCCTGCCCACGAGCACTTGTCCACGTGTCTGGGTTAGGTGGGCTTTCCCAGTAACTGCATTGTTGAGGGCATGGCTAACGTTGTGGGGCACACGCTTGTGTAATGCGGGGACGGCACACTGGGAGAAATATTGGCGGTTGGGGACCGAGTATCGAGGACGGTAAGTGTGTTTGTCTATTTTCCCTATTTTCCCCAATTTTTGGCATTACGGATTTTAAATATTTTTCACAATAAAATTGCATTTTGATATTGAAATATTGGCCTTTTGCTCATCGTTTTTGTGTTGTTCCTATGTGGTAGTTGATGATAGGCTTTATTTAATCCATAGAAACACATGGTTTGTAAATTTTGAGTAGCTTATTTCACATACAGTGCCTGCCTGTGCAGCTTTATTAGTCCTCAGAACGACTGTTAGTTGAGATGGATATGTGTATATTATATGGTGTACCCACACTAAGTAAGAACCCTAGCTCAGCAGCAACTGTCCTTACACTGCCTGATTCCGCAGTAAACTGTGACAAGCATGGCAGCGCCAGGTCTGATACAGACCTGATAATGCTGTGCGGCCAGCCAATCACTGTAGTGCCACAACCAACATGGTTGTGGTATTACAGTATGTAGCAGACAATCTCTGCATGTTCATTGGCATCTCCAGAAATACTCTGCAAGCTCTGAGCATCTCGAGCCGTGAGATGCTCGAGAGAGTACCGAGTAGTGGCGAGCATGCTCGTTCATTACTAGTGGGCACCCTTGAAATTGTTCTAGAAAATGAACCATTTCTCCCAGAAAGTTATTGCACTTTCAAAATAAAAAAGGAAGAAGTGAATTCAATCTTTACATTGTATATCTGTGTCTGCCACACTAAGTATGGAGAACAGAAAGAGAAGAGAGCTGTCTGAGGACTTGAGAACCAAAATATTTGAATAATATCAACAATCTCAAGGTTACAAGTCCATCTCCAGAGATCTTGATGTGCCTTTGTTCACAGTGTGCAACAAAATCAAGAAGTTTACAACCCATGTGTTATGCCCAATGGTGACTAAACAGCTACTTTGGTCTTCACTGGAGCCTCTAGTGGTGAGATCAGGCTTTTGCAGCAGGTAGCTGCCAGGTATCTTTCCAGAGCGGCGTCTGGCAGTAGCAGCTGACCTCATGGATCTAAGCCTTTTACTCAGATTCCTAGACAGGGCAGGACAGCCACAAGGACAGTTTCAAACTGTAAAGTCACCAGATACAGTCATATGTTAAAGTTTGGGCACCCCTATTAATGTTAACCTTTTTTCTTTATAACAATTTTGGTTTGTGCAACAGCTATTTCCGCTTCATATATCTAATAACTGATGGACTCAGTTATATTTCTGGATTCAAATGAGGTTTATTGTACTAACAGAAAATGTGCAATCTGCATTTTAACAAAATTTGACCGGTGCAAAAGTATGGGCACCTCAACATGAAAATGACATTAATATTTCGTAGATCCTCCTTTTGCAAAAATAACAGCCTCTAGTCGCTTCCTGTAGCTATTAATGAGTTCCTGGATCCTGGATGAAGGTATTTGTGACCATTCCTGTTTACAAAACAATTCCAGTTCTGTTAAGTTTGATGGTCGCCGATCATGGACAGCCCGCTTCAAATCATCCCACAGATGATCAATGATAATAAGGTCTGGGGACTGGGATGGCCATTCCAGAACATTGTAATTGTTCCTCTGCATGAATGCCTGAGTAGATTTGGAGCAGTGTTTTGGATCATTGTCTTGCTGAAATATCCATCCCCTGCGTAACTTCAACTTCGTCACTGATTCTTGCACATTATTGTCAAAAATCTGCTGATACTGAGTTGAATCCATGCGACCCTCAACTTTAACAAGATTCCTGGTGCCGGCATTGGCCACACAGCCCCAAAGCATGATGGAACCTCCACCAAATTTTACTGTGGGTAGCAAGTGTTTTTCTTGGAATGCTGTGTTTTTTAGCCTCCATGCATAACGCCTTTTTGTATGACCAAACAACTCAATCTTTGTTTCATCAGTCCACAGGACCTTCTTCCAAAATGTAACTAGCTTGTCCAAATGTGCTTTTGCATACCTCAGGCGACTCTGTTTGTGGCGTGCTTGCAGAAACGGCTTCTTTCGCATCACTCTCCCATACAGCTTCTCCTTATGCAAAGTGCGCTGTATTGTTGACCGATGCACAGTGACACCATCTGCAGCAAGATGATGCTGCAGGTCTTTGGAGGTGGTCTGTGGATTGTCCTTGACTGTTCTCACCATTCTTCTTCTCTGCCTTTCTGATATCTTTCTTGGTCTGCCACTTCTGGGCTTAACAAGAACTGTACCTGTGTTCTTCCATTTCCTTACTATGTTCCTCACAGTGGAAACTGACAGGTTAAATCTCTGAGACAACTTTTTGTATCCTTCCCCTGAAAAGCTATGTTGAATAATCTTTGTTTTCAGATCATTTGAGAGTTGTTTTGAGGAGCCCATGATGCCACTCTTCATAGGAGAATCAAATAGGAGAACTACTTGCAAGTGGCCACCTTAAATACCTTTTCTCATGATTTGATACACCTGGCTATGAAGTTCAAAGCTCAATGAGGTTACAAAACCAATTTAGTGCTTCAGGAAGTCAGTAAAAAGTAGTTAGGAGTGTTCAAATCAAGAAAATGATAAGGGTGCCCATACTTTTGCACCGGTCAAATGTTGTTTAAATGCAGATTGCACATTTTCTGTTAGTACAATAAACCTCATTTGAATCCAGAAATATAACTGAGTCCATCAGTTATTAGATATATGAAACTGAAATAGCTGTTGCAAAAACCAAAATTGTTATAAAGAAAAAAGGTTAACATTAATAGGGGTGCCCAAACTTTAACATATGACTGTAGCAGACAGGATAGCCACAGGGACAGGTTCAGAATGTGCAGTCTCTAGATAGCTGATAAGACAGCCGCAAGGACAGGTTCAGACTGTGCAGTCTCTGGATAGAAGATGGGATGGCCACAGGAACTGGTACAGACTGTGCAGTCTCCGGATAGCAGACTAGGCAGCCGCAGGGACAGGTACAGACTGTGCAGTCTCCAAATAGCAGATGGGATAGCCACAGGGACAGGTACAGACTGTGCAGTCTCCGCATAGCAGAAGGGACGGCCACAGGGACAGGTTCAGACTGTGCAGTCTCCAGATATACAGGTTCAGATTATGCCAACAGGACGGCCACAGATTAGACACACTGGTCTTAGGAAACAGTTCAGGTACCGCAGATGTGATTTCAGAGTACAGACACTGCTGAGGCGGACAGAGGAACAAAGACTAACTAGATAGGGGAAACATTAGCAGACAAGGGACTGAGACCTGACAATATAAAGGTGTACACACTAAATCACCTAACAGTAACTATAGGGGTTGTTCGGGCACTTCCCTATTGGGGAGGGTGCCTTTTATAATAGATGCCTCCCAGCTATTGGCTGAGAGACATCTTGCAGATGTGTGCATTAACTAAATGCCTCCCAGCTGTCAGCTCGCACATACTAGGTGCGCATCCGGGAACAGTAGAGCGCACACAGACCAGAAAGCAGGAGTACAGTGAATGTTATGCCAGGGCTGGGGCAATGAGTAAGACGGCACCCCAGCATGGAGAGAGAACGAGACACCATGCATGGGTGCTGGCAGCACTGTAGCTATTCTCCCTGGACGTGGATGGCCGAGCAAAATTGATGAAAGTTTGAAACACAGGATAGACTGGATGGTGGATAAGCAACACCAATCAAGTTCTGCAACTGGTACTGGGTCCCTTGACTGTGGGCAAGGCATCATGAAATCTAAAGATTACTAACGGATTTTGGGTCGCAATGTAATGTCCAGTGTCAAAAAGCTGAGTTGAATTCTAGATAATGGGTCATCCAACTGGAGAATAAACCCAAACATACTTCAATAAGCTCCCAAAATGGATGGGAACAAAGAGCTGAAAAGTTCTGAAGTAGTCAGAGTCTGGATCTAAATCCCATTGAATATCTGTGGAGAGGTCATAAAATTGCTGTTGGGAGAAGGTGCCGTCAAATATGCGAAACATGGATCAGTTTGCAAAATTCCAGTTCAGATGTGTAAGAAGCCTGTTGATGGTTATAGGAAGCGATTGATTGCAGTTATTTATTCCAAAGGTCAACAAAATATTAAATTGAGGGAGCCAACAATTTTGCCTGGCCCGTTTGTGGGGTGTTGTGTGAAATTATGTCCAATTTGCCTTTTTCACTCTGTTTTTTTGTGTTGTTCCAATACACACAAAGGAGATAAACATGTTGTGGTAGAGCGACTCACTCAACTAGACACAGCGGTATAACCGGAACACTGTCTCTTTATGAAAGTGCTTGGTTTATTAAAGACAGCATAAACCAAGCTTAGGAAAATAAACACTGCCCTCTGGGCAAAACAGTAAAGCAAAGAAACAAGAGAAGCACAGTCCTTTTCCTAGCGGCAATTAGCCAACTCACAGGCAGCAGTATACACGGTTCAGATTAAGCACACACTTTCCTGGAGTGCTCTCTCTCCAGGCACCTACTGAACGCTGAAAGCTCTGGGCTTCAGCCATTTAAACCCAGGCCATGTGACTCCACCATCATGTGACTAATCACATGATCTTAACATCACATATGTCCTGTCATGACTCTGCATGTGGAGATAAGGTGGACCCCATCCCACCCGCTCTATGGAGGTCCACTAAAACCAGACCATAATATAACTTTATATAAACCATGCCAACACGTAATGTGCTGGAGGAAACTATTCTGATTTTACATCACTGACGCCATCATGCGCAGCAACACATATCGCCCCTCCATCACTTCACCAGTGACTTTGTCACAATGTGTATAACAAAACATGTAATTGACATACATTTTCTATGAGAAATATTTCATTTTCTGCAACAATTTCAAGAGTGCCAACACTTTTGGCCCTGACTGTATATGTAGATCTGCAAAAATAGAATGGTTGGTAATATGTTGATGTATGGATAGGTACGTTTGTCATTCAGGTTTCTGCGAAAGCTGGGTGGTATTTGTCATATCGACTTCCTCCGATGCCTAATTATAAGTAAAGACACAATAGAAGAGAATGAGTTGAAAACTTGTAAATCTTTTTTATGACCGTGTTATGCTCATAATTACAGATTTAAAGGCAACACACAATACTAATTAAAGGGAATCTGTCACCTATTTTTTTGGCATATAAGACGCGGCAACCGCCATCAAGGGCTTATCTACAGCATTACAGAATGCTGTAGATAAGCTCCTGTTGAGGCAGAGGTCCAGCACGCCTGCGCACTGCAGTACTCTGCTCTGCCGTCAACATGGCAGAGCAGTGCGCCTGTGTGGCGCCCCTGAGGGTTCAGTCGCCACAGAGGTACTGCACCTCCTCCTGAGGTGTGGTGCCCCAACCATTCAGGTAAGGTGGAGACACCTGACCACACTCCAACACCTGCATCCCACACAACATAGTAGTGTAGCAAAGCACCTTTGGTGGCTCCCTGCTTGGAACACGAAGAGTGCTGGAAGGTGGGTGGAGCTTAGTCTGCACAAAAAGATTGGGAAGAGTTTAGGATTTAGTCAGTCAGTCAGTGAGTCTGACGGGGTGAGAAGGCGAGAGAAGATCCCCGAAGAGGGATGGATGAGCGAAGTGCTGCGGCGGACCTCAGTGACCTGGGTCTGCTGGCACAGGAAAGAGACATTGATGGAAAGCCTGACTCTTTATAAGAAAGATAGATTTGAACGAAACATAAGGAGAAGAGGAGGACTGAGTATTAGGGTTAGAGCAGAACTCTTCCCAAGTTCACAGCGCAAGGCCGGGGTCCGGTCCACTGGGTTGAATGGATACTAATAGTCCTGCAGCAGACACCGGAGGAATAGAAGTTTTCACCACTTTATTCCCACACAAGACTTGGGGGCACAACAGCAACGTGAGTGAGCCGGGACTTAGTAGCAAGGAGTCCCTGAAGCAGGCTACAGCTGTATGCCGTACAAGTAGAGTTCATAGGAAAATCTGACAAGAGGAACTCCAGGGTAACTCAGTACTGAGAGTACTTCACTATAGGCGCAAAAGGGAGATGTTCAGAAAAGGCACATATGTTGGCGGAGTGTTGGAATGGAGTACTTCATCTTGCCTGGAAGTTGACTGAGCTCCTGACCCGGTGGACATGGCACGGATGAGGGCACCTGTATGCACAACAGACTGTAAGTAAAGCTTTGGAACTACATGCCCTGGTGTCCACCGCTTATTCCTGCGCCAACACCCTCAGCACTGCTACATCACTGTGCCTGACACTGCACCATCTACGTCTCTCCCCTAGCTCTTCACCTACACTGCCCTGGGACTACTGCACTACCTGTGGAGGGCCACAACATCATTGCTGCACTACACCATCTGTCCCAGAGGATCTGCTTGCAGCGTTGGCTTAACACCTTTCTTGCCGAACACCACAGGTGGCGTCACGAATCATTCAATGAACATTTCTACTATTTACAATGGGCGCCCAGGGCCACGGACCGGGTCATAGCTGCCGTGACAACAACCCCACTCGTGGAGATCCGCGGGCCCGGTACCGAGTACCCCGCCGCCCTGTCTGTGAGGGCGACCCAACTTGGCATCACGAACAGGATAATGAAGCCCGGTACCACCGGGTTCTGTGTGCCAAAGATTTATTGGACTTAATTGCTGAGAATGTGCAAAATAACCAAATTGATAGACTGTAAAATGAACTCTCAAAATGGCCGCCGGTGCGGTAAAGAAGGGTGTGATAACATGGGTGGACCTAAGAAAAGAGCGTGGACTGTCCTGGGCCTCCCCTGCCTTAACTTCTATGCTACAGCAACATGGCCCACCCCCAGAGGGGTTCGTATACTGGCTTGGTATGAAGGAGTAGGAAGAAGATGCCGCACCCAGAAGGAGGAGCGAGGCCCGGTGGCGGGAAAGAAGCCCAGGAAGGAAGAAGAATGCCAGGACGCCATGATGGAAGAAAGAAGAAGGCCCGAAGAGTGCGAGGAGGTCGAGCAGAACTTCCCCGGGACAGAAGCTGAAGGCTCTGACCCTGCTTCCAAAATGAACCGCCAGCAGCTGAAGGATGAGATTGCCCAGCTGACACACCGCCTGCGGCTGAGACAAGAGGCTCTCTGGGCCCTGAACCTGCGGTGCGCCCAGGAGGGGCCTATATCTCCGGTACCCCCACCACCGTTACCCACCGTCGCTGCTACAGTTCTTCCTCAGGCAGCACCTGTGGAGCCCGCGGCTGTTGAGACATCACTGGCCGCATCTGTCACCACCTCCACGCTGCCACCGCCGCTGGGCGCTGCCTGTCTGGAGGAGTTATCGAAGGGCTTGGGAGCTGAAGCTATGCTCCTGCCTGGACCTAGCGCGGCTGCGCAGGTCCCATCGGAGGCCCCCGCAGACCCGGAGCCGCCATGTGCTCCACCACCATCTCCAACCTTGGACCGGGCAGCCTCCGTCGCCACAGCTGCCACCGGTAGCCGTCCAGAGCATGCTCTGTAGCCGATATCACCATGCCAGGAGGCTCCAGGTATGACCGCAGCCCCTGCACCCGGAAAGGCCTCGGGGCGCACAGCTGTTGCAGCATCCGGGCAGGTCGTGCTAGACCTGGCCTGGGACCGGGACTCGAGTCCTTGGGGGGGAACACCTGAAACCCTAGCAGTGGTGCCCCTGTCCATGGTGGGTAGAGGCCAATCCCGGGAGGAGGAGGAGACAGAGGCCAGATGCCAAGCAACCATCCGCCAGCTGGCAGCCGAGCAGAGAGAACGGGAACAGCAGAGACTGGCAGTGCTAGGCCCTGACATGGAACGGAAAGAAAGGGCCCGTGCCGGTCACTATGGTCCGCGGGACTCAGCAGGATGGGGTCAGGTCCTGAATGTCAACCATGAGCGGGGGTTTGGTTTCATCTCAGACCCCCAGAGGATCTCTGACCTCTTCTTTAGCAGGAGGAACATGGAATCTCACCTCCGGAGGGGACACCCTGCTCGTGATCTGCAACCGGGAGAATACGTCACTTTCACCCGGCATGAGGGGCTACGGGGGTGGTATGCTATGAATGTGCACGGTATTCCGGAGGACTTTATATCGGCTTATAAGAAAGAAAAATCCTATGTTCCCCCGGCAGGAATACCTCCCACAGTGGTAATCGTACCTGCCAAAGCACAGCAAACCACCTCCACTCCAGTTCAGCACCCCATGGTACAGGTTGTTACCCCTGCTGTATCACAGGCAGCAGTTACCCCAGTTGCCACTTCATTGTATGTTAACCCACAAGCAGGAAGAGGATGTCCACAAGTTCTCCCCTGGAAGCAGCTCACGAAACCAGCTTCCATCACCCCAGGAGGGAACCCACATTAAAGAACATGCCCAAACTAACTAACTGTTACCCAGGAGGGTATTGGCACCGTTGTGTCCCATTGTTTACAATTATGTTCCAGTTTTCTTCAGGTTTCCTAGTTGCGTTGGCAGCCTTTATTATGAAAAATTGAACTGCTGTGATCATGAACTTGGAGTGAATCACAAACTTTCTTGTATATAGTTGCGCCTCTTTAGGTGCCCTTTCTTGGTTTTACGTAGGCTTTCTAAGAGTGAAGACTACCTCAACCTGGAGCATTGCTCCAACCTAAGGACACTGCAAGAAATCCCGGCTGGGAGCGGTGTCCAGCACTTACAAGAATTGTCATGTTTTAATGTGAAGAGTTATATAATGTGTCTTATGAGAGTATTCATAGTTATAGAATAGCTTTTATATAAAGTTTAAACTGATAGTAATGACTAGGTAGTAAAGAGATGAAAATTTAAATAAAGAATATTCAGGTGACGAACCAGGTACCAGCGGTTGTCACTTATGGTTAAGAAGAAGTGGAAGAGTGAAATGTGATAAAGGGTATTGAATAGCACTTTAAAATAAGGTAATGCAATAAATCATAGTTAGTTAAGTTGTTTTGCAATGTTCAAGAGTGAGTGCCTTCCAGATTGGGAAGTTTAGATAAGAATTGTTTTTCAGCATTCAAAAATTTTTGTATGTTCCTTTTTTTGTCTAACTTTGTTCACTTGCAGCCCGCGGACGTGCTGTGTTTAACGGGGGGGTATGTGGCGCCCCTGAGGGTTCAGTCACCACAGAGGAACTGCAACTCCTCCTGAGGTGTGGTGCCCCACCATTCAGGTAAGGTGGAGACACCTGACCACACTCCAACACCTGCATTCCACACAACATAGTAGTGTAGCAAAGCATCTTTGGTGGCTCCCTGCTTGGAAAACGGAGAGTGCTGGGAGGTGGGTGGAGCTTAGTCTGCACAAAAAGATTGGGAAGAGTTTAGGATTTAGTCAGTCAGTCAGTGAGTCTGACGGGGTGGGAAGGAGAGAGAAGATCCCCAGAGAGGGATGGACGAGGGAAGTGCTGCAGCGGACCTCAATGACCTGGGTCTGCTGGCACAGGAAAGAGGCATTGATGTAAAGCCTGACTCTTTATAAGAAAGATAGATTTGAATGGAACGTAAGGAGAAGAGGAGGACTGAGTATTAGGGTTAGAGCAGAACCCTTCCAAAGTTCACAGCGCAAGGCCGGGGTCCGGTCCCCGAGGTTGTATGGATACTAATGGTCCTGCAGCAGACACCGGAGGAATAGAAGTTGTCACCACTTTATTCCCACACAAGACTTGGGGGCACAACAGCAATGTGAGTGAGCCGGGACTTAGTAGCAAGGAGTCCCTGAAGCAGGCTACAGCTGTCTGCCGTACAAGTAGAGTTCATAGGAACATCTGACAGGAGGAACTCCAGTGTAACTCAGTACTGAGAGTACTTCACTATAGGCACAAAAGGGAGACGTTCAGAAAAGGCACATATGTTGGCGGAGTGTTGGAACGGAGTACTTCATCTTGCCTGGAAGTTGACGGAGCTCCTGACCCAGAAGACACGGCATGGATGCGAGCACCTGTATGCACAACAGACTGTGAGTAAAGCTTTGGAACTACATGCCCTGGTGTCCTCCGCTTATTCCTGCGCCAACACCCTCAGCACTGCTACATCTCTGTGCCTGACACTGCACCATCTACGTCTCTCCCCTATCTCTTCACCTACACTGCCCTGGGACTGCTGCCCTACCTGTGGAGGGCCACAACATCATTGCTGCACTACACCATCTGTCCCAGAGGATCTGCTCGCAGCGTTGGCTTAACACCTTTCTTGCCGAACACCACAGGTGGCGTCACAAATAATTCAATGAACATTTCTACTATTTTTAATGGGTGCCCAGGGCCATGGACCGGGTCATAGCTGTCGCGACAACAACCCCACTCGTGGAGATCTGTGGGCCCGGTACCTGGGTGTCAGGGCGACCCACCTGCGCCGGAGCCATGACGGAAAGCAAAGAAGAGGATGTCATCGCTAGAAGATGGGAGGCGCCGGACCGCGACACCCTCTGGGCCCGAACCTTACCCGGACCGCCCCCGAACTAGACCCAGACCGCCCTTGGGTGAGTATAATGTAAATAAAACCAGACAGGCCTAAATACATCTGCACTCACCAGGGTGCAGAGGACCAAAGTAAAATGGCAACTGCACAGGTGCAATAATACCAAATGAAATAGCCAGCCTACAATCAGGGATTGGCCATGTGGTACACCAGTGCTGAAAAATAATTTGCATCTGGCAGTGTTCACACAGGGAATGCAGAGCTTCTGGTTCACAGCCTCTTAGTAACACCATATAGAGGGGCTGCCCAGTGCTAACTAGAATGCATCCCGTGTGAACAGAGGCCACAGTAAGCAGAACCTCGGACCGGGTCATAGCTGTCGTGACAACAACCCCACTCGTGGAGATCTGCGGGCCCGGTACCGAGTACCCCGCCGCCCTGGGTGTGAGGGTGACCCACCTGCGCCAGAGCCATGATGGGAAGCAAAGAAGAGGACGTCATCATTAGAAGATGGGAGGCGCCGGACCACAACACCCTCTGGGCCCGAACCTTACCCGGGTCGCCCCCGAACCATGCCCGGACCGCTCTTGGGTGAGTATAATCTAACTCGTTTTTTTCTCTTTCAAGTTACATCGGGGGCTTATCTACAGCATTCTGTAATGCTGTAGATAAGCCCCTGATGGCGGTGGCCACATCTTATATGCCAAAAAATAGCTGACAGATTCCCATTAATGATGTGGTCAAAGTCAAGTGACTATTACATATGTGTGATTGTAATTATCTGTGACCCAAATGTAAGTTTATTGCTTGGAGATGTCTTTAGCTGGAGGTAATACATACATTTGTGAGGAAAGACTACATCAAATGCTAGCAAATCAATTTATACCGGTCAGGGAGAGAAAATGGGGGTATGTCTACTGGTGTTTTCATCAGCTTGCACCACTGGGTGAGATCACCTGGGTTTCTTAGAACTCCAAAACATGGAAAAAAGAAGGTAATGTGTTTTTTGGAGAAAAGAATAGATATGAGCGCATCTAGAAAAAATAAGGACCTCTGCTCCGACCTGCCCCCCAAAAATCAGGTTATCAATAGCACAAACGCAATATTGCCCACTTGCGAAATTGTGGTTAGTAAGATGTAGTCATTAAGAGCAGAAAACCAAAAAATAGAACCCGGTACAGCTGGAGACTATCCGTAGCTGGAATGCTGAGCCTAGTACCAGATAGACACAGGAAGCGAAGCGTGCAACACAAGGGAATACAGGAACAATCTGCACAATACTTTACAGACCTGCAATGTTAGATGACAAAATGTTCACAGGAAGGATAGAAAAGTGATTGGGCCTGATTTTTTTTTTCTGCGAATCTCTGCTGTGAAATCTTGCTGGAAAGGATTACCAGAGTGTTAGCGAATTTAGCAGTGTCCCAATTATTTCTTGACGGCAATTGCTTCCCTTCACGGAGCAGTGCCAGTAGCTGCAGATTTTTCTTGGGGAAGTAATGGGAATGCCCGCAGCTATGTGCCTACCTAAATAAAGGTCAATGATTTTTGGCAGATATTGCAATAGGATCTGCAGCTATCGCTTCATGCAATATTTTCCCATTATAAACAGTGTTAATCCCGCATCACATGACAGCTGTATCCGAGATGTAGACAATTACAGCACACTGGATAAGCTTCGGGAGAGGGCTGGTATGCAAGGCGATAAGACAGTCGTTCTGTAGATGAAGAATGAAATTGATGGAGAAGCAGGGAAATCAGTGAGGCTGCAATTAGTCGTGTCAGGCACTCTCTCTCTCTCTGTATATATATATATACACTCACTGGCCACTTTATGAGGTACACCATGCTAGTAAGGGGTTGGACCCCCTTTTGCCTTCAGAACTGCCTCAATTCTTCGTGGCAGAGATTCAACAAGGTGCTGGAAGCATTCCTCAGAGATTTTGGACCATATTGACATGATGGCATCACACAGTTGGCGCAGATTTGTCGGCTGCACATCCCTGATGCGAATCTCCCGTTCCACCTCATCCCAAAGATGCTCTATTGGATTGAGATCTGGTGACTGAGGAGGCCATTTGAGTACAGTGAACTCATTGTCATGTTCAAGAAACCAATCTGAGATGATTCGAGCTTTATGACATGGCGCATTATCCTGCTGAAAGTAGCCATCAGATGTTGGGTACATTGTGGTCATAAAGGGATGGACATGGTCAGCAACAATACTCAGGTAGGCTGTGGCGTTGCAACGATGCTCAATTGGTACCAAGGGGCCCAAAGAGTGCCAAGAAAAAATTCCCCACACCATGACACCACCACCACCAGCCTGAACCGTTGATACAAGGCAGGATGGATCCATGCTTTCATGTTATTTACGCCAAATTCTGACCCTACCATCCGAATGTCGCAGCAGAAATCGAGACTCATCAGACCAGGCAACGTTTTTCCAATCTTCTACTGTCCAATTTCGATGAGCTTGTGCAAATTGTAGCCTCAGTTTCCTGTTCTTAGCTGAGAGGAGTGGTACCCAGTGTGGTCTTCTGCTGCTGTAGCCCATCTGCCTCAAAGTTCGACGCACTGTGCGTTCAGAGATGCTCTTCTGCCTACCTTGGTTGTAACGGGTGGCAATTTGAGTCACTGTTGCCTTTCTATCAGCTCGAACCAGTCTGCCCATTCTCCTCTGACCTCTGGCATCAACAAGGCATTTCCGGCCACAGAACTGCCGCTCACTGGTTTTTTTTTCTTTTTCGGACCATTCTCTGTAAACCCTAGAGATGGTTGTGCGTGAAAATCCCAGTAGATCAGCAGTTTCTGAAATTCTCAGACCAGCCCTTCTGGCACCAACAATCATGCCACGTTCAAAGGCACTCAAATCACCTTTCTTCCCCATACTGATGCTCGGTTTGAACTGCAGGAGATTGTCTTGACCATGTCTACATGCCTAAATGCACTGAGTTGCCGCCATGTGATTGGCTGATTAGAAATTAAGTCTTAACACACAGTTGGACAGGTGTACCTAATAAAGTGGCCAGTGAGTGTATATACTGCCATCATATGAGCCCTCGTTGGCAGGGTCCTCTCTTCTCCTGTACCAGTTGGTGACTCGCTTTGTTCAAGATAATTGTACTTATTTTTTGTTATGTGCAGCCCTTTTCACATGTAAAGCGCCATGGAATAAATGGTGCTATAATAATAAATAATAACTATAATCTAATATATAAAGCTCAAGTGTGTGTATGTATGTGTATGTATGTATGTGTGTGTGTATGTCCGGGATACCGTCGCAGCTACAGCCACAAAATTTGGCACAGTCACACGTCTGGACCTCGAGAGTGTCCTAGGCTATGTTGTGAGGCAAAATTTTAACCCCACGCGTTCCAATTCACCAAACAATTTTGCCCCTATCTACATAATGGGGAAAAAGTGTGTGCGTGTCAAGCCCCGCCCCTCATTATGATGTGATAATGGTTGCCATGGCGACGCTGATGTCATCATAGGTTGCAAGCCCTGCCGCTGTCACGGGGGCTTAGTTCAACTAAGGCTGAAATACCCGGGGCCCCTGTGGTGTCCCTTTACTAGGGGAAACCCTGTCTGACCCTCAACCCAGGGTTTTTGCTGAAGGTGCAAATGCCTGAGCCTCCGACCTTTCCTTATCTCCTGCTCAGCCCTGCACTTAACCCTCCACCCTCCACCCAGTGAGAAGTCACCACCAAAGCTCCCACACAAATAATGACAGACAGGGAGAACTTAAACTGCACTGCGCCGCACACACACAGGAATAAACAGTAATGTGAACAGGGCACAACTAAACACAAATATGGGAAGGAGAAAGGATAACGACGGATCATACGACACCAGATATGAATCTCTCTCTCTTGAACACCTCCACTCCAGACCGGAACCACTTGGTATGAAACACAAGCTATAATCGGCGACGCCCATAGGCCAGCATGACTATTTAAAGACCGTGGGCGTGACTAACCATCCAACCTGGTCTCCAGCAGGATTAACCCCCGAGAGCCTGAAGATCAGGCCGGCGCCACTGAGGCTATAGTGGCTGGAGGTGGAACTACCTCTGCCTGCCGGATGCTGTGGTGTGAACAGCGTCCGACATGACAGTACCCCGTCTTCTACGAGGGACCCCAGGGCCCTCAAGACTCATAGGACCCGGCTTGTCCGGATGACGACGGTGAAAAGAACTGACCAGCCGATCCGCATGTATGTCTGAGGCTGGAACCCAAGACCTCTCCTCTGGACCATACCCCCGCCAGTGCACCAAATACTGAAGCGTACGGCGTACTACTCGAGAGTCCACTACCTTGGCGACCTCGAACTCTAACTCGCCATCCACCATGACTGGAGGTGGCATCGGCGTCGTGTCCACCAAGCCTACCACCTTTTTCAATAAAGCCCTGTGAAACACGTTGTGTATCTTGTACACCGCGGGAAGTTCCAAGCGATAAGCTACTGGGTTAATGATGGCAGAAATCCTAAAAGGCCCAATAAACCTTGGACCCAGTTTTAAAGAAGGGATTTTGAGTTTTATGTTCTTCGTAGCTAACCACACCCATTCACCCACACACAGGTCCGGACCTGGCACGCGTCTACTGTCAGCCACCCGTTTGTACCTGGCACTCATGCTCAACAAACGCTGTTTCACCCGCCTCCAGACTGATGACAATTGGGCTCCTAGCTGATCCTCCTCCGGGACACCCCCGGAGTCACCCTGACGTCAGGTACAAAACTGAGGATGTTGACCGTACACACAAAAGAATGGAGACTCTCCTGATGACTCTTGGCGGTGATTATTTAATGCGAATTCGGCCAGAGGAAGGAAAGTAGACCACTCCTCCTGGTTGTCGGACACAAAGCATCGTAAATACTGTTCTAGATTTTGGTTCATGCGCTCAGTTTGTCCATTAGACTGTGGATGAAACGCCGATGAATGTGACAACTTGATCCCCAACCTTGAGCAAAAAGCTTTCCAAAACCTCGCCACAAATTGCGTACCCCTATCAGATACTATGTCAGACGGTACTCCGTGGAGTCTGACCACCTCCTTCACAAATACCTGAGCCAATGTCTTAGCATTGGGCAAAGAGGACAACGCCACAAAATGCGCCATCTTTGAAAAACGGTCAACCACCACCAGGATGACCGTGTTCCCTGCTGAGGCTGGCAAGTCAGTGATAAAATCCATGGAGATTTCTGTCCATGGCCTATTGGGTACCCCCAGAGGCTGTAGCGTGCCAGCAGGACGGGTTCGGGGTGACTTAGCCCTAGCGCACGTGATGCAAGCTGCCACGTACGAGACCACGTCCTGCCGGATTTTGGGCCACCAGAAACGACGCGATACCAGCTCTAAGGTGCCCTTCACCCCTGGGTGACCAGCCAGTACCGAATCGTGGTGTTCCTTCAACACCTTAGGCCGAAGATGCAGGGGTACAAATGATTTGTTGGCGGGAAGTCCTGGTGGTACCTCCTCTTGGGCCTCGGCAATCTCCGCCTCTACCTCAGTCGTGAGAGCCGAGACCACTACCCCTTTCTGGAGGATGGGTACCGGCTCTTCCCGAGGTTCTCCCCCCGGAAAACACCTAGACAAAGCATCCGCCTTGGTGTTTTTAGCCCCGGGACGGTACGTCACAAGAAAATTGAAACGAGTAAAAAACAATGCCCAGCGAGCCTGCCTAGGAGACAGACGCTTGGCCGACTCCAGGTAGAGCAGATTCTTATGGTCGGTGATAACTGTGACCTGGTGAGCCGCCCCCTCCAAGAAGTGTCGCCATTCCTCAAAAGCCAGCTTGATGGCCAACAACTCCCTGTTGCCGATATCATAATTCCGTTCGGCCGGCGACAACTTCTTGGAGAAGTAGGCGCATGGATGCATCTCGCTCAAGGACGAGCCTTGAGACAGTACTGCCCCCACTCCCACCTCCGACGCATCAACCTCTACCACAAAAGGTTTAGACACGTCTGGTTGCACCAGAATGGGGGCTGAAGCAAAACTATTCTTCAGACGCTCAAATGCACGTATAGCCACCTCAGGCCAGTTCGCCAGATCGGCACCCTTTTTTGTCATGTCCGTGAGCGGTTTGGCGACAGTCGAAAAGTGTTTTATAAATTTCCTATAATAATTCGCAAACCCAAGGAACCGCTGGAGTGCTTTCAGACTCTCCGGCCTCTCCCATTGCAACACCGCTTGCACCTTAGCGGTGTCCATTTTAAAACCAGCTGCGGACACAATATATCCCAAAAAGGGCAACTCCTGGACAAAAAATAAACATTTTTCCAGCTTAGCATAGAGCTGGTTCTCCCGGAGCAACTGTAACACCTGCCTAACATGCTGCAAATGAGTGTCCCGATCGCTAGAATAAATGAGGATATCATCCAGGTATACAATCACAAATCTCCCCAGGACATGAGCAAAGACATCATTAATAAAATGTTGGAAAATGGCAGGCGCGGTGGTCAACCCAAACGGCATAACCAGACTCTCAAAATGACCCTCAGGAGTGTTAAACGCCGTCTTCCACTCATCCCCCTGACGGACCCTTATGAGGTTATACGCCCCCCTGAGGTCCAGCTTGGAAAACCATTTTGCCCCCGCTACCTGGTTGAACAAATCCGGGATCAACGGCATTGGGTAGGGATCACGGATAGTAATCTGGTTTAACTCTCGGAAATCCAGACACGGGCGTAACCCCCCATCTTTCTTCTTAATGAAGAAAAACCCCGCGGCTACAGGCGAGGACGAAGGCCGGATGTGACCTTTGCTCAGACTCTCCGCGATGTAGTCTTTCAGAGCTTGTCTCTCAGGACCAGAAATATTAAACATCCTGGCCTTAGGTAATTTGGCCCCGGGTTTTAACCTAATAGCACAGTCATAGGCTCTATGTGGAGGCAGTTCTGAGCAACCCTTCTCAGAGAAAACATCCGCGAAATCCTGCAAAGCCTCCGGCAGGCTGGGCATCACGGCGGACACACATGTGGCCAAGCAATTGTCTTGGCAGAAACCACTCCATTGTACTATGTCCTGAGTTTTCCAATCAATTACCGGGTTGTGCCTGGACAGCCATGGAAAACCCAGGACCATTTGAGCTGGGAGATTACGGAGGACCCTACATGTAACCGACTCAGAATGTAGGACCCCAATGTGGAGTTTCACCTCTGCCACAAACTCAGTAATCTCCCCTTGAGGGAGGGGAACAGCATTAATGGTCACCACCTGTATGGGGTGAGGAAGTTTTTCAATCTTAAACCCGGCGGTGTGTGCAAACTCCTCGTCTATGAGATTAGTGGCGGAACCGCTATCCACAAACACTGATATAGGTAGCTCTCTGCCGGCGACAATAACCTTGGCAGGGAGCATACATTGAGATACCATCATGGAGGATATGCATACGCTCAGTTGGGTCTCCTCCATACCCTCTGAGCTTAACAGTTTTCCGCCGGTTTGACCCTCTTAGGTAGTACCGGGCAAACGTTAACATAATGACCTCCTTTACCACAGTAGAAACATGCTCCGGACTTCCGGACTCCCGGAGCGCGAGGCTGAACCTGTGCCACGCCAGCAATCTGCATAGGTTCAGGGGACTCATCTACTTCAACCACACCTGCACTTCTGTTTTCCCCCAGAGGTAGCGTCTCCTGTGCCCCCTGACGAAAACGGCGATCAATACGTATCACCAAACTCATGGCAGACTCCAATGATGCCGGAGTCTCATACATCAGGAGGGCTTGTTTCACCCTCCCTGATACCCCATGAATAAACTGGCTCCGCAGTGCTGGGTCATTCCACTGTGTGTCTACAGCCCAGCGGCGAAATTCCGAACAATAGTCTTCTGCCAAGCGCTCCCCCTGGCGGAGGGCGCGGATTTTAGATTCCGCTAGAGCCAGTCGGTCAGGGTCATCGTAAATGAGCCCGAGGGCAGAAAAAACATTATCGACCGAATGAAATGTAGCAGAGTCAGGTGGTAAGGAAAATGCCCATGCTTGGGGGTCACCACTCAGTAATGACAACACCAGCCCTACTCGCTGGGCCTCATTACCTGAGGATATTGGCCGCATGCGGAAGTATAATTTGCAGGCCTCCCGAAATACGACAAATTTGCTGCGATCGCCTGAAAATCGTTCTGGCAGCGGAAACTTCGGCTCTGCACCGATACCTGCAGATGCCGTTTGCACCTTTGCTACTACCAGGCCCTGCTGCTGAACTGCCCCATTCAACTCGGAGACCTGTATGGACAGCGCCGCCAACTGGTGGGTTATGGAATCTAATGGATCCATGGACTCCTGAAAAAATGTGGGCCGATTATAATGTCACGGGGGCTTAGTTCAACTAAGGCTGAAATACCCGGGGCCCCTGTGGTGTCCCTTTACTAGGGGAAACCCTGTCTGACCCTCAACCCAGGGTTTTTGCTGAAGGTGCAAATGCCTGAGCCTCCGACCTTTCCTTATCTCCTGCTCAGCCCTGCACTTAACCCTCCACCCTCCACCCAGTGAGAAGTCACCACCAAAGCTCCCACACAAATAATGACAGACAGGGAGAACTTAAACTGCACTGCGCCGCACACACACAGGAATAAACAGTAATGTGAACAGGGCACAACTAAACACAAATATGGGAAGGAGAAAGGATAACGACGGATCATACGACACCAGATATGAATCTCTCTCTCTTGAACACCTCCACTCCAGACCGGAACCACTTGGTATGAAACACAAGCTATAATCGGCGACGCCCATAGGCCAGCACGACTATTTAAAGACCGTGGGCGTGACTAACCATCCAACCTGGTCTCCAGCAGGATTAACCCCCGAGAGCCTGAAGATCAGGCCGGCGCCACTGAGGCTATAGTGGCTGGAGGTGGAACTACCTCTGCCTGCCGGATGCTGTGGTGTGAACAGCGTCCGACATGACAGCCGCTCATTATGATGTCATAATGGTTGACTATGGGATGGAGGATGTGTGATGGGTATATGGGCACGGGACTATGGGATGGAGGATATGTATGACGGGTATATGGGCACGGGACTATGGGATGGAGGATGTGTGATGGGTACATGGGCACGGGACTATGGGATGGAGGATGTGTGATGGGTATATGGGCATGGGACTCTGGGATGGAGGATATGTGATGGGTATATGGGCACTCGACTATGGGATGAGGATATGTATGATGGGTATATGGGCACGGGCCTATGGGATCATGGATATGTATAATGGGTATATGGGCACGGGACTATGGGATGGAGGATATGTATGATGGGTATATGGGCATGGGACTATGGGATGGCGGATATGTATGATGGGTATATGGGCATGGGCCTATGGGATCATGGATATGTATAATGGGTATATGGCCATAGGACTATGGGATGGAGGATATGTATGATGGGTATATGGGCATGGGACTATGGGATGGCGGATATGTATGATGGGTATATGGGCACGGAACTATTGGATGGAGGATATGTATGATGGGTATATGGGCATGGGACTATGGGATGGAGGATGTGTAATGGGTATATGGGCACTCTACTATGGGATGGAGGATATGTATGATGGGTATATGGGCATGGGACTATGGGATGGAGGATGTGCGATGGGTATATGGGCATGGGACTATGGAATGGAGGATGTGTGATGGGTATATGGACACTCGACTATGGGATGGAGGATATGTATGATGGGTATATGGGCACGGGCCTATGGGATCATGGATATGTATAATGGGTATATGGGCACAGGACTATGGGATGGAGGATAATTATAATTTGCTATAACTAGCCACAGTTAGTTACTATGCCCGGGCAGCGCCGGGCTCTTCAGCTAGTAATCAATAAAGGCCGAAGGAGAAAAATGTTGAGTAAGGATAAACATTGAAATAGTGCAGAATGCAAAAAAAGGGACGTACTGGTACCACGCCTGGCCACCAGCATAAGCTCCACTACTTCACTGCAGGCTGTTGCCACAACTTCCTTTCCGTGTGTTTACTTACTGAGCAATATAATTTTTGAGGCTACAGAATTTTTTGCTAAGGATGGACCCTAAATATATATACAAATACATATAAAAAGGAATAGTTTTTTTGTATAAATGTTTTACTAATACAATGTAACAAGTGTAAGTTCCACAACAATACTGCTGTCTGCTGCTGCAAGTTCCTTTCCATTTATAAGGATTAACCCCTTCATGACCCAGCCTATTTTGACCTTAATGACCTGGCCATTTTTTGCAATTCTGACCAGTGTCCCTTTATGAGGTAATAACTCAGGAACGCTTCAACGCATCCTAACGATTCCAAGAATGTTTTTTCGTGACATATTGGGTTTCATGTTAGTGGTAAATTTAGGCCGATAATTTTTGCGTTTATTTGTGAAAAAACGGAAATTCGGCGAAAAAGGTTCGCCTCCCGATGAAGGGATGAAACGCGCGTTGGGGCATTTGTGGAGGACCGCAGGAGCAGACCACACACATATGTAAGCTTTTTTGAAAATCTTTTTGCTCACAGCAACCAGCATCAGCTTAACTACACAGCAGTCTTTATGATGCTTCTTACTATGTGGCTGATATAGATGGTGGCGATGTCTCTGAATATTTGATGTACTATTATGCATATCAAGTACAGTAGGTTAGGCTTCTGGCGTTAGTTTCTCCCATGTAACACTTGGTAGTAGCCTTGATAATATGTTTTTTGTTTCAATATTTGTTACTCTGATGAAGTTGAATAAATTAAAACAATTTTTATTGGCTTGGTATACTGATTTCTTTGCTCTTGGTGGTTTATCATCTAAACAAGTTGTGCCATTATACTTATGGGTCCTTGTGCTATACAGTCATGTTATGTTTGCAGAGTCCCTGATGTACCTAAATAGTGGAAACCCCCAACAAGTGACCCCATTTTGGAAACTAGACCACCCAAGGAACTAATGTAAATGTGTGGTGAGCACTTTGAACCCCCAAATGCTTCACAGAAGTTTATAACGCAGAGCCGTGAAAATAAAAAATAATTTTTTTTCCACAAAAATAATTATTTTAGCCTCCAATTTTTTATTTTCCCAGGGGTAACAGGAGAAATTAGACCCCCAAAGTTGTTGTGCAATTTTTCCTGAGTACGCTGATACCCCATATGTGGGGGTAAACCACTGTTTGGGCACACGTCGGGGCTCGAAATGGAGGGAGCACTGTTTGACTTTTTGAACGCGAAATTGGCTGGAATAAATGGTGGTGCCATGTCACGTTTGGAGAACAGTGGAAACCCCGCAATTCGATCTCCAACCCTAGCCCCAACACACCCCTAACCCTAATCCCAACCCTAATCATAACCCTAACCCCAACACACCCCTAACTCTAATCCCAACTCTAACCCTAACCACAAGTCTAACCGTAATCCCAACCCCAACCCTAATCCCAATCCGAATTACAACCCTAACCCTAATCCCAACACTAATTCCAACCCAAACTCTAATTCCAACCCTAACCCTAATTCCAACCCTAACCCTATTTCTAACCCTAACCCTATTTCTAACCCTAACCCTATTTCTAACCCTAACCCTAATTCCAACCTTAACCCTATTTCTAACCCTAACGCTAATTGCAACCCTAACCTTAATTCCAACCCTAACCCTAGCCCTAACCCTAACCCTAGCCCTAACCCTAACCCTAATGGAAAAATAAAAATATTTTCTTTATTTTATTATTTGTCCCTACCTATGGGGGTGATAAGGGGGGCGGTGAGTTACTTTTTTTTCTATTTTGATCACTGTGAAAGTTTATCATAGTGATCAAAATAAATGAATGAATCTGCAGCATTGCAGATTCGATTCGGTGCACTGCGCATGCGCCCGCCATTTTCCAAGATGGCGGAGCCCATGATCCTGGACGATCGGACGGACACTGGAACGGCCAGAGGAAGTTCGGAGGCACCGTGGAGGGTGAGAGGGGGTGTTTGGAGGGCGGGGGGAGCGGAGGGAAGGCGGGGGGAGCAGATTATGATGGCGGCTGCCGATCGGTGCCGTCAGTCAGTGGCGGCAGCCGATCGGCACTGTCAATCGGTGTGGGGGGGTCGGGTTTCGGTCTCCAGCCATGTCCGATGTTATTTCAGCATCGGCTATGGCTGGATTGTAATATTTCACCAAATTTCATTGGTGAAATATTACAATCGCTCTGATTGGTTGTTTCACTTTTAACAGCCAATCAGAGCGATCGTAGGCACGTGGGGGCTTAGCCACGCCCCCTGGGGTTAACTATCAAGTGTTCTGTGTCTGCGGGTCAGGTGACCTTTTAGTGACCCCGGTTACCTGACCCACAGGAGGGCAATAAATTCATGATGCCACATAGGCGTCATGGGTCGTATTGGCACGACTTTTCATGACGCCTACGTGGCCTCAAAGGTCGGGAAGGGGTTAATGAAAGTTTACTGTATTGTTGGAGATTTGTGATGTAATATATGAGCTGGACAGTAGAGGGCAGCAGAGAGGCCAGAGTTGCAGTGCGGGGGTTTGGAAGTTGGTGAGAGTTGCTGGGGGAGTTCGAGTGAAACTGCACATCGTTGGATAAAGGTCTGGATAGAGCAGTGCGACTCTGGATATGTTTTTGGTGACTTTGGGACGCCTTGTTCGGCTTGACATGAGCCGACTCGGTGAGGACAACCATGGATACAGCATCTTGGGATAGGCCACATTAGGCCTTATTTGTAACAAATTAGAGAAGCTCTGCTTTGGAGAGATCGGCATTCCCTAAAAGCCGTGGCACCACTCATTAAGGTAATGAATATGCACTCCACGCCTATGGGAGTGGAGACGCGTGCATATTCATTACCTTAATGAGCAGTGCCACGTAATCGCTCAGCACAGGATGAGATGCAGCGACGGCACAGAGGAGGTTGAGTATGATGTCTTCTGGAAGCCGGCGGCTGCAGCTGTCACTGTGAGTGCTATTTAGCAGTGGTACACTCTTTAGTCACAGCCGCCGGCTCCTGCCGCTGTTCCGCAGCTCCCCCTTTCCCAGCTAGCTTTCCTGAACAATGACTTATGTATAAGCTGAGGGGGGGCGTTTTCAGCACAAAAAAATGTGCTTATATGTGAGTATATACGGTACCCTTTGTAGTGTAGCGGTAACATCGTTTGCTGTGATGAGGCAGTGACCCAGCAAAGTTCAAAGCAAAAGTCTCTTTAATGTTTAACTCACAAATAATGCACAGCACTCAATATCCTCTGGATCACAGCTGGAAACCATATCCTCTGGATTACATCCAATAAACATGACAGTCCACCTCCTAAGACCAGTTGCCATGGGCGACTACACTCATAAAGGCTCTGCACACAGTGCAAAACCAGAAACAAATGATACAGAGGGTCATCCATACACCCTTGAAGGCACCAAGGCACCAACTGGAGTGCCTCATTCAAATATTAAGAAAGTGTAGTTGTGGTACTTTTACACTCATAAAGGCTCTGCACATAGTGCAAAGCCAGAGAAAAGGAGGGTCATCTATACACCAACATTTGTCTCATTGAAATTTTTAAGATGAAAAACACATTATGTACTGCTGTCATCTGGTGATGTGGGAAAGGTGGGACTAGTCCAAGCTTCGTTAATTTTTATCAGAGTGAGCCTGTCAGCATTTTTTCTTAACAAGTGAAAGTGCCTGTCTGTTACAAACCCCAGTGGCACTTAAAATCTTCTCTGACAATACATTACCGGCAGAACAGCACAACACCTCCAAGACATCGAGGGAGAGGTCATGCTAGGTGTCCAGCTTTGAGACTCAATAGTTGAAGGTCGCAATGGAATTAGGGATTATGCTGGTTTTGTTGGCCATGTATTGCTTGACCATCTTTAAAAACTTTTCCATCCTTGTCAAAAAGGATCATCAAGGCATAGATTCTGAGATGGTGACATGAAATTGGCCCAGGCCTTTGGCAGTGTAACCCTGCCTCTGTTGTACCTTGTGTGTGTCTTCCACATCTCTCCTCTTTGGTTGTTCAAGGAAGCCCACTGCTGCTAGGTGCATTTTTTCAACATATTTTCCACATTGGCCTTCTGGTATAGCACAATTTTAGTAAGCCTATCTGCCTCAAAAGGAGTATTCTTTTTTGCTAAGATGAATATAATGAAAAGGGTCATGGGAAAGGCAGAGGCACATAAAGCCGGCCATATGTGCCAAGCTCCCTACTATCAACACTCCACTGTCTCAACCATGATGATGACTTTCCATCTCCTCATCCTTCCTCTCTTCCTGCTCATTCCCCTCCTTGGCCTATCCATGTAGGAGAGATGAGATGAGCCTTGTGTTGGTACTAGCCTCTGTAGCACTAGCAACCTGCTCCTGTTCTGCCTCCTCAGCCTCCACCTCTTCATTATTACCCAATCCACGCTAAGCAGATGAGAAGAGGATGGGCTGGGTAGTATCTCCCCGTCTCATGTCTTCCTCCATCTCCATCTGGTCTGCATGCCAAGTTTCATGTTTAATTGTAAGCAGTGACTGTTTAAATAGGCACAAAAATGGGATCGGTGCCCTGATTATGATGTCATCGCTGCTCACCAACTGTCATGATCCATTTCTGGATCTGTGGCAGATTTGGCTTTTCATATTAAAACTTTTTTCCTTTCAGGCCATCGGGAGTTAATGTCAGTTTTTCCCCTGGTGGCCTGCTGGTGTAATTACAATGCTACTGGGTTTGCTGATGTCTGTAGTGACCACTCACAGCTTCCTTCAAAAGGTCACTTGATGCGTCAGCTGACTGTTGTTGATACAGGTCCTTCTGAAGACCAACCAAGTAGGAGCAGCTCTCTGGTTTGCAGCCAAGTCTGGTGTATTGGAGTCCTGTTGCTGTGTTATCTGTAGTGTGCAGTATGCAGCGGTGCTTAAGCTAAGTGCTGTACTTTCTGTTACCTCGTCTTTTCTGTGTCTGTTCCGCCCCCCTTGTGTTTCTTAGCAGTAGTGGCTAGGCTAGCGTCCTAAGCTGGCCAGTGCACTAACAAGGGCAGTTTGAGGTGACGGTTTAGGGAAGAGGTATCCTGATGTTGGCAAGGGTAAGGACCTGCATATGGTGATAGGTGAGAGCAGGGACAGGCTCAGGTTGGAGCTAAGGAGGTATCCGTCTCTTGTTCCCTATTGTCAGGGCCTTCCTCTGCCCTATTCCATCGGTGTTGAGTTACTGTATTTTTTGTTTACCGACCAATTGTTGGGTCGTGTCATGCTAGGACAGTCACTTCGTGACACCATCTTTGAGGAGTCCTCAAAATTTTGGAGAACCACACAAATGTCAGACATCCATATCCACTCTTCAGTTGTTATGTGCTGAGATTGACCAGAATACCAACAGATGTGTTTGAGCTGGTGTTGAACAAATGGCCTCTACTGCACACAAAGCCTTTCCAACATGTGCAGTGTGGCGTTTCAAGCACATGGTGACATTGCACACCAGTCGATGAGCTGGCACTTGCATCTACTGCTGCATCACTGCCAGAGCAGCGGCAGCTATAGCTAACTTGCAAAATTGGGTGCTGAAGTGCCGTATTTTGACCAGAATCTCTGGCAAATCTGGGTAGGATTTCACAGACAGCTGAACAACCAAGTTGAGCATGTGGGCCAAGCATGGTACATGTGTGAGTTTGCCAAGCTTCAAAGCCGCCACCAGGTTATAGCCTTGTTCTAGGTTCAGATACGAGAGCAACTGATCTGTCTGGTCTGTTATTCCTTTAAATAACATTGCAGCAGTGTTTGGTTTACCTACTAGTAAAATTAGCTGCAGCAGAACCTGTTGCTGCTTTGCTGAGGCAGTGCTACAGAGCTTCAAGCTTCCAATTGATGTGGATGACATGCTCTGAGACACCAAATTGGAGATGGAGGATGAGGAAAAGCAGAAGGGGGTGCAGGAAGGCATGTGGAAGGTGGAGGAAACCCTGATAGAAGTAGGGCCAGCAATCCTCGGTGTTGGTAGCACATGTGCCGTGTCAGGGTGGGACTTTTCCCTGGACTCCACAATATTCACCCAGTGTGCATTCAGGGAAATGTAGCATCCCTGGCCACAAGCACATGGCCATGTGTTGTTCGCTAAGTGGACAATCCCAGTAAGTGAGTTGGTAAGGGCATGGGTGATGTTCCTGAACATGTGCTGGTACAAGGCTGGGACTCCACACCTGGATAAATAGTGATGGCTGTGAACCAAGTACAGAAGGATGTCTGCCGCTATGAGTTGTCGGAAATCCTCCCTGTCTACAAGCCTAAATGGTAACATTTCCATGATAAGCAGCCTGTAAATGTGCCCATTTAGCACTCTGGCCTGTGTGTAGGTGGCTGGGACCTTTCTTTTTCATTCCAAGGCCTGGGGTAGGGGCAACTGAACGCTGTGCTGGGACAGGTATTTAGAAATGCCTGGTGAAGATGCCTCAAACTATGCAATGACAGGTGCAGGGCAGGAGACATCTGCGCCAGTGTCATGGACAGGGGATTGGCAAGCTCCAAGCACAGGTGAAGAGGCAGTGGTGTCACCCGCTGGCACCAATTGTGGAATCAGGTGTTTGGCCCACTGAGTCGGGTGCTTAGATGACATGTGCTTGATCATGCTGATGACGGTAAGGCTCTTAGTGATTGGGCCTCTGCTGATGTTGGCATGGCACATGTTGCAAATGTCTATTTTGCTTGTCTCAGAATTCCCTTTAAAAAAGTCCCAGACTGGGGAACACCTAACTCTTTGAAAGAGAAATTCACGAGTGCTGGTGCTCTGCAGAAAAGTTGCCTGCCTTCTCCATCAGGTCACCCTACTGCCTCTTCCTATCTGTGTTGGTGCTGCTGATCCCTCCCCCTCAGGGCTGCAGACTTCACTCTGCAGGCCAGCTTCCCAAGATGGGTCAGTGACTTCATCATACACCACCTCATCTTCCACCACCACACCCTGATCCTCCTGACTTTGTGACTTAACAACCTGACTTATCGGAAACTGTGTCTTATCATGATCCACAACCTTAGACAAAATTTGCCATTCCACACCATCATCTTCTTGAGACCATGGCTGCTCTAAGTTTTGTGCATCACTAAATAGTATGTTGTGTTCCTCTTAGAAAATGTAGGGAAGAGACCACAATCAAGAAATAATTATGTAAATAGCTCCTTGGAGTCTCCTAGTGTGGGCTCACTGGTCTTCTGGGACTCAACATGGTGTGAGGAAGGAGGATCAGGTGAGGATTAAGTGATCCAGACTGTTGGCTGGTGAGACTGGATCGTGTGGAAGACTGGGTGTTGCTGACAAGCATCCTAGAAGCTTTATCTGTTATCCAACTAACTACATGTTCATACTGGTGTGGTTTGAGAAGTGATGTCCTGTGCCTCCTGGAAGGTATGGGTTGGGCATGGGTGTGTTGTTTGTGGCCCAGCAAAAGGCACAGCAGCACCTGCCTCATGTTCTCGCTATCTGTGTGCACCATCATCAGCACTTCCCCATTTGTTACCACACACCTTACACATTTTCTAATTGCTAGATCTCTGAAAAACAATTTTTGTCCGTTAATTGAAACTACATTTTTCAATAAGAAAACCTGTAGCTGGCCCAGCATTTCTTTAAATTTCAAACCACCATAATTTCACACGAAGCACGTTAAACTAAATGGATGAAAATAGTAAACTTTTGGAACCAAAAAAATTTGGTCATCTGTAGCGGGCCAAGCAGTTTTTGTAGATTTCAAACTACTTTAATTTCACACAAAGCAAGTTAAACTGTATGGATGACAATAGTCAATTTTTGGAACAAAATAATTTGGTCAAACGGCAAAGCCCTAAGCACTGCCTACAGGCTGCATTCACAACTGAGCCCTGCTCCAGCAGCTGGCCCTAGGCTAAATGTAGAATGTATATTATAGAAACAGCACAGCACAAGATTAGCCTCAAAAAGGACTTTTAGTATGATGGATCAGCAAAGTATCACCACTACAGGACTCTGATTCCTAAAACTGTGCTGACAGGCCTGGACAAGTACTTTCTCCCTCTACATAGAACTATCCCTGAGCTATGCAATGGCATCAATGAACCGAGTGTGGCGTCACCGGTCTTTTTATTACCTCTAATGAGGTAATAGAACCAGCCAATCACTGCAATGCCACTACCAAGATGGCTAAGGCATTACAGTGACTGGCAGACAATTCCAACATGTTTATTGGCTGTGTGTCAGGCGCCAGACATGCGGGGTGGGGAGTCGATTATTCAATCCGAGCACCAGCTAATCATTGACGAGTGCCGATCACATCCGAGCATCCAGATCCTCCAGATCTGAGTATTACCAAGCATGTTCGCTCATCACTAGTTATAGTGCATTTTTGGTTAAGGTGCGGGATAAATTAAAAAACACAATTAAATAAAATACTAATAAAGGCTAAGGTATTGCAACTGTTTTACTAGTCCAACTTGACAACCATTGGGGCCACAACCATGCAGCTGTTACAACTTTCTTTCTGTTTTTGCAGATCCATAGCAACATAGTTTTTGGAAGGGGGTTAGAGTAATATTTAAACCAAAAAATATGTATGAAAAAAAGAAAAAAAAAGGTTACCATTTTGCCTAACTGTTGTAGTAGTACAATTTAATAAGTGTACGCATTCAACATTACTGATGTCTGTTTCAGTAAATTCCTTTACATGGGTGAACTTACCAGCCAACATAACATTCCTAGTTATTGGTTATGGGCTTTTTTGTCTAGAAGGATAATATTGTTTTATAATTGCAGATTTTTTTTTAACCATTTTCCAGTCCATTAAATTGTAAAATGAATGGTGCCATTCAAAGCTACAATTAATTCCACAAGTAACAAACCTTCATAATTCTATATCAGCAGAAAAATAAAAAAGTTATGACTCTTTGAAAAAGGTGAGGAAAACACCGAAGAAAATTGCCTGGCCGAGAAGCGATTAAGCAAACATTTGTGGATAAATTATTACACTACTTTGAACTATCTATTTGTGCACACATGATTTGGCAAACCTGTTTAAATTGTCGAATTGGAGGCGAATACACGCCAAACCAATATTGCATAAGGCTACTTTCACACATCAGGTTTTCGGCGTCAGGCGCGATCCGGCGTCGTGCCGGAATGCCGGATCCGGCAAATGTTTTGTAAAACCTGATGTGCCGGATCCGGTTTTCTGCCGGATCCGTCTTGTTCTTGACAGACAAAACCGGATCCGTCTCATCCGGTTCATCCGTTTTTCTATCCGTTTTTCGACGGATTACGCCGGATCCGGTTTTTAAAATTGACCCTTGTGGCCTTCCGAACGGGATTGGCTACTGGAAAACTATATATAGCGTGTTCCTACAGCCCTTCTTTGACAGGTTGGAGAGGAGAAAGTGCAGGTTGGAGAAAAGAGCAAGTTACTGGCGAAGATGGATGTTGTGATTGGAAATATTTTGAAGAATTTGGCGGATTTTATAGCGGAGGCGAATCGTTTGAGGGTGATTGTTCTGGAGAAGGAGAGAGCGAGACAGCAGCGCATCAGGCATCGTAGACGACGTTTGTGGATCCACCCCATCACAGCCAAGAGAATGACGCGTGGGGTCTATTCTACACTCTGCATGGACCTACGACGAAACCCGGATAAATTTTTTGGATATGTTCGGATGAAAATGGAGAATTTTGATTACTTGGTGGAGCGCATTGCACACCTCATAAGAAAAGCGGGCACCTATTGCCGCTTCTCTGTTTCACCAGCAGAGCGTCTGATGGTGACTTTAAGGTAAGCCACATTTATTGGATGTGATCGCATCAGAGCACACTTTCACTGCAATCTTGTTGGTGGTAGTTTGTATCTCCAAGTGTTATAGCTCAGTTTTGGTATGTAATGCTGTGATTTAAAACTAATTTATTGTTTTTTAATTCCCCACAGATTTCTTGCAACTGGAGAATCCCTTTCGTCACTGCATTTCCAGTACAGACTCGGGATTTCCACCATATCTGGAATTGTGAAGTACACATGCCGTGAACTGTGGGACTCCGTTGCTGAAGAGTTTTTACCAGAGCCCACAACAGAGAGGTGGATTGAAATTGCTGACAAGTTTCAACAGATATGTCAGTTTCCCAACTGCTTGGGCGCTGTGGACGGGAAACATATCCGCATTGTAAAGCCAGCCGGATCGGGATCGGAATATTTCAATTACAAGAAATATTTTTCAATTGTCCTCATGGCCATCGCTGACGCGGAATACAAATTTATTGCTGTTGATATTGGGGCCTATGGCCGCTCCAATGACTCTCAAGTTTTCAAACTGTCTGCCATGGGGCGTAAACTGTATGGAAACACCTTCCAGTTCCCACCACCTAGACCGCTGCCGCAAACATCTGGTCCACCTATGCCATTTGTCTGTGTAGGGGATGAAGCCTTCCAGCTGTCAGAACACCTTTTGAAACCGTACTCTAGCAGAGGATTGACAAGACCAAAACCCATTTTTAATTACCGCCTCACAAGAGCAAGAAGAATGGTTGAATGTACCTTTGGTATTCTGACAGCCAAATGGCGGGTCCTATTGACTGCGATCAACCTCAAGACAGAAACTGTGGACGAGGTGATCAAAGCTTGCGTGGTACTCCACAATTTTGTTATCTGCAAGGAACCCATTTCCATTGAGGACATCTCTGAAGAAACCACCTTGCAAGATTACCATGACATTACCACTAGAAGTTCTGTGACGGTTTCAGTAATGAGGGACAATTTTGCACTATACTTTATGTCACCTCAAGGCAGAGTACACTGGCAGGATGACAGAGTGTGAAAGATTTGTGCCCAACCAAACTTGTGTACCTTCTGTACCAACAGTATATACCTTTGCCAACCAAAGTTGGCTATCTTGTCATGGTCTCTATTTTTAGCTTTAGGCCACAGGTGTGTACCTGGTTGTGTTTTATGCAAAGTATTTCACCTTTTAACAAAAGTTGTGTACATTGTTAGGAAATCACCAACAATAAACACAACTTTTTAGGTGAAATACTTTGCTTCAAACACAACCAGGAACACAACTGTGGCAAAAAGCTAAAATTTACCCACAGTTATATACCTGGTTTTGAATACCTTTTTACCTTTTAAATACCCTGTATTTAACCTTTTTTTTAAACATATTTCGCCGCAGAAAGAAATGACAGACAACCAGTGTAAACAATAATTTAACTTTTATTTAAAATATTTTTTTTTGTAAACTGTTTTTAAAGTTAAAAAAACTTTTTTAATAAAGGTTTGAAACCAACCAAATGGGCATTTTTATTACAAAAAAAACATTATAACTCGGTGTAGTGTGGGGTGGAAATACTGCTGGAGGGGCTGCGGGACACTTCGACACTGGGAGTGTGGAGAGAGGACTGGGATCGTGGTGGGGAAGGAACAGTTAGAGGTGATGGTGTGGAAAAAGCTACAGAATGGGTGGACATGTGGGAGGCAGAAGAGGTGGTGGGCGGTGGAGTGGAGGGTTGGGCAGGGACTGTAGGAGCAGATGATGTTGATGGAAAGTTGTATGGGGAAGGAGTTTGGTACGGGGAAGGAGTTTGGTACGGGGCAGGTTGCTGGAAGTGGGGAGATGTCTGGTACTGGGGAGGTTGCTGGTACTGGGGAGGTTGCTGGTACTGGGGAGGTTGCTGGTATGTAATAGGAGGGGGAGGATGGAAAGTGGCTGGAGGGGGTGCAGATGTAATAGGAGGGGGAGGATGGAAAGTGGCTGGAGGGGGTGCAGATGTAATAGGAGGGGGAGGATGGAAAGTGGCTGGAGGGGGTGCAGGTGGAGGAACTACAGTGGTGGGAGGTGGAGGTTGGGAGGTAACCTGCTGTAGAGCACCGTGGCACGAATGCATTACATGCATCTGCTGGGTAGGAGATAGTGTTGCCATGCGCTCCACAACAGACCTGAAAAAGGTGTGGTTTGGTGAAGATCTTGCTTCTGAATGCATGGTTTGCAGAAGTGTCTTCACCTCCAGAATGCTGGAGTTGATCTGCTGAAAGCCTGCGGAGATTTGCTCTGACAAGACTTTTAGACAGTTCTGGAAAGATGCATTCAGATGCAAGAACTCTGGTGCATAACTCTATTCCTGACCCCTCTGCCGCTGCCGCCCAGTACCCGCAGGTGTACTAGAGGTGGCAGGGGCAGAAGGGTGGGGTAAAGGGAAAGCGATCTCCTCACCAGCAGCTTCATGTAATGTAGGCGGCCACGATGCTCCTGTGCTGGTGCTGGTGGATGGGACAGATGGGTCGAATGTGTGGGAAGGCTGGGAAGGTGCAGATGTACCGGGGTGGTCGAAGTGTCCCTCGGTGCCGGTCTCCTCAGGGATCGCCTCAGAAGGGTCCAATCGTGCAGGCTCCCGAGTGCTGCTCACCGTGCTGTGGAATAAAGAGAAAAAAAACCAATTAAAATAGTGACATGGTATGGCCCTGGCTGAAAAAAAAAAGTTACATGTAAACATTTTTTTGTCACATGTGGTGTGTAATATTTACCTTCTGGTGAGCATTGTCTCCCGGAGGAACGACAGGGCTCGTGCGTACTTGTACTTGCTCCTGCGTCCTCCAGATCCACTCGGGGCCCGCATCTCTTTATTGAACTCCTTCTTGAAACGATCCCTCACAGACCGCCACCGCTTCACAATTCTCTCCCCTGAAACGAGAAAGGACAAAGTAGTTAGTATACAACATCAGTGTTTCCCAAACTCCAGTCCTCATGGTCCCCAGGGGTCATGTTTTCAGGATTTCCAAAGTAAATAGAAATCCTGAACACATGATCCGTGGGGACCACGAGGACTGGAGTTCGGGAAACACTGGTTTAAATCAAGCAACCGGTACTGTATATACTTACGCTCTTTAATCTGGGCCCGAGCTTCGAGGTCCTCCCAGCGGTCCACAAGGAGCCAACAGATTTCCTCCCAGAGTCGTCGGGTAACGATAAGGTCAGCGTGGCGGCGGTCAGCCATATTCCAGAGCGGCTCCCTTTCTCTGACGAGATCGATGAGGCGGTCCACATCAATCCTTCCATCCTCACCGTCAGAGTCGGGAGCACGCTGTGAAGGCTGTTAAAGAAAAAGACAAAAATAACATAATTAGCCTCCACAAAAGAAATGAAATAAAAAGTGCAAAAAAACAAAGCAAAAATATTTATACTTACACGCTGGTGACCGCCGCGTTGCTGTCGCCGACGACCCCGGGAGGCACTGCGAGGACCTCTTGGCCGAGCACCAGATTGGGAAGACTAGAGAAGAAAACAAAAAATGTTATGTCTTTGGATGTAGGCATTTGTTTGCTGTGTGTGGTCTGCAGAACATTGTTTTCTATGTGTTGTGTGTAGTGTGATGTTGTGTTTCTGCGTTTGATGCAAAAAACTTACCAATTGTGAGCCCACTCCAAGTGTCTGTCCACCCCTTCCTTCTTCTTCTGGGAGCTCCTCTTCATCTTGTGATTCCTGTTTTGAAATAAAAGGCAATGAATAGACATATATTCCAGAGATGATGGATTTTGGAAATAAAAACTTACCGTCAAACGCTGACGATGCGAGGGAGGGCTCCCAGAAGAAGATGTGCTGTCTTCCTCATGGCCAGACTCCATGGCAGTGGGTGGTGTTCCTGCTGCCATTGCTGCTGCTGCATCTATTGGGCGGCTGTTGAATAAAGAGAAACAAAGGGCCAATGAATATCTTGATATTCCATAGCCCTAGTTTGGAGGAATGGGGGATTTGATAATTACCGTCTCTCATCTGCTGCTGGACTCCCCTCCCGTTGTTCAGCATGCTGCTCCATTTGGGGTGGTGCTGATGGTGCTGCTGCTGCAGATGTCTGCTGCCTTCTCCTGGTTCTTGGCTTGGGTGGCATGTTGGGTGTGGCTGAGGGTCACACTGTCTTGCTTTTATATATGTCTTGTGGGCAGAGCTACTGAGCATGCTCAGACCAAAAAAACCGGATCCGGCCACCGGATCCGGCTGTCGCCGGATCAGGCGCATTGCGGCGCTCATAGGCTTTCATTGTATGAAAAAGCCGGACACGCCGGATCCGGCGTGTCCGGCTTTTTCGCCGTAGACAAAAAACGTTACAGTAACCGTTTTTTCCAGACGCCGGATCGCGTCATATTGCCGGATCCAGCGAAAATCGGATGAAACGCATGGCCATCCGGCTCGATCCGGCTCTAATGCAAGTCAATGGGGGGGAAACCCGATCCGGCATTGCATTTCGCCGGATCCGGTTTTTGTCAAAAGCGCCGGATCGCGCCTGACGGCGAAAACCTGATGTGTGAAAGAGGCCTAAGACTTTTTGGCCATCACGTTTACTCCATCTAGCATTTTGGGTTGATTCCATGTTTATCCAGGATAGGCTAAGGCTACTTTCACATTAGCGTTTCCTGGAGCTGCGGAGGGATGCGCACGGCCGCCGTGAAGCTCCGCCCTTGGCTGCACCTCCTCCGGTCAGCTCCGCCTATGGGCGAATGACACTGCATACGACCTATTGACACTATCTTTAGCATTGGGTGCGCAGGCGTGCGCAACAAAATGCAACACGGTGTGCTTGGTGCAGGTTGGCACACCTTCGAAAGGACGCATGCGCCGGCAAATGCATACCGGCGCACAGCCCTCGTACCCAATACTAAAGGTGCGGCCATGGGCGGAGCTTCACGGTGGCTGTGCGCATCCCTCCGCAGCTCCAGGAAACGTTAGTGTGAAAGTAGCCCTAAGTGTGTTAAAAAATTTTTGTAAATGTTATACTTGTGTCCAAATTGTATATTAAATGAAAAAGTGGCACTGGCAACATAAAGGTTATCACGTGATAAGAAAATATGTGAAAGCTAAAAACGGGAAAGCCGCTAGCAGGAGCACCACTGGCACAGCTCGCAGCAACTGACCTAGCAGAAGTACTACAAGCATCACAATTGGTCTCCTTTTGCATCTGGTAAGCATGTGTCACTGGGGAGATAGCAGAGAGCATATATGTCACATCACTCCTCTTAATCACAGCAAGATAATGTAGCCTTTGACAGCGTCACCGTCAGTTTAAGTCCACCTGTTACCCTGCCTTAACACCCAGTGTTGTTCATAGTTACATTTCAATTCCTTCAATGATGCCTGTTTTGGTTCTGCACTTTAGTCCTCCAACCAACAGTATTCTAATTGGAAGAGTTGAACAGTCAGCCTTTGTACTTGGATGACTCGGGGCCAGAGGAGATGAAGGACACGTTTCTAACACCATGCTTTGTTGGTAGGGGCACAGTCAGCAGTAGTCGCACTATGAGCTTAGCCAAGGCTCGAAGTGGCAGTCAGTTGGGGGTTTAGGAACTCAGGCCATTTTTGCACATGGAGGCAACTGTGAGCTGAATAATGGATAATGCTGATGATGATTGGTAACCAATTAAGGTTGTCAAGAAGGTGATGCCATCAAAGGATGAGGTTGGTTGAGTCGATCTTAAAGAGCAGAGGCAATGGCCAACCAAAACATCTGGGAAAAGATCTGCTTCTTCTGCAGGAAGCTTAAGAGCAGGTTAAATAGTTACATACATAAAGGTGATGTCATGACTGATATTAGTGTAGGATGCTCAACAGTGCCAGAAAGCTCTGGAGGTGGTTCTGGTGGTGGTGATTCCTATCTGCAGGCACCACGGGTGTGCAATTTTTTTCCACTGTTATGCAACTGTGTCACCTGGGCCAGGCTCCACTTCCTTCCCCTATGACAGACGGTCTTGCTGTGCTCCATGTTGTGTTATACAAAATGCCCTGTGTGTTACCCTGTGTGTCTCAGTGACATCATCTCCTTGGGCCTTTCAATGCCCAGTTAGGCACATCCCTGTGTCTAACTGTTAAGACAATACTGTGTTCAGCGGCCATGTTGTTTGCATTCAGTATCCAGTTTCTCCTGTGGCTACTATCGGCTTAGACTTCATTGATTTTGCATCTAGTATTTACGGCTCCAGAAATTAACCCAACATTTGCTGTAAGCACTATGAACTGACAGTTAGAGACTAATCACTATGCTACATTTTATTTTTGCAAACTCCTGTGATTTCTACAATCCTTTAAACCGATTGGTTAACACTCTGCCAGCTCTCGGCAGGTTAACCCATTGTTTATTATGAAAATAATGAACTGCTATTAAAGACAGTTCACATTTAGCAATTCTGCTACCCATATCTGGGTGCTACCTCAGACTTGAATTTATCCTCTTCATCTGACCACCTGGTTCTGTGGTTCCAAGCGTATTCTGCCTCCCCTCTTTGTCTGCCATCCAGCATAACCATTTGTCCAGGTCCTACTTTTCCATGTGCCTTCCAGCTTGCTGTGCCAACATCCTGCGTCCGTGTGTCTACTCTGACCTGCCAATTTGTGAATCTACCTCACAACATCAGACTTCCATTCATGTTGCTGGAGGACCAATCTATTGCAGTGTGCGGGCTGAGCTGTTGGAGAATAAGCCATGTACATCTGACTAGGAACTAAGTAATTCTGTCACCAAATGAAATGGCATCATCTGCTCACGTGGCAAAAGCAAAATGACCAACAAGATAAGAAAGGCTCAAGGTGTCCTCTGTGTCCTCATTTTTTTATCAATGTCAACAATTTTCTGATAACCAGTTGTCACACTCAAATGTTTCTTTGTTGTCATCAGCACTATCATCATCCTAATCTACAACTTTCCATACTCTTCCTACTGTGCCTCCATTGCGTCATCAAGAAACATGGGTTCAGTCATTCGTTTGCGTGGAAACTGAAACCAATAGTGATGAGGCAATGTGCTCAGATAAGGTGTTACCCGAGCATGCTCGTGTGCTAACTGAGTGTCCATGGTGTGGTCAACAAATAATATTCAAGTCCCCACAGCTGCATCTCTCACGGCTGTTTAACAGCCGCAACACATGCCGGTATTGCGTAACAAACAGGCAATCCATGCATGTGTTGCAGCTGTCAAACAGCCACGAGACATGCAGCTGTGGGGACTTGAATGGATATTTTGAGTACACCGAAGACACTCGGTTAGCACACGAGCAAAAAAAAACGGAAATTTGGGGAAAATGTAGAACATTTTGCAATTTTCAAACTTTTCATTTTTATGCCCTTAAATCACAGAGGCATATCACACAAAATAGTTAAAAAATAACATTTCTCACATGTCTAATTTACTTCAGCAGAAATTTTGAAACAATTTTTTTGTTAGGACGTTCTAAGGGTTAAAAGTTGACCAGTGATTTCTCATTTTTACAGCAAAGTTTGAAAAACCTATATCTAGGGACCACCTCACATGTGAAGTGACTTTGAAGGGCTTATATGACAGAAAATACCCAAAAGTGACACCATTCTAAAACTGCACCCCTCAAGGTGCTCAAAAATACATTCAAGAAGTTTATTAACCCTTCAGGTGTTTCACAGGAATTTTTTGAATGTGGAAGGAAAAAATAAACATTTATTTTTCTTTCGCAAGGGTAACAGGAGAAAATGGACCATAAAATTTGTTGTGCAATTTCCCCTGAGCATGCCGATGCCCCATATGTGGGGTAAATCTACTGTTTGGGCTCGGAAGAGAAGGAGCGCCATTTCACTTTTTGAATGTAAAATTTGCTGGCATAATTAGAGGACGCCATGTCGCATTTGGTGAGACCCTGATTTGCCTAAACAGTTGAAACCCCCACAAGTGGCACCATTTTAGAAACTAGACCCTTTAAGGAACTTATCTAGATGTGTATTGAGCACTTTGAACCCACAGGTGCTTCACAGAAGTTTATAACGTTAAGACCGTGAAAATAAAAAAGCACATTTTACCCAGATAACTCTTTTTAGCTGTATGATGAATTGTTTTTTGTGGGACAAGATGACGTTTTAAGTGGTACCATCTTTATTTACATTAGTCACGGAAGGGGTTAACTAGTAGAACAGTTTTATAGCATGGGTTGTTACGGATGCAGCGATACCAAATATATGCACTTTTATTGTTTATTTACATAAATAAATGTGTTTATTGGAAAAATATTTGTTTCTTTTTTTTCTTTATTTTGGAATTGTTAAAAAATATTTTTGACACTTTCTAATATTCTATTTTACTTTTTTACATTGTAACAGGATGGGACATTATTGTATTATTATTATTATTATTATTATTTATAAAGCACCATTGGTTCCATGGTGCTGCACATGAGAAGGGATAACATACAAATTACAGATATCACTTACAGTAAACAAACTAACAATCACAGACTGATATAGAGGGGGGGAGAGGACCCTGCCCTTGCGGGCTTACATTCTACAGGATCGTGGGGAAGGAGACAGTAGGTTGGGGGGTTGCAGCAGCTCCGGTGATGGTGAGGCGGTTGCTCCAGTAGTGGTGAGGAGGCAGCGGGGATCATTGCAGGCTGTAGGCTTTCCTGAAGAGGTGGGTTTTCAGGTTCCATCTGAAGGATCCAAGTGTGGATGATAGGCGGACGTGTTGGGGCAGGGAATTCCAGAGGATGGGGGCTATTCGGGAGAAGTCTTGGAGGCAGTTGGGTGAGGAGTGAATAAGTGTAGAGGAGAGAAGGAGGTCTGGGGAGGAACGGAGATTACATGAGTGAATTTCGTGCAGAACATTGGAGCAGCGACTGACAGGAAGGGAAGGAGGCATCTCAGATCCTGCTCTCTGCAGACACTGCGAAGTCACCTTCCCTGAAGGACCCCATGGCCATCTTATGGCAGGGGGTCTCTATGGAGACCATCAGGACAATGCGCTCGCATCACGTTGTCCTGATGGAAGTGCGCAGGGAGCCCCCTCCCTGCACAATTCTCCTCTATGTCACTGTCACTACTGACAGCTGCATCAGAGGGGTTAAATGCCCACGACTGGTGCTAGCACTGATTGTCGGCGTTGTTACCTGGTGTCATCCCTCACACAGAGTTGAAACCTGCACCCGATCACCACGGCGCTCATCGTAGAGATAAGAGACATACAGCCAGCTCAATAGACTGGAAATTACTCGGGACAAGAGGGACCTGTAGGAAACCCAGCACACCCAGGTTCTGATTGGGTAACTTGACTGTCACTCATCACACTGACAGCTCATCATGCCCAAGCCTCAGATTGGATGGCTGGGCTGCCTATTTTGATACTGACAGCTCACCACACCCCTGCTGCAGATTGGATGGCTGATCTGCCACTCACAACACTGAGAGGTGGAATCGTGACAATTATTTCTGTGGGGTGATGTTCAAAGTGAGAACACTGTACATGATTTTGCCTCATGTTACATGCAGCACGATTTGGAGGAGGGGCAGCAGTTGGTGGATGTGAGCAGAGATTTTGAGTTGACATAAGTGTGGTGCCCCTGAGGGTTCAGTCACCACAGAGGTACTGCACCTCCTCCTGAGGTGTGGTGCCCCACCATCCAGGTAAGGTGGAGACACCTGACCACGCTCCAACACCTGCACCCCACACAACATAGTAGTATAGCAAATCACCCATTGGTGACTCCCTGCTTGGAACACGAAGCGTGCTGGGAGGTGGGTGGAGTTTAGGTTGCATCAAAAGAGCGGGAAGAGTTTAGGATTTAGTCGGTCAGTCAGTCTGACAGAGTCAGAGGAAGAGTGAAGATCCCCTGAGTGGGATGGATGAAGGAGGTGCTGCAGCCGACCTCAGTGACCTGGGTCCGCTGGCACAGGAAAGGAACTTGATAGAAAGCCTGATTCTCCATAAGAAGGAAAGGATTAGTACGGAACGTGAGGAGAAGAAGAGAACTAAGGATTAGGGTTAGAGGAGAACCCTTCCCAAGTTCTAAGCGCAAGGCCGGGGTCCGGTCCCCGAGGTTGTATGGATACTAATGGTCCTGCAGCAGACACCAGAGGAATAGAACTTGTCATCACTTTATTCCCACACAAGACTTGGGGGCACAACAGCAACAATAGTGAGCCGGAACTTGGTAGCAAGGAGTCCCCGAAGCAGGCTACAGCTGTCTGCCATACAAGTAGAGTTCATAGGAACATCTGACAGGAGGAACTCCAGTGTAACTCAGTACTGTGAGTACTTCACTAAAGGCGCTAAGAGGGAGACGTTCAGAAAAGGCATATTTGTTGGCGGAGTGTTGGAAAGGTGTGCTTCATCTTGCCTGGAAGTTGACTGAGCCCCTGACCTAGAGGACACGGCACTGAGGCGGGCACCTGTACCTGCAGCAGACTGTGAGTAAAGCTTTGGAACTACATGCCCTGGTGTCCTCCACTTATTCCTGCGTCAACACACCCAGCACTGCTACATCCTTGTGCCTAGCCCTGTGCCTGACACTACACCATCTACGTGTCCCTTCATCTCGCTGCCCTGGGACTACAGCTCTGCCTGTGGAGGGCTATAACATCATTGCTGCACCCCACCATCTGTCCCAGAGGATCTGTCTGCAGCGTCGACTTAACATCTTCATTGCCGAACACCACAGGTGGTGTCACGACTCATTCATTCATAAACTTTAATCATCATAAGCACACTGAACATTCCCCGTTGTTAAAATGGGCGCCCAGGGCCACGGGCCGGGTCCCAGCTGCCGTCACATCTCCCATTGAAGCTCATTGGGCCCGGTACCGAGTACCCCACAGCCCTGGGAGGGCAACCCATAAGCAGGAGATGAGGCCGACAGTGAAAAAGTAACAATGCTGGTGTCACAATTCATTATGGGATTTGCGGCAGCTCTGGTACTGCTGAAATTCAATTGTTGTTTTTTTTCTTTTGATCCAGCAAGAGTTGGTGTCTCTCTTGCTGGCTGTTGTTTTAGGTTGGTCAGCTGATGTTGTTTGGTAACCACTCCCTTCTGCCTTTAAATAGTCACATGACCTATCAGCTGATCTTCGGTTATAGAGTTCTTCTATTCAGACTAGTTTGTGGTGTGGAGCTGTCCTGTGTCGGTGGTGTTGCTGCTGTGGTAGTTCAGATTCCTCTTGTTTTTTATGCTGCTGTGGAGCTTAGCAGCAGAGCCTGAAGCTGAATATTTCTTCCTTTTTCTTTGTCTGTCCCATGTTTGTCTAAGGAGCTACCAGGGAATAGAGACAAGACTCTACCCACATCTCAGGCAAACTCTGAATCTCGGTGTCCTCCCGGGAAGAATGGTTAGGAGACGTTGGTGGTTCTCTCTGAGTCTGCTGAGGGGATGACTTTGGTGACACGGGGGGACACCTCTGTTGTCTGTCCCTAAAGGAGAGTACCTCCTTGTGCAAAACGTAAGTGTGATAATAAATGTTCATGTCCGGACCTGTGTGTGAATGACTACGTGGGTGTCCTCTAAAAACAAAAGATAGAAGTACGCGTCTGGGATTTAGAGTTCTAAGGTGATCGGTCCTTAGAGGGTTGCAGCCGTTCTCAGCCCTGCAACCTTCCAATTAGAGTTAGCCCCAGTAAGGCATATACATAACTTGTTCCACAAATCGCGCTCAGGAGATTTGTTGCGCCTCTGGAGCCTACGTTATTACCATCATCATCGGGATGCGTTTGCTATGAACTTGAGAACCAGGTGACTATGGAGGTATATACTAGTGGGTTGTTGCGTTCTTGCCGTACAACATTTCCTGTCAAGTCCGGTCTTAAGGGTCCAGAGGCACCTCATTAAAAGGAGCTTACAGTCATGATTCATTATGGGATTCATGGCAACTCTGGTTCTGCTAAAATTTAAATGTTGTTTTTCCTTTTGGTCCAACAATAGTCAATGTCTGTCTCTTGCTGGCTGTTCTTTTAGGTTGGTCAGCTGATTTTGGTTGATAACCACACCCTACTGCATTTAAATAATCACATGACCCATCAACTGATCATTGGTAATAGAGATCTTCTATGCAGACCAGCTTGGGGTGCAGAGTTCTTCTGTGTTAGTAGTGATGCTGCTGTGGGAATTCAGATTCTTGGTGTCATTTTTTATGCTGCTGTGGAGCTTAGCAGCAGAGCCTGAAGCTTAGTATTTCTTCCCTTTTCTTTGTCTGTCCTCTGTTAGTCTCTTCCCCTGTGTGTTACCATCAGCAGTGGTAAGGCTAGCATCTTTACCAGCCAGGGCACTAGCCAGGGTACATTGAGGTGTACACAGGGGTCAGTGTCAGAAGGTGTCCCATCTCTCACTACCTACCGTTAGCAGCTTCCTCTCCCTTTTCCATTCCATCGTATTGGTATGCTCTGTAGTCCGCCGGACTTACCCATGTCCGAGCGTAACAACAGGCTATAACAACCAACTCTTGAAGTGTGGTGTGAAAAATTAACCAGCAGTGCCCTCGGTCACGCTTGCCAGTGTGACAAGCTGTATGGTGGAATACTTGAGGAATGACAGATATATCCCAACCATCAAGAAAAGGGATGTCTACTGAAAAGCCATGCTTTTAAACCATCACTATAAAAGAAAAATGATGGAATTTTTTTTAGTCTTCTGAGAGTCCAAATTGACATATTACCAGATGTATTCCCTGCTTGGTGAAGCTTTTGCAAAGCAGAGGCCTACCAACTGCATGTCTGACCAGGAGATCCCCCTCTTCTCCCGAAAAGTCAACACTCCCTCACATGTGCGTACACTACACCTACAACATATAACCAAACCATCAACAGCAGTGATTACAGCATATAAGACATGATGGACCAGATGGTTTGTTTGCTGCTGCACCAATCTGATGCACACCACCAAGCAGAGTAGTACCACATGAACAGCAGGTTCAGTTGTATCTTCACTGTGTCCTTTCTCCAGCAGATACCATGATTCACGATCCCATGGATTTTTGGTAAGCAGATTCATCTAGTGGCAAGAGTGGTCCCTTACAATGGATAATTTTTGGACCGGTTATAATTTAATAAGTCTAAAAAGTCTGAGACTGCAGTGTGTTGTTAAATAGGTTGCTAAATTCCATCTGTTTTCCCTTTACCAGATAGGTTGATTTCACAGTAATAGGGCTCAAAAGAGGTTCAATACTAGGAGACATCAGAATTTTAAACACAAGAGGAGAACATGAGTCATAATGTATCTCAAAATATAAATATTTTATTAAATGTAGACATTTACCACATAGACTAAATACAAATACATATAATTGAATGTAATAAAATAGTGTGATCCCAAAAAATGAGTAACAGTCACAGGGTAGATAAGGATGACATATTATGCTAAAAAATTACATATACATGTGGAAAGCAATGCATTCATGCAATGTAACATAAACAGGTGGAACAAACAGCTAGTCACTTGTATGTACCAAGACTAATCAGTTCCACCTGTAACCACCACCATATTTAGCGCTAACATGCATTGCTAAAACTATTACAATGTATCAAGCATGAATAGCATAAAGTATGCATAGATAAGGGTTAATTACCCATGCTATGTCTCCTGTTGTCCACGAAGTGGCTGCAATCCTGACGCGCGTTTCACGAGGCTAAACAGTCGCTTCCTCAAGGGGGCGTGGTCTAAAGGGCTAACTCGCTGGTCTTTAATACCCAGCTGATCCAATCACATGGTCAGATACAACCAATAACATGTCATGTCGTATATGGTTGGCGCCAAACCCAGGTTGGCTGAGTCTATTCCATCCTACGCCAGAGACACTTCCGATGTCCTCACCAGAATTATTGGCATTCAATTAGGATCAGATATGATTCTAGTAACTGCTGATATCGAGGCATTATACACATGTATACGACATAAGGATGGTTTAGAGGCGGTCCGCTTCTTCCTGGGGACCAGCAACTTGGATGGCCTTGTTTGTGCTCTTACTATGGAACTATTAACTTTTATTTTGACAAAAAAATTTTGTATTTAAAAACATTTTTTATTTACAGAAATGTGGCACTGCCATGGGCGCGGCATGTGCACCTTCTTTCGCCAACCTCTTCCTGGGATTTTGGGAATGGGGGGTGTTTGGCGAGGGGGGCGTACGGGGCACGGACCATGTGCTGTGCTGGTTACATTATACTGATGACTTGTTCATCATTTGGCAAGGATCTGAATCACAACTCCACAACTTCATGCAGCAGTTGAATTCTAACAATTACAATATCAAACTCTCACATATTATGAGTGGTTCTTCTGTTGAAATCTTGGACATTAAGATCCAAGTGGATCAGAATCTTTTTTTGCAAACTGATGTACACAGGAAACCAACTTCAACCAATTCACTGCTCCATGCAGAATCAAGTCATCCTTATAGCACGATCAAGGCCATCCCTGTTGGTCAATTCCTCAGGATGAAGCAGATCTGTTCTACCGAACCAAAATTTGATTTACAAGCTAAAAATCTACGTGAAAGATTTTGGGTAAGAGGGTATTCACATAGATGCATCAAGGCTGGGTACAGCAGAGATAAAAGATGCTTTTGGGGTGATCTATTGTGTCTGAGGGCCAAAAAGAACTTGGTAGAGGATAAAATCCGGTATATCTCCACATATAATGGTGAGTGGCCTACAATGCGTACATGTCTACAAAAGCATTGGGATATACTAAAAACGGATCCAATCCTAGCCAAATGTATTACTGATGTTCCCCTTATGACCTCAAGACGTAGCAAAAGCATAGGAGATAGTTTGATGAGTAGTCATTATGTTCCTAAATTGACTAAAGAAAAAAACCCTTTTGGCAGCCATGGACCAATAAAAGGATGTTTCCCTTGTGGGAACTGTATTGCATGTGTGAACATTGCTCGATCTTCAACATTTGAATCTACAGATGGTAAAAAACAGTTTTGTATTAAACAGCATATAACATGCAATACGACTCAAGTGATTTATTATACCACATGCACATGTCCAAAAACCTATATTGGGTTAACATCAAGACATCTTGGTTCTCGAACACGAGAACATGTTCATGACACTACGGCGGCGAAAACAGAAACGGATGTTTCTCAATTAAAAATATTGCCTAGACATTTTCATCAATTTCACAATTGTGATCCCAAACAATTTTCTGTAAAAGGTATTGAACATATGCAATGTGGCATTCGCGGTGGTGATATCCAACGCCTGTTAGCGCAAAAAGAGTGTAGATGGATTTTTTCCTAGATTCTATGGTTCCCAAGGGGTTAAATGAGAATATAGGCTACTCTTCCTTTTTGTAACTTATGTGCCTCGGTATCTTCAACTATATGGGCTGGGCCCCTTCTCCAGATATATTCTTACCACCTTTTGGTTGGTCTCTTTTTTATGTTTTAACATTTTATGTTAGTTTTTAACACGTTTGTCTTTTGATTTTTAGTTTTATAAGTGATCTATGTTGGAATTGAATAACAAGGATGATCTGTGGATGCACCCTCTTCCGTTTGCAAGTCACTACACTGTCAAGCTTGGCAATATTTAACTAAAATGAACTCAGTAATTTTTGTATTACTTTTTAAATATTTATATATTGCAATATTGTTGTGTAATTTATAAGTATGCTCAATATGTGTTCCATTTAATAAGTATTTTGTAACGATCACAATGTTATTTGAATATTCACATATATATATAATTGTCTTGTATTAAAACAAATATGCACATTATATGCCCGACTATATTAGTCAGGCAAATATATGTTACACATGCTCTTTTAATATTCTATATGTACTATTTAATGCATATAATCCTTTTTCTAAAAAAAAGTCCACTTTTTTCCCATTCTGTATATGTTTGCTATCGATCCACGAACCTTCCGTTGCATTGCATTGTGACCCCTTGTCTCTGTTCTCTCCTCTATGCCCTTGTCTGTTTTACTGGGTGGTGTAGGGTTTGGCGCCAACCTTATCCCCCAGCTGCAGTATATGGGTTAAGGAGTCTCCAGGATAAGGGCCTGTGTATTGTAAGACATGACATGTTATTGGTTGTATCCGACCATGTGATTGGATCAGCTGGGTATTTAAGACCAGCGAGTTAGCCCTTTAGACCACGCCCCCTTGAGGAAGTGAGTGTTTATACTCGCGAAACGCGCGTCGGGATTGCGGTCACTTCGTTGACAACAGGAGACATAACATGAGTAATTATCCCCTTGATTTATCTATGCATACTTTATGCTATTCATGCTTGATACATTGTAATGGTTTTAGCAATGCATGTTAGCGCTAAACATGGTGGTGGTTACAGGTGGAACTGATTAGTCTTGGTACATACAAGTGACTAGCTGTTTGTTCCGCCTGTTCATGTTACATTGGTTGGATGCATTGCTTTCACATGTATATGTAATTTTTTAGCATAATATGTCATCCTGATCTACCCTGTGACTGTTACTCCTTTTTTTTGGGGATCGCACTATTTTATTACATTCAGTTATATGTATTTGTATTTGTATTTAGTCTATGTGGTAAATGTCTACCTTTAATAAAATATTTATATTTTGAGATACATTATGACTCATGTTCTCCTCATGTTTGATTGATCTGAGTCCGTATTTTTTGATATTTTTGATTGTGTGCATGTATATACTGGTGATTTATATAATTAGAATTTTAAAATTTCTTTTCTAGCAATTAATTAGAGATTTTGCTGAATCGAGATTCCCCATAAATCAAATTTTGTGTGAAAATTTAGCTAGTATGAATTTTAAAAGTTTCGCTTATTTCTTTTGGGCACATACACATCTATTTCAAATACCATTCATTAGTATCTGAACATGTCAAATGCTAACTCCATTATTTCTTGTAATTTCTAGCAATAAAGAGCATGGATTAATTCCTTTTTTTATAATTTCCGACATAACGGGATAACAGAAATAATGGAATTTCATTCAGACTGTTGATCTTTAATTAACTTTCATTCATCGTAACAAAAGCTGACCTTACCAAGAGATGTTAGGCAGAATATCTTAAGTGTCATATATAATTCAATGAGCCTACTCTCAAGAGGTAATTCATTTTGAACTTTTGGAAGATTGAAACTAGAGTTCGGCTAATAGAATTGTTTTGTGATCTCGTTATGACAATGCATAAAGAGTCCTGAGCTGCAATTTGTGATAATGCATTATTATCATTTATAATGTTCAATATCTCACATGGTTTTTTTTTAGTGCGCAAATTTGGTGCAGCAAAATGGTTAATAGGGTTGTTGTCACTTTAGGAAATCCCTATCTGTCTGTCCTAAAAGAAACAGTAAATCCCAAATTGTCAATGCTTTCTATTAACCCTGAGCAAAGCTGCTTCAAACAGCACCTCTAATCTCTTAGGCTGGGTTCATACCGCATTATGACAGGCCGTTTAACGGATTGCGTTACTCCGTGGCATAACTTGATGTAAAGCAATCCGTTAACGCTGGCATTAACCCCCATTACCGAGCGCATCGTTAACGCATGCCATAACCGGCTTGCGCAAGCGATGTGCCGTCATTCTGTGACGGACCCTCGGACGTGGGCTGCAGTGTCCAAGGGTCCGTCACCACTAGCGCAGATGAAGCATCTGCGCTAGCGGTATAACATAACTCGATCGCGTTATGCTATAGCTCTAACGCAATCCGTCAAATGGAGTATGAACCTGACCTTAAAGGGTACCTGTTAGGTCTGATAGCACTATTAACCTACAGATATCGGGTCACTCTGCAGGATAGTAGCATTATGGATATTCCCATTTACAGTACTAAAAGTGCAAAATCAGGGAGAAAATTAGCTTTATTTCTCCCAGGAGTTTTCAGTGACACAGGCGGGCCCAGAGCAAATGCAGTTACCACTCACTGTGTAACAACCCTGCTGGCATCACTGCATGGCCTCCATCCCCCGCACACTAACTTACTTTCTGCTTCAAGCCATGCTGTGAAATCTGTCTGTTGCCAGTTCTGTGCTCCGTGCTTCTGCTCTCCATGTTTCCTGACTGTGTGTATAGGGGGGCGGTGCCAGAACTCTCTAGTTCTTATGCAGTCAGGGTGCACCTGCCTAATCTGTCCCTGACCAATCACCTAGAGCCCTTAACTATTTAGTTCCGCCACACCCACTGAAACATTGCCTGTGCAATGTCTAATCTCAGTTAGTATCTTGCTGCTGAGGAAGCCAGGCCCTGTTCTGTGTATTTCCTCCTTCTCTGGAGGAATACTTCTTGTCTTGCCTTGTACCTTGTCTGTGTGCCAGGAGGCTGATATCCTGGCCCTTGAGTCTTGGTTCCAGTACCCTGTCTGTACTCTGTCCTACATTAATCTCCCTTTCTCCTTGTCCGTGGCTTCCTTCCCTGCTGTGTCTTTCCTTGTGTCCTCCCTGTCTGTGCATCTGCACCCTTGCAGCCCTGTCTGTTCATCTGCACCCTTGCAGCCCTGTCTGTTCATCTGCACCCTTGCAGCTCTATCTATGAACCTGCACCCTTGCAGCTCTATCTGTGAATCTGCACCCTTGCAGCTCTGTCTGTGAATCTGCACCCTTGCAGCTCTGTCTGTGAATCTGCATCCTTGCAGCTCTGTCTGTGAATCTGCACCCTTGCAGCTCTATCTGTGCTCGGCTCCCTAGCCGCTCTGCCTGCTCAGCTCCCTAGCCGCTCTGCCTGCCCGGCTCCCTTGGAGCCCAGCCTACTTCGCACTCCTGTGGCTCCGCTTACCTGCACCTCCTGTGTGAACAGGTCCAAACCTGTTCCTTCATATTCCACTCCTTCCTGCCTATATCCATACCTGCACCTCCTGTGTGAACAGGCTCAAATCTGTTCCTTCATATTCCACTCCTTCCTGCCTATATCCATACCTGCACCTCCTGTGTGAACAGGTCCAAACCTGTTCTCTCATATACCACTCCTGCTTGCCCTGTGTCTCAAGCCGTCACCTACCTGCTCTGTGTCTCCAAGCCGTGCCCACTTGCCCAGTGTCTCCAAGCCGTGCCCGCTTGCCCAGTGTCTCCAAGCCGTGCCCGCTTGCCCAGTGTCTCCAAGCCGTGCCCGCTTGCCCAGTTTCTCCAAGCCGTGCCCGCTTGCCCAGTGTCTCCAAGCCGTGCCTGCCTGCCAGTGTACCAAGCCGTGCCTGCTTGCCCAGTGTCTCAGCCTGCCTGTTAGTCAGACCTGTCCAAGTGACTTGTCCCCGAGTGGGATTAGCAGCCACAGCCAGACACCACCCTGGAGTGGCACCCGACAGCTACCTGTCTCACAAGCCTGACCTCACCATCAGAGGCTCCAGTGAAGACCGAGGTAGCTGTCGTAGTCATGCCCCTTCCAGGGTAGCCTGGTTTGTGGCACAGTGGGGCCACAACCCCCCCGGCTCACGCCATTCAGCCAAGGCGTGAGCGTGACACACTGCATTGAGAGCGGAGGCCATAGGCAAGCCCGGCACTGATTGATGGCTCTGTGCACTGCACAGCCTGCATAACTGAAATCTGACGGCTCCAGGGAGAAATAAAGTTCATTTTCTCTTGGGTGCTGCACCAGTACAGCAGCCAGGCACGGTCATAACGCAATTAACCTGCAGAATAGCCCTATATCTGCAAGTTAATAGCATTATAGTGCATGACAGGTTCTCTTTAAAGAGAAACTCTATCTCTGCCCACCTAGCATGATTGACAAGCTCTTTCCCCTACCATTCCTTCTCCCTATATTTAGCACCAATAGAAACTGCAGCGGAATAGTACTATAGTATGGAAAAGCCCATCTTCAAGCAGTGCTTTCAGTGTGTAATGCCAGATTCTAACACTATGTGCTGCAAGAACCAAGTTCACCAAGGGTAACTCTGGATATGTAACTCATGGTTATGATTAAGAACACTTTTGTTCGAAGCGCGTAATCCCTTGGACTTACAAATTTTAACAGCATATTTTTAAAGGGTTTTAACATCTACTCAATAACCTGATTTGGATGTCTGTTGCTGGAACTTTTCTGTTTGATTACTACAGCCGCTTTTTCCGAGCACCATCCTAGAGTCCACACCCAAAGCCAAAGAAATTCATGTAAGGCCGGTTTCACAAGTTAGTGGCTCTGGTACGTGTAGTGACAGTTTCCTCATGTACCAGAGACGCTGACACACGTAGACCCATTAAAATGAATGTGTCTCTGCCCACGGACACACGGTCTGTGAGAAAAATACGGAGACATGTCAGGCTGTGTGCACACGTTGTGGATTTTTTGAGGTTTTTTTAGCGTTTTTCCCCTGCAAAAACACTTAAAAAATGCATACATTAAGCATCCTATTATTAGAATGCATTCGGGAATTTTTGTGCACATGATGGGTTTTTTTTCCGCAAAAAAACGCATCGCGGAAAAAAAAAGCAGCATGTTCATTAATTTTGCAGAAAATCTGTGGATTTGCCACTATGTTCATTGTATTAGGATGCTCTGGAAAAAAACGCAAAAAAAACAACACCAAAAAAAAGGCGGATTTCCTGAGAAGAAGTTCGGTTTTTCTCAGGAAAATTCTGCTTACGTGGGCACATAGCCTCAATGTTTGTGGGAGCGCATGGTCTGCAAAAATGCTGAAGATGTGCACACGGAGAACAGTTCACACTGTTCTCAGTGCTCACGGACAGCCGCCGGGGAAGAAGCGCTACTGTAAGGCCGGAGTCACACTGGCGAGGAATACGGGCAAGTAAGAGGCGCTAAAAGCACACATTAGACACGGACAAATGATTCTCTATGGGGTCCCTCGCACCAGCCGTATATTTCTCATCCGTATTCTACAGTCCGTGCCAATCGCAGCATGCTGCGATTGTCAGCGTACTACGGCCGTAGTACGCCAATGCAAGTCTATGGGTGCGCAAAAAATACGGATTACACACGGACCACACATATGACCTGCGAGAAATACGCACCAGGTGTCTTTTAGCAAAGCCGGCAATTCAGTGCGCTATACAGTAAACTCACACTGACAGGTTTAATAAAGAAAGAAAGAATAGATATAGACACATATAATACATACATATATATATATATATATATGCATTCTATGTGTCTATATCTATTCTTTGGTTTGTGTTATAAAACCTGTCATAGGGCTCCATTATATGTCCATTTTGCAAGGTGACGAGAAAATCTCGCCATACGGATGCCATACGGATTACATTCGAATGCTCACATGCGCAAAATACGCGACCACACCTTGATTACGGATGACATACGGAGCACTGTTTAGGGGCCATTCATCCGTATTGCGCATGTAAAATACTGACCGTATTTTGCGTTGGTTAGTGTGACCCCGGCCTAAGCGTTCACACGGCTGGCATTCTGCTCTCCTGCTCTGCCGGCAACAGCAATCAGGTTTCTATGGTGAACCTGAAAACGACATTTAAAAATACACAGGCAGCTGTATTTTTGAGTATAAAATCAAAGCTTTTCTGTACTATGAAAAATGCTTTTAAAAATAGCTTCAAATTGGCACCAAAAATGCATCAAATATGGTGGAAAGCACAAAAAACTGCAGCAAAAACAGAATAGCCAGAGAAGATGATTAAAGCCTAGTTTGGGACACCTGCAGAAAATGTTCAGGCAAATAGCAGCCGAAAAATGCAGCACTTACGCTACGTGTGAACATGGCCTAAGGGTGAAGGCCCCGTCACACATAGTTTTGTGACACAACAGCGATCTCCCCAGCGAGATCGTTGTGTGTGACAGCGATCAGCGACCTGCCCCCTTCTGGTATAGCTGATCGCTCTTGGAAAGCCCTGGACATATCTTTGATCGCTGGTCTCCCGCTGGCCAGCACGCATCGCTGCGTGTGACAGCCGGGAGACCAGCGATCAGCTGCTAACTAACGTACACATCGGGTATCTAAGGGAAGTGCGTCACTTAGAAACCCGATGTGTACCTTAGTTACCAGCTCCCTGCATCAGCGCGCTGGTAACTAAGTACACAGCGACGCCGCACGCTCGGCGTTGCTGGTGCTGATCGCTGGTGAACCTGCCTGTTTGACAGCTCACCAGTGATCATGTAGCGACTCACCAGCGATCCTGACGCGTTGATATTGTTGTCGGGATCGCTGGTGAGTCGCTATGTGTGACGGGGCCTTTAGTCTACAGTTAAAGTTTACTTTTTATTTGAAGAACTGTAGATTTCTCTTTCAGTGACACAAGCTCATTGTCTAGTGAAATACAATGGTAAGTCTATTCATGAACCAGATGCATTTACTGTGACACATTAAATATGACATTTCCAGCAGGATTGTATTGATTCCATGTTAATAGTCTGTTTGTGGCTGGATCGATTTAATTGATAGTAAGCACTTGGTAGGAACTTTGTTGCTTGTCACTCTCGCAGCTTTCTCAAGATCGTGCCTCTGTCATAAATATAGTTGTTATTCTGCTCACTGAATTCATCCCGCTATATACTGCTTTATGATAGTTTTATTTCATATTCTTGTCATTTACCAGATGTTAACTTCAGGTTGTGTCGTTTCAGAAGGTGCACAGAGAAGGTTTGCTGGAGACAATTTTCACAACAAATTTGCAGAAAAAAAAAAGAGCAGAGTTCGCTGCAGATTTTGCTTCAGTGGCTTGTCAAATGAAAAAAAAAAAATGACTATACTCCCCAGCACTGGTAAGTGTGTTTCTCTTGTCACATCACCTGATGGATGTTATCACAAGATGCCAGGGAAGGTGACTATACTGTTTTTTTTATAATTTTGAAAACTTTGCGGAAAATAATTTGTTTTTATAGGGAACCTGCCACCAGGTTTTCTCTATATGAAGCATGACCCCACCATTAGGACCTTTTTCACTACATGCTAAAATGTTGTAAAAAAAAGTCCCCAACCCAGTCTGCAGATCCCCAAAAAGATATTTTATTATACTCACCTACGGCACGGTCCAGTCCGATAGGCGTCTCTAGTCTTCATCCAGAACCTCCACTCTTCTAATTATCGCCCTCCTCCTTCTCTGCTTTGTGTGGATGACTCGCCCTATGTTATCCACACAGTGACCCCATTGGGCTTAGGGCAGAGCAAACAACTGTATAGCGCGTATGCGCTGGCTTTACTTCTGAGTCATCAGCGCTCTTTGCTCCTTCCCAGCGCATGCGCACTATAGTACTTTGCTCTGTCCTTGGTAGGGCATAGAAAAGTACACCTGTGCAGGAGCACAATGGGGACACTGCGGAGATGACGGAGGGCACATTATGCACACAAGGCACGGAAGGATGATGGCGATCTCAAGAAGAGAGGAGGGATGGATCAAAACTAGAGGAACTGATGGTGTTTGCTGTACTTTTTATGGGAAAAAACTGGTGACAGGTTCCCTTTAAGACTTGTGGATTTTTATGCATTTTGGATTTCTAGATTTTAATTTGCAGATTATCTGCAGAAAATATGCAACAAAAGAAATTTGTAAATATCTCCGCAACAGAGAGGCGAAATAATAAAAAGCAAAAAAATATTTTTCAGTTGTGCAACCACTATAACAGTGGTTTGCAAAAATATTCACTCCCTTGTGTTTTACCTATTTTGTAATTACAAACCATATTTAAATATTTTTGGAAAGCAATTTGCGTGTGATGCATCACCACCACTAAATGGTCTAAATTAATAAAGTGAAGCGAGAAAAATATAGACATAACCTAAATTTACGGGTTCAAACAGCTAAAAATTGGCATGTGCATATATATTCACCCCTTTTACTATGAAGCCTCTAAAAATTTCTGGTGCAAGCAATTACCTTCATAAGTGTGCAATATAAGTGTCACATGGATGGTCAGTATATACATTTTACCTTTTCTGAAAGGCCACTGAGGCTGCAGCACCATTAATCAAGCGGCATCAACAACCGAACAACACCATGAAGAGCAGGGAGATCTCCAAACAAGTCAGGAATAAAGTTGTTGAGAAGTAGAAGTCATGGTTGGGCTATAAAAAATATCCCAATCTCTGATGATCCTCCAGGACATCATCAAATCCATCATTAACTTGAAAGAACATGGTACCACAGCAAATCTGCCAAGAGAGAGCTGACCACAAAAACTCAGCCCGGGCAAAGAGGACCTTCATTGCACGGGGCCCCTGGGGGAGAGGGGGCCCCCTGCCTCTCCACACCACATTGTTAATTATTCAATGCAAATTAGCCATGTGGAGTGGAGGTTCTGCAGAGCCAGCAAGGAGGAGAGGAGAGCAGCTCTGCAGGAGGGGAGGGGGTCTGACTTCTCCTGAGGCTAAGTGCAGAGGAGCCAGCCCTGAGGGCTGAAGTAAGATGATCTGAGCAGCATCAGTGCTGCACTGCCACTGCGGGGGAGGAGAGGAGGAGACAGACTGTCACTCATACTGCTTGCCCTGTGGTGCCAGCCAGACGGTGGCTGCAGTTCAGCCGCAGGTCAGTGTGTGACGTCACATGTCTGTCTCTGAGTCTGTGTGAGACGAGTCACTACTGTGTGTGCCCCTGCCCATAGCAACAGCAGCAGCTCAGGAGGAATGTGCGGACACTGTGACTGGACTGGACACTGGAGAGTGGAGTGAACAGTATGGATCCTCATGGTCTGGACTCTGGCCTGCCCTGCATGCTCCAGGTAAGAGTACCAGAGCTGAGCAGGACAGAGGGACTGGGGCCGAGGAGGCAGACATGATTTTGGGGGGCTCCTGGGGTGGGTGAGAACTGAAGCATGTCAGGCATGATTTTGGGGGGCTCCGTCCTGGGGAGAACTGAAGCATGATGGCCTGGCTGCTCATGAATGGGGGAGCCCCTGGCCTGGGGAGAAGCATGGCCTAGCTGCTCATGAATGGGGGGCCTCTGGGGAGAAACATGGCTGCTCATGAATGGGGGGGGCCTGGGGGAGATGCTTGGCTGCTCATGAATGTGGGGGCCCCTGGCTTGTGGAGAAGCATGGTCTGGCTGCTCATGAATGGGGGGCCCCTGGCCTGGGGAGAAGCATGGCCTTGGCTGCTCATGAATGGGGGGGCCCTGGGGAGAAGCATAGCTGCTCATGAATGGGGGGGCCCTGGGGGAGATGCTTGGCTGCCCATGAATGGGGGGCCCCTGGGGGAAATGCTGGACTGCTCATGAATGGGGGGGCCCCTGGCCTGGGGAGAAGCATGGCCTTGGCTGCTCATGAATGGGGGGCCCCTGGGAGAAGCATGTCTGCTCATGAATGGGGGGCCCCTGGGTGAGATACTTGGCTGCTCATGAATGGGGTGGCTCGTGGGGGGAGAAGAAACATGAATCGGGCGGCCCACATAGGGGGAGAAGCAGCATAAACTGGGGGGGCACATGGGGAGAAGCAGCATAAACTTGGGGGCCACATAGGGCGAGAAGCACTATGCCAAAAGTAGACCGCATTTGGGGGAGAGCATTATGAAACAAAGGCAAATGGGGGTGCCTATATATATTACCTGGAGGCTGTCTTGGGCTATATATATTATTTAGAGGCTATGCTGGGCTGTATATATTACCTGTAGGCTGTTTTGGGCTGTATATATTACCTGAAGGCTATGCTGGACTGTATCTATTACCTTAAAGCTATGCTGAAATGTATACATTACCTGGAGTGGAGGCTATGCTGTTCTGTATATATCACCTGGAGGTTGTGGTGGGCTGTATATATTACTTGCAGGCTATGCTGGACTGTATTACCTTAAAGCTATGCTGAACTGTATATATTAACTGGAGGTTGTGCTGGGCTGTATTATATATTACCTGGAGTCTGTGCTGGGTGCTGTATATATTACCTGAAGGCTGTTGCTGTACTGTATATATTAACTGGAGTCTGTGCTGGGCTGTATATATCACCTGGAGGCTGTGGTGGGCTGTATATATTACCTGAAGGCTGTGCTGGGTGCTGTATATATATATATATACTGTATATATACAGTACAGACCAAAAGTTTGGACACACCTTCTCATTCAAAGAGTTTTCTTTATTTTCATGACCATGACAATTGTAGATTCACTCTGAAGGCATCAAAACTATGAAGTAACACATGTGGAATTATATAATTAACAAAAAAGTGTGAAGCAACTGAAAATATGTCTTATATTCTAGGTTCTTCAAAGTAGCCACCTTTTGCTTTGATTACTGCTTTGCACACTCTTGGCATTCTCTTGATGAGCTTCAAGAGGTAGTTACCGGAAATGGTCTTCCAACAGTCTTGAAGCAGTTCCCAGAGATGCTTAGCACTTGTTGGCCCTTTTGCCTTCACTCTGCGGTCCAGCTCACCCCAAACCATCTCGATTGGGTTCAGGTCTGGTGACTGTGCAGGCCAGGTCATCTGGTGTATCACCCCATCACTGTCCCTCTTGGTCAAATAGCCCTTACACAGCCTGGAGGTGTGTTTGGGGTCATTTTCCTGTTGAAAAATAAAAGATGGTCCAACTAAACGCAAACCGGATGGAATAGCATGTCGCTGCAAGATGCTGTGGTAGCCATGCTGGTTCAGTATGCCTGCAATTTTGAATAAATCCCCAACAGTGTCACCAGCAAAGCACCCCCACAACATCACACCTCCTCCTCCATGCTTCACGGTGGGAACCAGGCATGTAGAGTCTATCCGTTCACCTTTTCTGCGTCTCACAAAGACACTGTCGTTGGAACCAAAGATCTCAAATTTGGACTCATCAGACCAAAGCACAGATTTCCACTGGTCTAATGTCCATTCCTTGTGTTCTTTAGCCCAAACAAGTCTCTTCTGCTTGTTGCCTGTCCTTAGCAGTGGTTTCCTAGCAGCTATTTTACCATGAAGGCCTGCTGCACAAAGTCTCCTCTTAACAGTTGTTGTAGAGATGTGTCTGCTGCTAGAACTCTGTGTGGCATTGACCTGGTCTCTAATCTGAGCTGCTGTTAACCTGCGATTTCTGAGGCTGGTGACTCGGATGAACTTATCCTCCGCAGCAGAGGTGACTCTTGGTCTTCCTTTCCTGGGGCGGTCCTCATGTGAGCCAGTTTCTTTGTAGCGCTTGATGGTTTTTGCCACTGTCGTAGCTGCTTTTGTTCTGACCAAGCGTCAGCTGTCCAGATCACCAGTGAGTCTGAATCGTGAGGTTTTTCGCCCTTTCTGTTGCAAGCGCTTGGAGACAAAGAGACTTCAACACACAAGCCGTGGTCAAATCACTTTATCTGACGTAATGAAATATAAGACATGTTTTTATACCATTTACAACAATATGTGGCTCTGGAGCTCATTTGGCCCCCACCATCACCTCAGGGTCGTACGTACCTTATTTACAATATACCCAGAACACGTTGTTGAGAACAAATATGATAACAAGTATAGTTTCCTTGAAGACAGAGACTACTAGTCTACATAAGAATAATTCTAGCAATAATAAGGCAAAAGGCAATTGAAGTCTTAAAGGCATTTAAAGGGATATAAAAGCAAACCATTAACTCTTCTATATCAATTTCCCCCTTTTGTAAATGGTATAACCTTTGCCACAGGGTCAGGTGATGTCCACAAAGGAGCTACTGTCTCATGGGTCTAGTACCCATAAGGGGGCTTCCTACCTGTTTCGCCCATCCACCCTCAGTGTGGACACTCACCTTCCCCATCAGCAATGGCTACCTGGGGTCTATGATACACTACTGAAGGTTCAGCCTTAGATTCTTTTTTTCACACATACATTATTCAGTAGCTTAAGTAATACATATATTAGCGCTTTTACGGCTACATAAAACAATAAGCAAAACAACAAAATTTGCATACAAGTCTGCAAAATGCCAAAAATCCATCCTGCTAAGCCATTAAACCAATTTGCTGGATTTAGGAAAGAGCATGTGTTACCTCACCAGGAGTATCTGTTTGCACTGTGTTGCTTTAACTATTGGTCTCTACGTTCACCTATTTTGTCTATACCGGCCCTGATCTGGAGATTGCCAGCAGGGCCGATATAATTACAACAGGTGGGGCCAATTATCTGACACATTCCTCCTTCTTTTGCTGTCAGGTAATCTAGTACTCTAGTATGTTGGTTAGTAACTATGATTAATTGTCTCTGTATTGTATTAGTCTCATTTAGAACTTCAAGAATCTGGAAAATCTGATCGTCCAGGTAGTCGGTACCTTCCACTAATTTATCCCACAGTTGTGTTATGAAGGGGTATATTAGCATACTACTGAATATTTTGTTATCCCCATCTCTACTAGATGCGGCCTACCATTTGGCTGGGGCTTATTGTCTGCAGCCCTTCTATACAAAGTGTGAATTGGGACTGCTGCTGTGTCTATTTTACTATGAGGAACTATGAAAGTGGCTGGTGTCAGTTTAGCAAGAGTGCAGACCCCTCTTATGTCTGGCCTTCCCACCTGTAGGCTCGATGTCTGCAAACCAAGAATACTCCTTCAGGGAGAACACAAACGTGACCCGGGGTCTGTATACATTGGTATAAACTCAAAAGTCCTGACCTACTGCAGGCTTATGGGCACACCAAGTATTATTCATTGGTTTTCCCCTTATACCAGATGTACATTTACCCCTTTCTTTCCTTATTATTTTACCCGTAGATGCTCTACAGCCTTCAATACCATCCTGGTACATCGTCTTATTAACCTGTGTTTTGATCATGAGTGTATATGCGGAAGCAATTATTGTCCTCACCACAGGTGTCTGCTCCAGTGTGTTGAAGACTGAACCACCGTCCATCATTGGGAATAGGGTCTGAGTGAGGGATTTCAGTCCTCCTCCTGGCGAACATATTTCCGACATCTGAATCATATTCCCGCCACCACATTTGTACCTTTAGGCCACGTTATATTAAACTGAACCCAGGGATTAGCGGCCCATTCGATTATAGCCAATGAGGCAGATATATCACGGGGCACACCTAGATTGAGTCCAAGTCTCATTGTGTATGCAGTGTGGGGTTAATACCTCCCATGGCTCCAGAGGTAAGGCTAAGAACGGCATAGTCCTCGCGGATACAGGGCTGTGTGTACAGATCCAACAGTCTTTCGGTTTCTGTCCTTCCGTGTCCTTTATAAGAAGAGCATGATGCTGAATAAGTTTGTTGTCCCAATCAGCATTTAAGAGTTTGTCCTGTGTCTCTGTAGAGTGCAGTAACCCTGTCACTGCCAGCAAGGTGATGAGGAGAACAGTCATTCTGCTGTTGACAGGACCTTCTTGCAGTGACTGGCGTGGATCCAGGTGGACTTTCCCTCAAGTTTTACTGAAGTGGATGTGGTCAGCTGGACTTGGAAGGGGCCGTCAAATCGTGGGTCCCGGATCCTTCTCACGTGTCTGCGTATAACCACCCAATCACCTGGATTCAGCTGATGCACATCTGCACTGGCATTAGGATCTGGAATGTATGAGAACACATGTTTATGCACCACATTAAGTCTTTCCTGCTAGGCCTGGACATACAACCGTGTTGCATTTGTAGCACCTGTGGGAAGTACAGACCAGTCTTTGGTGCACTACCAAACAGGACTTCAAAGGGAGACAAGCCTCTCTTTCTATTTGGAGTGTGTCTAACTGAAAAGAGTGCAAGAGGCAAGCACTCTACCCAGCTCTTTCCTGTGTCTGCCATGGCCTTTTGAATTTTCAGTTCAAGTGTCCCATTTAGTCTTTCCACTTTCCCACTACTTTGTGGCCTATATGGTGTATGAAATGTTTGCTGTACACCCAGGGCCTGCATGACTTCCCTCATTATTTCTCCCGTGAAGTGTGTACCCCTATCTGTTTCTGTGGCTTCTGGGACACCATACCTGCAGATCAGTTCTTTCATCAGTTTGTCTGTAGTCATTTTAGCATTTGCACATTTTACTGGATAGGCTTCCGGCCAACCAGAGAAGAGATCTACACATACTAGGATATTTGCATACACTCCTACCTTGGTAGCTGTATGTCGTCAATCTGCAGTCTCTGAAACGGGTAGAGAGGCCTAGATGTCGCTTTCTTAAGGACTTTTACTGTTTTACCTGGGTTGTGCTGTGCACAGGTGAGGCATGATTGTACAAGTTTCGCTGCGTAACTGAAACCAGGAGCGATCCAGAAGGCATCTACCATGGCACACATGTGACTTTTTGAGGTGTGAGTGGGGCCATGAGCTGCTTGCGCCATGATTGGGAACAGGGACTTTGGTGGGCACAATTTATCCTTATTCTCCCATACCATTTGAGTTCAGCTCAGCTCCCAGTCTCCCCCGGTGTACCTTCTCTGTTTGGGCAGCCTTTTGCCGGAGGGATTTCAGGACATCTAGACCAAATGTGGCTGGAATACGCTGACTCCCCGCCACCATCCACTGCTCTCTCTAGGCCACCTTGTGCTATTTTAGCAGCCTCGTTCACCCTTCTGTTGCCCTCTACCTCCACGGAGTCACCTTTGTGTGTGCTTTTACCTTGACAATGCCAACCTGGACTCATCAATGCCTCCATCAATTGTTTCACCAGCTCTGCATTTTTAATGGGCTTCGAATCTGTGAAAATATTAGCGACTTTACCTGCAGCGGCTCTACACGCCTCAGTGAGTGCCTTCAACTCTGCCTCCTGCGCCGACATGTGAGGAGTGAGTGGTTCCGCTCGGATTACCTCATGTGAGGATACTACTGCATATGCAGTGTAGAATCGTCCATCCTGGTGGTATCTGGGGCCATCTACAAAAAAGAAACTCAAAGTCTGCATTAGGAACAGGTTTTTCATGAACGTGTGCAAACTCAACTGTCTCCTGACTCATCAGTTCTTATGCAGACATGTTCATGCGTCATGTCAAAGTATCCTTCCTCACTCACTAATACGGTCACCAATTCCCCCTTTTCTGAATCCACAGGCAGGAGGGTGGCTGGATTCAGAACGTTACATCTTTTGAGGGTGACATACTCAGGAATTAGTAGAGCACACTCAAGTCGGAGCTGTCTGGCCATAGACATGTTTTGGTTGAACTTGTACGAGTATGGCATGGATGTCATATGGGGAATAGATTGTCAAAAGAAACGTCAGTGTGATCTCACATGCCTTTCCTAGTAGTAGTGCAGCTGCTCCTACCGCACAGAAACAATCAATTGTATTTTGTGTGAGGTCCCAGGTCTGATGACAAGCAGTCATAAAGTGGTTGGAATATTTGTGAAGCGGACCTTATCCAAGGCCTACTGTAGGTCACTAAACCTAGGAAAGTACATAGATGCTGATGTGACCTGGGTAGAGGGAGATCTTGAATTGCCTGTTTCCTGTCAGGTGTCTGGTACCTTCGGCAATATAATGTCCCAACAAATGTCACCTTTTGTTTGTAATACTGTAATTTGTCACGTGAGACCTTGCAACCCTTAGGGTCATCCACGTACTGTAATAGTACAATCAGCGGATGAGGTGATTGCCACTACTCAAGGATCCCTGCCATTGCTGCTGAATAGATGGCAGGGGATTTCTTTCCCCCTTTGTGGGAGGACTGTCCAACAATATTGTTCACTTATATGAGTAAAGGAGAAAGATACTGACAGTCAGGGTGCAGGGGTACAGAGAACAATGCACCTGCTAAATCAATGACTGTGAAACATTCTGACATTACTGGGATCTGTGACAGTATTGTGTGTGTGTGTGTTAGGGACGATTGAGGTCACACTCACTGTATCATCATTAATAGCCCTTAAGTCATGAACCTTTCTGTAAGTGTCAGCAAAACCTTGAGTCCTTTTTTTCCTACTGGGATACAAAGAGGTGTCGCAGGGGGAAGATCTTTGCAGTCCGGGGGGGGGGGTTTCTTTGCACCAGAACCCCTGCCTTAACATACTCTCTAATATCTCTGCTCGGGGTAATTGATTTGGCTAGGCTCAAGGGGTATTGCTTAAAGTAATTCAATCATGACAGGGGGAATGGGCAACCGACCCACATCATTTTTCCCCACTTGCCCAAACAGTGTCTGGCACCTGTCCCATTTCTTCATCCTCAGGCATTTTGGTGTCAGGTGTTAGTTTCACCGCTTTTGTCATATACACCATTGCCACAATCTTACACAAATGTTTATCTGAGAGGGGACTTGTGACTGTAATACCCTCAGGAGAGTACTGTATGATGGCCGGGATCGCACTCAGCACATCTGCTCCCAGTAAATTCATAGGGGTATTGTCACTAACAATAAGTTTTGTAAGTACCACAATTCCAGCACCTCACTGTTTCTAGGTCCTTAGGTCCCTTATTACGTCTCCACTTTTTTCCTTGTGCTCCAGCATACAAGACAGGTCGTCTTATTGTCCTTGTTTGGTCAACTTCTTTAGCTACCGTACGGAGGTCTTTTCGGATCTACATATCTCCATTCAGGTCTGGCTGCCTGTACTGCGTCTCGTAAGTCTTTGTTCATACCGTCAATGAATGCATTCACCAGTATTCTAACATCAAGTGGGTTTATGCAAATGTACCCATGTCTGCCCATTTCAGCTGTAACTGTACAAAGTACATCTCTACCCTCTCTCCTTTTTGCTGTGTCACATTAGTCAGGAGTACGGACTGCTCTGATTGTTCCACTGTAGCCCATTGTCTTAGTGACTCACAGTACGTCTCCCCAGATTGTGCCCCAAGCCGGATTCTTTGCCACATCTGTGTGTGTCTTAATTATATGTCCTAGTGCGTCACCTGCCTTTAAACTCACCAACCTCTCTAGGTCTGCCCAGGTACACTTATATGTCTGCTGTACTCCCTTTATGTGTCTGTAAAATGGGAATGGTTGGTCTTCAGGGTCAGGCAGCTGCTTCAGCAAAGCTAGCTGGTCAGAGGGGCTCCAGGGATAATACACCTGCATCTTTCTTATTCTAGACGCACTTCTAGGTCCTGATGGGGGTTGGTCGTCTGATGTCTACTGTCAGCTTACTCCTCAAAGGTCAATGTCCCCACTACCCACTATCCACACTATTATGTCAGCTTCTTATAATCTTGTCTGGACAGGATCTAGCGCAACTCGCTTAGGTCAGTAGCACAGGTCACACAAGTAGCTATTCAGTCTGGGTTTGTCTGAGTCTGATCACAGTGTTTACAAGTCCATCTGTTTTGTCTGGGTCTCTGGTTACACTTTGTCAATCAAAATATTCATAATACACCTTTCATACTGCTGCACATTCATTCTCAAGCATCATTTATTCACTTGCTATTTTCTTCCCTTGTCTGTGCCTTTTTGTACATGCAAACACTCGCACCCTGGTATTTTTGCCTTTTTCAATATTTGTCCAACCTACCTGTTTCACTGCTTCCTTTCTGCTCTGTCTTTTACAATTTGCATAGCTGTCTTGGATCTCATTGGGGGCACCGACAGTACACAGAAAAAGTTGCCATGGCTTCAACCTTTTTCTGCCGACAGCTCACCTTTCTTCTGAAATGCCCTCCCAGTGTGCCTGGACCTCTGTCTTACAGGCCACACTTAGCAAGTCAGAGAGAGCCTGCCAAGGTGTAGCGGGAAGGCTCCTTGCCTCTCACCCGGTAGACCTACAGGATGTAACGGGAAGGCTCTCTGCCTCTCACCCGTTAGATCAGCTGGCTAGAATAGGATCAGGCCTGAATCCTTCCATCCCAGCTCCATGGATTGTTGTGGGAAGGCTATTTCAACTTTAGACAGCTCACCTTTCTTCTGAAATGCCCTTCTGTGTGTCTGGACCTCTGTCTTACAGCCCACACTTAGCAAGTCAGAGTGAGCCTGCCAAGGTATATCCAGAGGGCTCCTCGCCCTCGCCTCTCACCCACAACAAAAAACCCGCTGAATAAAGTAAGAAGGCCCAGGTGTGATAGGCCTCTGACCTACTTTATCAGCCGTACAGTCGGCTACCTCCTCTGTTGATACACAATTTGCTATACAAATCAATCACACAACTAGAAGCAGGTTCAAACACATTAATGACCAAACAATCACTTACACTTACAATTCCCTTCTAAATTAGGCACCATATTTTACTTTTAACTTCCAACTTCAATTAAGTACTGTTGCTTTAAAATGCACAAATCTTTCAGCGCGTACCTTACGGATAGAATTACAGAGAATTTTGAGCACAGCTCACACTCAGCAGAGATAAGAGCGAAGGGAGAAGAAAAACTGCGCAGCGCCATCCTTCCCCCCTCCCATCAGAGCGTCCTTCACAGAGTTCCGTAGTTCTTTAGACTTATCAAAATCAATTTCTACAAAGAAAGCTCAAAATCACGGGATTTCACTGTAAGAGCAGATAGCTGTATAATGAGATTAACCATGCCTTGCCCTTTTTCTGGCCAAATGCATTCAGGAAACTTTACAATGTAATGCCACATATAACACGAGCGATATCATTACTCAATTCATTCAGTCTCAGATGTAGATTTGAAATATCTATAACGCATCTGTCCGGGATTCCACCACAACTAGAAAGGTAACAAATCTCTTGACACAAAAATGATGTGTGATGATTCATTCATCACATTCAGGGACTTTTTTATACTCAATTACTCATCTCTCATCTTATTCAGAGGTTCTCATAGACATAAATAACAGCCTGACTATCTTGCACTTTGGATTTGATTGACACTTTAACCTACAGCAGTGTCCACTGACACTCCGAGAACACCAAAGCCAACTTCTTAAACAACAAGAAACATTGAAAACCAGAGCAACCAAAAACCACAGCCTTATACAAAACTGCACAGAGTCTATCCCAGACTTTGTGCACACAGTACACTAGTACACAACCAGTTAGTATATTAGTATATTGCCAGAACAGTTTAACAGATAATACAGATGACAATTATTATCTTATTACTCTATTATTCAACTCTCATACAGACATACTCACCACTCACTGGTGATGTGGGTTCTTTTTGAACCGTGCTGTTACAGTCTTACCCAGAGATATGTGGACATCCTTAGAAAGGTTGCAGATGCAGAATCAATGTAAGAATAAATGTTCTCACCTGCTGCAGCCTGGATTCTGCATTTTCAACCTCCCAGGTGGCTCCCACATACGGATTCCGAATAGACTGGTTTCCACGGTCCCCGTCGGGCGCCAAAACTGTCGTAGCTGCTTTTGTTCTGACCAAGCGTCAGCTGTCCAGATCACCAGTGAGTCCGAATCGTGAGGTTTTTCGCCCTTTCTGTTGCAAGCGCTTGGAGACAAAGAGACTTCAACACACAAGCCGTGGTCAAATCACTTTATCTGACGTAATGAAATATAAGACATGTTTTTATACCATTTACAACAATATGTGACTCTGGAGCTCATTTGGCCCCCACCATCACCTCAGGGTCGTACGTACCTTGTTTACAATATACCCAGAACACGTTGTTGAGAACAAATATGATAACAAGTATAGTTTCCTTGAAGACAGAGACTACTAGTCTACATAAGACTAATTCTAGCAATAATAAGGCAAAAGGCAATTGAAGTCTTAAAGGCATTTAAAGGGATATAAAAGCAAACCATTAACTCTTCTATATCACCACTGTACTTGGGGACACTTTCAAAGTTTACCCAATTTTTCAGACTGACTGACCTTCATTTCTTATAAATTAATGATGGCCACTCGTTTTTCTTTGCTTAGCTGCTTTTTTCTTGCCATAATACAAATTCTAACAGTCTATTCAGTAGGACTATCAGCTGTGTATCCACCAGACTTCTGCAAAACACAACTGATGGTCCCAACCCCATTTATAAGGCAAGAAATCCCACTTATTAAACCTGACAGGACCCACCTGTGAAGTGAAAACCATTTCCGGTGACTACCTCTTGAAGCTCATCAAGAGAATGCCAAGAGTGTGCAAAGCAGTAATCAAAGCAAAAGGTGGCTACTTTGAAGAACCTACTGTAGCATATAAGACATATCAGTTGTTTCACACTTTTTTGTTAATTATATAATTCCACATGTGTCAATTCATAGTTCTGATGCCTTCAGAGTGAATCTACAATTTTCATAGTCATGAAAATAAAGAAAACTCTTTGAATGAGAAGGTGTGTCCAAACTTTTGGTCTGTACTGTATATATATATATATATATATATATATATATATATATATTATATCCAGCCCTGCATAGCCTCAATATTAGATATACAGTACATTTACGGTGGGAAAATCCGCAGCAAAAATTGACATAATGTAGATTTTCCCGCTCTAAAAAACGCAGTGTGGCACCATGTAACGCGGATCTAGCACAACTGCACTTGCCGTGGCCGGCCGCAAGCCCGATAGAGAATGAATGGGGCTTGCCGGATCGGTACCACAAGTCGCACGTTAGTTTTTATGATCATATTAAAAAATTAAACAACTTTACTATTTAGATTTGATAGTTGCATTCTAAATAAATATTACAATCTATATGTTTACATAACTTTGTTGCCCTATGAAGGGCGGGGGGGCCCCCCAAAAATTTCTTGCACAGAGGCCCACTACAGTCTGTGTCCGCCCCTGGGTCTAGTCAAAGCCCAGACCTTATTCCAATTGAGAATCTGTGGTCAGACGTGAAGATTGCTGTTCCCCAGAGGAAACCATGTAACTTGAAGGAGCTGGAGTAGTTTTGCATTGAGGAAAGGGCAAAAATCCACGTAGCAAAATGTACAGTAGAAAGCTCATAGAGACTTATCCAAAGCAGCTTGTAGCTATAATTGCCGCATAAAGAGACTCTACAAAGTACTGACTTTAGGGGTGAATAGTTATGCACACTGAACTTTTCAGTTATTTTGTCCTATTTGTTGTTTGCTTCACAAAAAAAAAGAAAACCAAAAGTTCACATATGTAGGCATGTTCTTTACATGAAATGATGCAAACCCTAAAAAAAAAAAACCGTGAAATTCCAGGTTCTGAGATAGCAAAACACGAAAGATGCCGAGGAGGCTGAATACTTTTGCATGCCGATGCACATCTGTGTCTAGCTCAACACGAAAAATGTTGTGAAAAGTCCTCTTTAAGCTGTAAAATGCATCTTTTTCATGTTATGTGGGGGCTAATTGATCAGTTATTTTCATACTTTCTTATTTTATTTTTTTTTTTTTTGCTAACATCAATCAATATCAGTGTGAAAATAAAGAAAACACATGTCTGTTTCCAAATAAAAAAAATATATATGGCCATAAAGGACCACTTAAATGCATTCCAAAATCTGTCCTCTTTTCCGCAGCGATTTTTATATATTGAATGCATGTTGTTTTTAGGCAAGGATGGGGCTAATAACAGTGATTTGGATTGGCAGTTTATTTTCTTTAATTAATGAACTAAATTAGCTATTTCCTGATTTGCATTTATTTAGCAGAGGACCCAGCGGCTCAGGCTACTGCTCTATATGCAATGATCACATGACAATCGGCTCCAGTGGAGGAAGTGCTGTCAGTGCTCCCTATTAATGTATACCATCTTCATTACACAGATGCCAACTACCAATAATCTCATCTAAAAAAATATTAACCCCTTAGTAACAGCCAATTTGGTACTTAACGACCAAGACAATTTTTACAATTCTGACCACTGTCACTTTATGTGGTTATAGCTCTGGAACGCTTCAACGTATCCCACTGATTCTGAAATTGTTTTTTCGTGACATATTGTACTTCATGTTAGTGGTAAAATTTCTTTGATATAACTTGAGTTTATTTATGAAAAAATGGAAATTTGGCAAAAACTTTGAAAATTTTGCAATTTTCAAATTTTTCATTTTTGTACCCTTAAATCAGAGAGTGGTGTCACATAAAATACTTAAGTAACATTTCCCACTTGTCTACTTTACATCAGCACAATTTTGGAAGCATAAATTTTTTTTGTTAGGAAGTTATAAGGATTATAAGTTGACAAGCGATTTCTCATTTTTCCAACAAAATTTACAAAACCATTTTTTTTAGGGACCACCTCACATTTGAAGTGAGTTTTGGGGTCAATATAACAGAAAATACCCAAAAGTGACACCATTCTAAAAATTGCACCCCTCAAGGTCTGCAAATCCACATTCAAGAAATTTATTAACTCTTCAGGTGCTTCACGAGAACTAAAGCAATGTGGAAGGAAAAATGAACATTTTACTTTTTTCACAAAAAATTTACTTTTGACCCAAATGTTTTTATTTTCACAAGTCTATCAGAAGAAAATGGACAACAAAATTTGTTGTGCAAGTTCTCCTGAGTACACCGATAACCCGTATGTGGGGGAAAGCCACTGGGTACATGGCAGGGCTCAGAAGGGAGGGAGCGTCATTTGACATCTTGAACGCAAGTTTGGCTGGAATCAATGGCAGCGCCATGTCGCATTTGGAGACCCTCTCATGTACTTAAACAGTGGAACGCCCTCAATTCTAACTCCAAACCTAACCCCAACACACCCCTAACTCTAATCCCATCCCTAACCAAAGCCCTAACCTCAACTCTAACCCTAACACATCACTAACCCTAATCCCAACCCACCCTAACCGTAATCCCAACCATAACCACAACCCAACCCTAGTCCAACCCTAACTTTAGCCCAACCTTAACTTTAGCCCAGCCTTAACTCTAGCCCCATCCCTAAGCCAAGCCCCAACCCTAAATTTAGCCCAACCCCAACCCTAAATTTAGCCCAACCCTAAATTTAGCCCAACCCTAACTTTAGCCCAACCCTAATGGAAAAATGGAGATACATACTTTTTTAATTATTTTTATATAGCTAAAGGGGTGATAAAGGGGGTTTGATTTACTATTTTTTTATTTTGATAAATCACTGTGATAGGGTCTCTCACAGTGATTAAAATGAACCAATAGGAAAGATTTCCTAATGTTGCCGGGTGCCGGCCGGCAGATATCGGCGGGGCACACTGCGCATGCGCCCTCCATATTCTCCCGAAAAACACATGAGGCCCAGGGGACTTCACAGGGAAATGCAGAGATATCGGATGTACTGGGGAAGGATCAGGGACCTGATTTCTCTCCCTTCTGATGTGAGATCACATCGGAGGAGAGAGAAATGAAATGAGAAATCAGACCTTTTTAATTTTTTTGCGGTCACTGTTATTCCGTTAATAACGGCGATCGCAACACTGGGGTTAGTGAAAACTGGCCCGAATCATGTTCTCTGGGGTCTCAGTTACCCTTAGTAGCCGAGACCCCGGTTAAATTCCGACTCGGGGGGGCACTATACACTTATTTCTCAGCGCCGTTAAAAAGGGGCGCTGAGGCATAAGTACCCTTAACTGACTCTGCTAAAAGGCATATTGGCGGTCATTAAGGGGCTAAAGACCTCATTCAGACATCATTGTTTTTCACGTATGCAAATAAATGGTACATGTGCCATTAGTGTTTTAGACCCGTGTCAGTGTGTCAGTTTTTACCATCAGTCTCATCAGTGATTTGATGTATGGATAAATACATAAATTACAAAGCTTCTCGTATCCTTTGCATTGTTAAACAAGGACATCACATGCATGGCATCCATGCTACATACATACATGTTTTTACTGACCCATAGACTTTTATTGGACTTTTCATCTTTGCTGCTTATATAAAATGGACATGACTCCATGTGTTTTTCAAAGACACACAGTCCGTGAACAAACACGGACAAGTGAATAGCACAATGAGATTCTAATGGGTGCGTGTTATATCCTCAAAACACAAATAAGTCACATATGTGCAACACTGATGTCTGAATGAGGACCTATCCCAGTTCATATAAGCCTAAATACTTACAAGACTTAAGGAAAGAAAAAAGTTTATCAATTTTTACTAAATGAATTTACAGTTATTCTTGTATGTTATTTGCAACTGAACAAAAATGAACTTCTTTCCACTTTGCAAAGTGTTTAACTTTCCATCATGTCATCCATGAAATAAAGGGTTTCGGTGTCATGTTGCCTATTTTCAGTATAGAGGTCTAAGGGGTAAGGTTTCTCCTTGTGGAGAGTGACACACCAGCTCTGGCTTGTCAAGGTTAGGAGGCTTATTCGCCATGCAATGGTCCTCTGGGAAAATAATATGCAAATTACCTCTTCAGAGAAGAGGACTTGAACTCTACAGCACCACCTGTTGGATATTTTCCCAGAGGAGCATTGCACGGCGAGTAAGCCTCCTTACCTTGACAACCCAGAGCTGGTATGTCACTCTCCACAAGGAGAAACCTTACCCCTTAGACCTCAGTCCAGAGCCTCTCATCTAGCCAAATCAGTTCTCATACTTTGCACTGTTGAGGGCCAATAGCCCGAAACACCATGTCTGCAAATTGAGATTCTGATTTGGCTTTTATCCTAAGTCATATTACAAGACTCGTTAAAGGGTTGATTGTGACTTGTAGGATCGCTACTACCAACAGGTGGCGCTATAGAGTTCAAGTCCTCTTCTTCTCTGAAGAGGCAATTTGCATATTATTTTCAGTATAGCCATTGATATTCTTGAGAGTGGTGCATATTCAAGTAAGTTAAAGTGCTGAATTACACTATCATTCCTGAAACATTAGTTTTAGGGCTCGCTTACGTTTCCATATAACACGGCCAAGTGCAATGTAATGTACTATTATCGGATAACACTCGACCCAGTGTTATACTATGGGACAGTGGAGATCTGCAATTATTTTCTCATACCAGTCACAACATGCCGTGAGTGGCTACAAGACTCGGCTCACACGCACCTATACAATTCTATGGGTGCTTGTGAAACATTGGCTTGCACTAGAATCTCATTTGAGTACAGTCTGATGTACTAGCACAGAGTCAATGCAGAAGATGAACAAATTAAGTTCTCCATCTTCTCTGCGCCTGTGCTGCAAATCTCTCATGCGTGACAATCGGATAACATTCAGAGGACACTCGAATCAAACTCTAACAGAGTTTGAGCCGAGTGTCATTAGCATAATCAGCTCGAGAGGGTGAACAACAGTGTGAGCGAGCCCTTAACCGGAAGAGACTCTCTGTCTACCACTAAAATCAATAGATGCCCATTGATTTTAGGATTCCCTAAGCACCCAAAAAGCAGCTGTCTTGCCCATAAAAGCTCATTATGGAGCGCCCGCCAGGGCAGTGGGGATACTCGGTACCGGGCCGCTTCTTAAAGGGGCAGTGTCACAGCGGCGGTGACCTGGTCCGTGGCCCTGGGCATCCAATAAAAGGGGTGTATTTACAAGGGAATGAAAAATAAAGAGTTTTTGTAATGAGTTTGTGATGCCACCTCTGGTTTCTGGTCAGAAGCGACCAGCGCTGCAGTGCAGATCCTCTTGGACTGTTGGTGTGATGCAGCAGAGTTGGAAAAGCTCTCCACATGCAGAGATATTGTCCCAGGGCAGCAGTGATTGGTTAAAGATGCAATAGTTGCTGATGGTAGATGCAGCAATGCTGAGCGAGTGTTGAGGCAAGAATTCAAAGGACACAGTGGGGTGCAGTTCCAAAGCTTTACTCACAGTTCTGGTGCACACAGAGGCCCGCTTGGTGCCATGTTCTTTAGGTGAGGGGCTCAGTCAATTCCCCGGCAGATGAAGTACACCTCTCCAGCACTCCCTTCAGTATGTGCCTTCCCTGGCCATCTCACAGTGCTGATTTCTACTCCTCTTCCTTCCCAGCACCTCACAGTCAGTGTCCCAGACCAGCAGCCGTGAACCCTGTCAGATAACGTGACCCAAAGCATTTCCTTGATCCTTTCTGGCTGCCTTTCCGGAGAAGATAACTGTGGTAGTTGGCTGTGGCCCCTAAAGTTCCCACCGCTGTCGGCTTGCTAGCTGTGTCCTGATGTCCACTCTACTAGGCTAAGGGGCCGAGACCCTTCTGCAACTTGATCCCTCCAACTGACGTCCATCAGCATAGAACGAGCCTCATGGGTGGTCTACGCTCTGCCCATGCCTCTGGGATCCCTTCCCACTTCAGGGAACTTACTTCAATAACTTTCCTTCCCAGCAGCTCCTCCTGACAGGGAGCTGCTGCACACCACACACGTACTCTCTTCTCCCCCATAGGGGAGAACTCCCTCTAACTTCCTAAAGTTCTCCTGCTCTGAACCTGAGCTCCACCCACTTCTCAACACCTTTCATGAACCAAGCAGGGGTCATATAGGCCTGCTGCCATAAGTGTGTGTTGGATGCAGGTGCCAGAGTGCGGCCAGATGCCTCCACCTTACCTGGGTAGTGGGATACTACACCTCAGAATGAGGTGCAGTACCTCTGTGGCAACTGAACCCTCAGGGGCACCACAATTACTAAGGGCCACAGCAGTGAAAACCCCAAACTTTCAACCTATCCCTATAAGATCTGACCACCATTATTCTAGGACCATTACACCATTACTGTTAGATATCAGATATCGCAAAATGCATTTGGCCTTAGAACAAGTTAAAAGAGTGCAAATTATATGGGCTCCAAAAATGTGGCATTCGGTTAGTGTATTTACAGTATATCAGGAACATGGAGTTCATAGTTTATATTCGGATAAATCTGCCCTGTTGTATCAATATGTCACTATTGTGAAAACCATAATTTTGAATGAATGTTATACTATTTAATACACTATTGTCTTTTGGGTCATAAGTATAGGTAGTGCAGAGGTTTCCGGGCCCTGGAATTTCATGATGTTCGAGGGTCACTCTGCCCCTTATAAGATCATAATTGATATGTCATAATTGAGGGCCCTACTACAGATTTTTAAAGCTCAGTTTTTGCAGGAGATTAATAATTTATGGCCTATTATTTATTGACAAAGCTACATTTGGGTAAACTTCCTACAATGAGATTTTAATGAGTTTTTGATGCTACCCATTTTCACTGCATAAAAAGCCGCAAGTATTACACTGTGTAAACTGACCCGTGCTGCGTATTTGAAATCTGCAACATGTTCATTTCTCTTGCGGGTACATTGAGTCTTATGTGGATTATATATGGAAAATCCACAGGCAAAAAACACATGTAATCTGCATATGACTAAATCAATAAAGTTTTGACAAAGCCAAATACCAGGAATTAAATATTAGAAACACAGTAGATTTACTGTATTTAAAATGAAATTTATCAAAGACGAAAAATGTGTGATAAACACGCATGTAAAAAAAAAAACACAATGAAAAAAGGCAAGTAATCTAATTTATATAATAGGGACAAAAATGGTGCAGAAAATCTGCAACATCAAAAACTCACCAAATACTCATCATGGGAGCATAGGCTTACTATTCAGTGTGCATCTTTGGTTTTTGAACCTTGTTTCAACTTTTAGACACTGCTCTGAATAAACAACTGCGTACCTCTCAGAATGTGCATTAATGTAAGCCGCATCTCCATTATACCCAAGTTTAAACTTGGCAGAAACATTTTTCTTAGCAGGCAAAACTTTTCAATATGCATGTCACTAAAGAGGCATATGGGAAGCTTTTACTCTGAATCCATTTATTCCATTAAATCAATCCGATAATTTAGATATCTCTGAGACTGTCCATCCTTTGGTAAGAGCTCGAGTAAACATCCTGAATGTAAAATTTTAATATGCCTCAAGCTAAAGGAAATCAAGGCTACGCCTGTCTCCGCCGATTCCATCCCCTGTCATTATGATGCTCTAGATAAGTGATTTATGAATACTACTGGTGTTTTCCTGTAAAAACAAACTGTCTGGTTTAGTATTTTCTTGGAAACTATTTAACTCCAATCTTGTTGCAAGACCACAATGTAGTGCATTTCTACCAACCAGAGAATCAAATTGGATGAAAAACATTAGAGGTCAATTTATGATAGATAATAAAAATTAAAGGGTGTGGTTGATCAGCTCACAGCTGCTCAAGAGGAACACTTTCCATATAAGTTTTCAACTGGTTTATTAAAAACGTACTGTATAAACCTGTGCAAAATTAGGTTTTAAACATACACAGCCCTTGTGGAATAATGGGAAAAACAAAATAATATACAGTACAGTCTGTATGGTTGCGGGGATCTCTTTAACACGAGCACAGATCTGAAGATCTCATCTTCAGAGACACCGAACACTGAGTTCAAAGGCTCCACATTTAAATTCTGGACCACACCCTGGGGTGGCCATATGGTGAAAGGCCTTCCACCTACTCATCAACTGTTCACAAAAATCAAGCCTTTAACATGGCCGATTAACCTCTCTCAGCACATAGTGTGCTGAAGCATATTTCCAGGTTCATATCACTGAGGCTAACATCCTCAGTGACACATATCTCTTCTCCAGTATTTTACCAGTGACCTTTTCACAAGAGGTTTTGTTGTGTAGACCACCCCTTCATAGCAGTCAGTGTTTGGCTGAAGCAGTAGCAAAATACAATATTATTGCTTGGCTCCTGATTTGCTGTGAAGAAGCCAATAATCCAACATATCATTATTGGAGTAGAATTTGAACCTTTTAAGACTAAGCCATTTTTAATTTTTGTGTGCTTGCGAAAATATATTTTTTCATGTTAACATAGAGCTTATTTTTGTGGGATAAATGGTAGTATTGAATGAAACCATTACTTTATCATGTATTGTACTGAAAAAATGAGAAAAGGATTCTAAGTGGAATGAACTATTTCACCATTGTTTTTTTCGGCTTAATTTTTAGAACATTCAATGTCCGGTGAAAATTACCTGGAAATATAACACTCCAGGTCACTATGATTACGACAGCACCAAGCTTGAAAATATTTTATACAATATATAATGTTAGTGGTTAAAATAAAAACAAATCATAATTTGGTTTCTGTCACCATTTTTTAAGACACGCAGCTTTTCTATTTTTTACATCGGTGAAGGTGTGTCACAGCTTCTTTTTTACCTGGCAAGCTGCAGATTTTATTGGTAACATTTTGGGGTACATAAGACTTTTTTATTGCTTTTTATTGAATTTTTGCCAGGAGGCACGATAACTGAAAATAGCTATCCTGACTTTTCAATAATTTTTTTTAGGGCACAGTGCCAGCAAAATCAGACCAGCGCATGACCAGCGCATGGTCAGCGTACCCAACGCTAAATATACGGTACGCTGATCGCATGCAGCGTCATGCGATCCTAGGAGGAGCTGACCGGAGGGGGCGCGGCCAGGGGCAGAGCTAAGCGGTGGCACTGCACTGCGCCTGAGAACGCTAGTGTGAAACTAGCCTCAGAGGGTTATAACAAGTGGCAATAGATTGAATTAGCTGCAAAAGTACCTACACCAGCTGGAGAACCAATATCCCAAATCAGTGGTGTAACTAGCGTCTGATGGGCCCTGTTGCAAGATTTGGACTAGGCTCCCACCAATCAAGATTATATATATATAGACACTGAAGAGCAAAAGAGTAATAATGGTAAAACTGGGGACATATACCAGGATGGGGATATATCTTCCAGGATCAGGCCCAGGATAAGGGACATATACCGGAATGAGTGATATACATGTAAAGGGGGACGACGAGACAGCAGGTACCTACGGCCTGGTCCAGAGCTAGAACGCTAGAAAGGCTTCATCCATTGTTCCTGGTGGGAAGCATTAGTAAGGTGGACCTTCCCCTGCTGCCTGAGGGAAATGCTAGTGAGGCGCACCATTCTGATGACCGAAGCGCGTGCAATAGAGGAATTTGGCGTGAACGGAGGACAGCGTGCAGTCAGGTGAGCAGTGCGCTCCTCTCCCCATCCCTACATAGACCTGTGACAGGCCATGCTGCAGCAGACTAGAAGGACTGAGACTGCTATGTGGAGCAAAGCAGTGTGCCCAGCAGCAATCAAGAGATAGGGACCGCTGCAGAGTGTGCAGAGCCAGGTGTGCACAGCAGCCGCCAGGAAGAGAAGTGTTCCATCCCAGGAGCATCAGTATTACACAGGCCTGCGTCTGTACCACAGCCCTGAAGCCAGCAGCAGGGACCAGAGAGCGAGAGGGATGTGCAGTGGGTGCCCGGTGGCTAATCAAGAGAAAGGCGCCGCACGCTAAGTGTCCGTGAGTACTGAACATGCACCACATAAGAAGGACCGCATACAAGGCTGACACTTGTGCCCTGACTTTGATAGCGAATATTTACTCAGACACTTGTGACCTGACTTCACCTGGAATATAGTTGCAGAACCTCATTGGGCTCATACAGGATTGTGGCTCGTATCCTTGTTAGCCACTGCAGCATATGGACTAGGCCCAGTGGAAAGTACTAGACACAGACACCACTGCTGCCAGAAGACGGGGCATTGCTGCTCACAGGACCCCATTTGAAGAGACACCGCACCAGCCTTTGTTGGCGCTATTTACATCATGTACTCAGGAACTATTGCCTTTTCTGACTTTCATCAGGTCTGCCATTATTTGGACTGTTATTTCTTCACCTCACCATATCCTTTGCTAACTGTACTGTTTTTAAACTGTTTAGCCTATTGCCTCCCTGCGTGGAGTGTTCCCTGTTACTAAACCTGTTAACCCTTGCTCTGCCTCCTGCCCGTCACTGCATCCCGCATTCCTGCTATTTTACATACACTGAGGAGCAAAAGGGTAACAATGTTTTGAACTTTTGACTTTCATGCATATTTCACCATCCACTACTGCTTCGAAAGTGAGACTACCATTATTATATAGACAATTGTCGTGCCCCAGGGGACTCCAGTCACCACAGAGATACTGAACCTCACCCAGAGGTGTGGTGTCCCACTCCCCAGGTAAGGTGGAGGCACCTGACAGGACTCTAACACCTGCACCCAACAATCACCCTATAGCAGCAGGGCATCTGGATGTACCCTATGGGAGGAGGAGCTCAACCCTGCCTGGGTAGTAAAGGGTGTTGGGAGTTGCTGAGTAACACAGGTGACATCACAAACTCATCTACACATAGACTTTATTCCTCATCAATTCTTATTTTTCATGGACACTCAGGGCCACGGACCGGGTCATTGCTGCCATGACACATCCCTTTAAGACACTGGCCCAGTACCATGTGTAGTAGGGGCCTGGATTGGGGGGTTGTCCACTGCTTACTGCACACAGCTGACACAGAGACAAGACGGAGGCAGATTTCAGTTGCAACAGGTCCGGATTTTATTAGCCGTCCTCCTGATGACCCTTTCCATACACCGCAGTTCCTTTACAGCTCTCCGGACTCAGGCCCGGGTACCTCCACTTTTCCTTCAGTTGTAATGACGTTCCTTGCGGATCTTTCGCTGGGGCTGTCCTAGACCTATCTACCGCCAACGCTTCACCTGCCCGAGGTCGTCATCCAATCGGTACCCCCGGGGCCTCGCCTGTCCTGCGGTTCTTGATGTCAGGGCTACCCACCTGACTGTCTCTCCCTGTCAGTCCCCTTGTCGAACTCTCCACCGTTGTCAGTCTTCTGCTCCAGAGCTCCTCCGGGACTAGACCTCTCTGGAACCCACTCCTGTTCTATTTATCTCCCTCCTTGGGAAATCCCCTCCTGGGTTCCTATCTCCCCGCCCCCCATGAGTAAGCGGTTTCTATAGCCTTAAGCTGCTGTCAAGTTCTAAACTACGCTCCCCCCTGCCATCTTGTGGTCAAATCCAGGTATTGCACTCCCTTTTCTATCTTCCCCAGTTGTTACCCTTCTGTCATTGCCAATCTCCGTCTATAGTGCACAAACCATCCCCTCTTCCTCCAGTCAAGTCTGTCCATCAAGTCACCTTTCCCACACTCCCCCTTCCTTTGTCTATTGTCATCCCCGACAATTGAACTCCCTACCTACGTCGTCCTGAAGCTTGTCAAACCGTCTGTTGTTGGACCGGTTGCTGGGCCAAACCCACCACACGCGGGGGGAGCCGAACCAAACCGGGAGCACCATGCTCCGAGCAGCCTATTGCTACTCGCTGGCGTGCACGCCACATGACAACTTCTTTCAGGTTGGTGAGGTCCACCCGGACAACTCTATGGCGTGTACCTCCCACTACTCTCCCCTTCTGCTACCCTCTACTGTCTGGAACGCCATGACCGAGGCCTTTCGCCTACCAGGTCATCGTTAGCACCCGCCCATCCCTTTTGGGGTGTCCGTGATGTCGGGGACCTGACTGACGGACCACTGTCTGGTTCAATACCTTCCTTCTCTTTGTCCTTCACTTTAAAAAGAGTCATGGTCAGCGTTTTTATCCTACCCTGTACCCGGGACTAGTGTTGAGCGATACCTTCCGATATCGGGAAATATCGGATCGGATTGGATCGGACCGATACCCCAAAAATATCGGATATCGCCGATTCTGATACCGGAAGTCAATGCAAGTCAATGGGACACAAATATCGGAATGAAAATATACCCTTACTTTCCTTGTAGGTTAATTCTACATGAAGGAAAACAACTAAGAATAATGTAGAATGTATTGGGGGAGGTGGAGGAGACATTAAAGGCATAGAGGTTTAGCCCAATCAAATGGAATAGCAGGAATTAATTTTTTTTTTAAGACGTTCGGAGTTACAAAGATATTGACTATGTTAAGCTTTTTTTATATTTTGTCAGACATTTGTTTCACTACTTCCATGCTCTTCACCTTCTTTTTTACTTCTCCCACACTTTCTCCTTCATCATCCTCAGCAGCAGCATCTTTTTCATTAACTTTTTCTTCACCTTATTCATCTTCTTCTTCACCATCTTCCTATTATTCTTTTTTTTTTACATTCTTCATATTCTTCTTATTCAACTATTCTTCTTCTTCATATTCTACTTCTTCATCTTCTTCATATTCTTCTTCTTCAGCATATTCTTATTTGTGACATGCATTCCTGTAGTTATTCTCTATAAAAGTTTTAAGATTACACCTTCCGTTCTGCCTGTCACAAAAGATTTACAACAGGATTTGTCCGCGTTCAGTTTTCCTTGCAGCAGCAGGTATTTTCCAGGGGCACCACGAGGCGGAATGGACTCACCCCCATACACTGCTTAGTCTTCTTCTGCTTATAATTTAGATATCTTTTGCTCAGATTTTTAGTCTTATGCTTAATGTTCTTCTGCTTTCTGTTCTGCAGCTTCTTGTTCTTCTGCTTCTTGGTCTTCTGTCTCTTGTTCTTCTGTATCTTGGTGGTTGTCTTCTTGTTCTTTGTCCTCTTGGTCATCTTCTTCAGGGTCATCTTCTTGGTCTTCTTTGGGGTGGTCTTCAGGGTCGTCGTCCTCGGGGTCGTTGTCTTCTTCGGGGTGGTCTTCAGGGTCTTCGTCTTTAGGGTCATCGTCAGGGAGATCCAGAGTGATTACCGAAAACCATTTCAAAAAGCTTGAACTTGGAAATATAGCAGAAGGTACAAGAAGGCTGAGGAACTGCTGAGAACCAGCTGATGGTACTTGAGCCTGGCTGGGTAGCCGAAGGTACAAGAGCCAATAGAACTACCGAGGACCAGTTGATGGTACTGGAACCTGGTTACTAAGCAGGAGGTACCTGTGCCAGAAAGCACTACCAAGGACCAGCAGACATTGGTGGAACTCGGATACCGAGAAGAAGGCACCTAAGCCAAAGGCTCTGCCTGGAATCAGCTGACATTACTGGAACCCAGGGGGACATATTCAAGATTGACTTCCAAAGAACCAGCTAATGGTACTGGAACTCAGATAAGCAGCAGAAGGTACACATGAAAAAAAAAGTTGCAAGGCCGCGAGCCGGCCAGAGTTACCGAAACCCACAGTCCTACAGGGGGAGCTTGTCCTATTGGCACTACGGAACCAGCCTTCATTGCCAGATCCCGCAGCCCACATAGGAAGCACCTAAACTGCAGGCACCAAAGAGTCGGCTAACCTGACCGCAACATGACAGGACAACGTATTGGAGGCAAAGTGACGTTGACACTACCCGGAAATAGCTGGCGTGCTGGAACCAGGCTGGACAGGAGGGAGTACCCGTGCCAAAGACAGTTCTGAGCAGCAACTGGTGGTGTTGGAGCCCAGGGTAAATACTAGAAACAGAGAGGAGGCAGAGGCGTAATTGGAGCAAGTTTAAAATCTGTAGTAGTGTGAGTGTGAACAGAGCAGGCGAAATTGCCGGACGCACAGCAGGGGATCAGCTGACGTTACTGAACCCCAATAACACTGGAGCATGTGTTGACTGTGCAGACAACACTTCTGAGCAGCAACTGGCGGTGTTGGAGCCCAGGGATTACAGAAGAAACAGTGTGTAGCCAGAGGCCTAATTGGAGCAAGTATTCCAATACACATGATTGGAATACAAGACTAGAAGGATACAACTTATTTGCAAGAAACAGACTTGATAAACGAGGAGGAGGTGTCACATTGTTTGTTAGAAACACGTATATCTGCACAGAGATTGAAGCTTCAGAGACTGGGAGTTCTGTAGAAACTGTTTGGGTAAGAATACAAGGACAGAACAATGGAAAGGACACCATTGTAGGCATTTACTACAGGCCGCCTGTGCAAGTTGAAGACATGGATGAACTCTTTATGCGCATCAAATGGCCAAGTTCTCCAAAAAATATGACATAGTTGTCATGGGAGATTTCAACTATCCTGACATTTGTTGGGAATCTCTCTCAGGCAAAACTAACAGGTCAAGGAAATTCTTATCCTCTCTTGCTGACAACTTTATCTTCCAAAAGGTAGGGGAGAAAACAAGGGGAACTGCTACCTTGGATCTAATCCTTATAAACAGGGAGGAAATGGTTGAGGAGGTAAAAGTGGCTGGACCCTAGGAGGTAGCGACCATGTTATTTTAGTATTTTGGATAACTAGAGGCGGAAGACCTGTGAAGACTCAGACGTCAAGGTTAGATTTCAGAAAGGCCGATTTTAAGGGATTCAGAAAGAGAATTGGAGGGATCCAATGGCTGGATATCCTTAAAGACAAAAATGTCCAGGACGGATGGGAAATCTTGAAAAATGAAATTCTCAAAGCACAGTTGTTAACAATTCCGAAAAGAGGGAAGAATAGGAAGCATTTAAGGAAACCAGGATGGATGAACGCAGAACTTAAGCACATGCTAAAAATGAAGAAAAAAATGTTTATAAAATGGAAAGAGGGAGGCATATCTAAAGAAGAATATAATGCTGTCTGCAGAACCTGCAGGGCACAAATCAGATTACTAAAGCTGAAAATGAATTTAGGCTTGCAAGAGATGTGAAAAGCAATAATAAAGGATTTTGGGGATATGTCAAAAGTAAAAGAAAAGTCAAAGATGCTATAGGATTTTTACAGGATGAAAATGATGAAATGGTAAGACAGGATGTTGAGAAGGCTGAACTTTTAAATTCCTATTTTGCATCTGTTTTCTCTCAGAAAGGAAATGTAACATCAACTGTTCTTCACTGTCCTATTAAGGGAATAGAAGAATCCAGGATATCTATAAACAGAAAGATAGTGAGGAAACACTTAGCTAGCCTAAATGAATTCAAGTCTCCAGGTCCAGATGAATTACACCCCAGAGTACTGAAGGAGATAGCAGAAGAAATTTTTGAACCCCTCTCCATAATCTTTGAAAATTCTTGGAGAACAGGAGAAGTGCCAGAAGACTGGAGAAGAGCAAATGTTGTTCCTATCTTCAAAAAGGGGAAGAAGGTGGACCCAGGCAACTATAGGCCGGTGAGTCTGACTTCTATACCAGGAAAGATCTTTGAACAAATTATTAAACAACATGTATGTCAGTACCTGGATAAGAATGAAGTGATTAAACAGAGTCAGCATGGGTTTGTAACTAATAAGTCATGTCAGACTAACTTAATTTCCTTCTATGACGGAATCACTGATTGGGTGGATCAAGGAAATGCTGTAGATATAGTATATCTTGACTTCAGAAAAGCATTTGACAGGTCTCTCATACAATCCTTATTGAAAAAATGACTAAGTATGGAATGAAAAAAGGCAACTGTTAGGTGGATTCATAACTGGCTTAGTGATCGGACCCAAAGAGTGGTCGTAAATGGCTGCACATCCAGTTGGAAGAATGTCTCAAGTGGGGTACCACAGGGCTCTGTCCTGGGCCCTGTATTGTTCAACATCTTTATCAATGATTTAGATGAAGGAATTGAGGGTAAACTGATTAAATTTGCCGATGACACAAAGCTAGGAGGGATAGCTAATACTAGAGAAGAGAGAGAGAGGATTCAAAAAGATATAAATAAACTGGAGAAGTGGGCAGCAACTAATAGAATGGTTTTTAACAGGGAGAAATGCAAAGTACTACATCTGGGCAATAAAAATGAAAAAAGCATATACAGAATGGGAGGAATAGGGCTAAGTGACAGCACATGTGAAAAAGACTTGGGTATACTAATAGATCACAGACTGAATATGAGTCAACAGTGTGATGCAGCAGCAAAAAAGGCAAATGCAATTCTAGGATGTATTAACAGAAGCATACAGTCTAGATCACGCGAAGTCATTATTTCCCTCTACTCCTCTTTGGTCAGACCTCATCTGGAATATTGTGTCCAGTTTTGGGCACCACAATTTAAAAAAGACATCAACAAACTGGAGCAAGTTCAGAAAAGAGCGACCAGAATGGTGACCGGTCTGCAAACCCTGTCTTATGAGGAAAGGTTGCAGGATTTGGGAATGTTTAGTTTGCAAAAGAGAAGACTGAGAGGAGACTTAATAGCTGTCTATAAATATCTAAAGGGCTGTCACATTGTAGAAGGATCAACTTTATTCTCATTTGCACAAGGAAAGACTAGAAGCAATGGGATGAAACTGAATGGGAGGAGACACAGATTAGATATTAGAAAAAACTTTTTGACAGTTAGAGTGATCAATGAGTGGAACAGGCTGCTACGAGAAGTGGTGAGTTCTCCTTCAATAATAATAATAATCTTTATTTTTATATAGCGCTAACATATTCCGCAGCGCTTTACAGTTTGCACACATTTTCATCACTGTCCCCGATGGGGCTCACAATCTAAATTCCCTATCAGTATGTCTTTTGGAGTGTGGGAGGAAACTGGAGTGCCCGGAGGAAACCCACGCAAACACGGGGAGAACATACAAACTCCTTGCAGATGTTGTCCTTGGTGGGATACGAACCCAGGACCCCAGCGCTGCAAGGCTGCAGCGCTAACCACTGAGCCACCGTGCTGCCCGTCCTTCAATGGAAGTCTTCAAACAGAGGCTGGGCAGACATCTGACTAGGATGATTTAGCGAATCCTGCTTTGAGCAGGGGGTTGGACCAGATGGCCCAGGAGGTCCCTTCCAACTCTACGATTCTATGATTCTGTTATTCTACGATTCTAATATCTGTAGTAGTGTGAATGTGGACAGAGCAGGCGAAATTGCCGGACACACAGCCTGCTCTGGCAGGCGAAATTGCCGGACACACAGCAAAGGCTCAGCTGACGGTACTGAACCCCAATAACACAGGATCAAGTGATGACTGTGCAGACGGCATTTCTGAGCAGCAACTGGCGGTGTTGGAGCCCAGGGATTACAGTAGAAACAGAATGGAGGCAGAGGCATAATTGGAGCAAGTTTAAAATCTGTAGTACAAGTGTGAATGTGGACAGAGCAGGCGAAATTGCCGGACACACAGCAGGGGATCAGCTGACGTTACTGACCCCCAATAACACAAGAGCAAGTGATAACTGTGCAGATGGCACTTCTGAGCAGCAACTGGCGGTGTTGGAGCCCAGGGATTACAGTAGAAACAGAGTGGAGGCAGAGGCGTAATTGGAGCAAGTTTAAAATCTGTAGTAGTGTGAATGTGGACAAAGCAGGCAAAATTGCAAAAAACACAGCAGGGGATCAGCTGACGTTACTGAACCCCAATAACACAGGATCAAGTGTTGACTGTGCAGACGTCACTTCTGAGCAGCAACTGGCGGTGTTGGAGCCCAGGGATCACAGGAGAAACAGGTGGTAGAAACATGAACACAACAGGAGACCTAGATACTGTTACCAACCAATTATTTAATCTGGAAGAGGACTGGCAAATTCCTGCGAGATCCAGGCCTTGTTCATTTTCAGAAAACTAAGCCGGTCAACGTTATCGGAGGATAGTCGCATGCGACGGTCTGTTAGTACACCACCTGCGGCACTAGAGACGCGTTCCGATAATACACTAGCAGTAGGGCAAGCCAGCATCTCCAATGCATACTGGCTAAGCTCTGGCCATGTATCCAGCTTAGAGACCCAAAACTTGAAGGGGGAAGAGCCATGTGGGAGAACACTGAGAGGGCAAGACATGAAGTCTGTCACCATCTGACGGCAACGTTGCCTCCTGCTGACTGGAGCCGTCTGTGATGGTGTAGACATTTGTGGCGGGGACACAAAACTTTGCCACAATTGGGCCATACTGGTCTTGCCTTGTGCTGAGGTGCTGCTTCTGCTCCCTCTTTGTGCAGAGCTTCCTCCACTGCCTCGAAGCACTGAGCTTCTTTGTAATGCACTAGCAGCACTGCTCTCGGGTGGAATGGAGAACATGATGGAATGCACCAGTGTGTCTTGGTACTCCCGCATTTTACGCTTCCAGCTCAACGGTGTTATGAGGCTTTGTAAGTTGTCCCGGTAGCGAAGATCTAGGAGGGTGTACACCCAATAATCAGCCGTGTTGAGAATGTCGGTGATGCGGCGGTCATTTCTCAGGCACTGCAGCATGAAATCAACCATGTGCTGCAGACTGCCAACTGGCCAAGAAACGCTGTCCCCTGCTTGAGGCGTCATCTCTGCCTGCTCTGCATCCCCCCACCCTCGCTCTACATACTGACTACTAGAGCATTATGTACCTCCCTCCTCTGGACAGATGTCTTCCTCCTCCATTGACTCCTCCTCACAAAGTGTCCCCAGCCGAGGCCTTTGTGAGGAACCACGTTGCGCAGACTGTCCAGAAGCAGATGGCATTTGTGACTCCTCATCCTCCACCTCTTCCACAACCTTCTACCTTAGTGCTTGCAGTGTTTTTTCAAGCAGGCATATAAGGGGGATAGTCATGCTGACTAGTGCATCATCTGCACTCGCCATCCACGTGGAATCATTGAAGGCACGCAAAACGTGGCAGATGTCCTTCACAGAGGCCCACTCAGTGGTGGTGAAATGTGAACGGCGCGCAGTGCGACTTGTTTGCGCCTGATGCAGCTGGTACTCCATTACTGCTGCCTGCTGCTCACACAACCTCTCCAACACATGTAACGTTGAATTCCACCTGGTGGGTAGGTCATATATGATGCAATGTTCCGGAAGGTGGAATCGGCGCTGCAGAGCTGCAATGCGTGATCTTGCCATGCTGGAACGCCGCAAGTGAGCACACTCTATGCGGACCTTGTGCAGCAGTGCATCAAGATCTGGATAGTCCCTCAAAAAACTCTGCACGACCAACTTGAGCACATGTGCCAGACATGGGGTGTGAGTGAGGTTGCCTAGGTCCAGAACTGCCACCAGATTTCGTCCATTGTCACACACTACCATGCCAGGCTGGAGATTTGCTGGCACAAACCACATGTCGCTCTCCTGCTTGATGGCATTCCAGAGCTCCTGCCCTGTGTGCCTTCGATTCCCCAAAGAAATTAATTTCAATACGGCCTGTTGACGTTTGGCCACAGCTGTGCTCATATCGGTCGTAACAGGTAAGCATTCACGGGTCCATGTGGAGGTAGACTGCAGCGCTGATTCAGAGGAACTGGAGTATGAGGAGGAGTCAATGTGTACAGACTGGATTCCTGCAATCCTTGGAGTTGGCAGAACACGTACAGCACCACTCTCAAGATCTGTACCCGGCTCCACAACATTTACCCAATGGCCAGTGAGGGAAAGATATCGTCCCTGTCCATGGTTACTGGTCCACGCATCGGTGGTCAGGTGGACCTTGCTACTGACGGCGTTTAGTAGTGCATGTTTAATTTTTCCCTCCACATGCTTTTGCAGGGCAAGGATGGCTTGCCTGCTGAAATAAAAGTGTCTGGGCATGTTGTATTGTGGGACTGCCAATGCCATGAAGTTACGGAAGGTGTCAGTCTCCACCAGCCTGATTGAGAGCATTTCAAGGGACAGTAGTTTTGCAATGCCAGCATTCAGAGCCTGTGCTCGGGGGTGGTTTGCCGAGTATGGGCCCCTTTTCTCCCATGCCTGTGCTACCGATGGCTGTAGACTGGCCTGGGAGTGTGAGGATGACAGGGAACGTGGTGCTGTGGGTGGAATGACACTGTGTCTCTGTACAACAGTGCCAGAGGTTCTTCCATGGCAATCCTGTGAAGAAGCCGAACCAGCTGTGTGTGAGCTGGAAGAAGAGGCTACAACACGAGCTGAAGAGGTGGTAGGTGGCGCTGTAGGTTGGTCTAGGTCTTCAGTGTGTCTTTGTAACTCCACCACGTGCTTGGTCCGCACATGTTTCCACATATTTGTGGTATTGAGGTTGCTGACACTTTTCCCTCTTTTCACTTTCTGATTACACAGCTTGCATTTGACAAAGCAAATGTCATCTGCAACTGTGTCAAAAAAGGACCAGGTACTGCAAGTCTTGGGAGCGCCCGTTTTGGGTTTTGGAAGAGGCATGCTCCTAATGGGTGCCGAATTGGAGGCTACAGGCAACCGAGTCTGCCCCCTCCCTCGCCCTCCTTTTTTGGCTGTTCAGGGAATCTCTTCCTCAGAGCTGCTCCCACCACATTCCTGTACCTCACACCATGATGGGTCAAGGACCTCATCATCTACACTACCCTCTTCAAACGACTGCTTCTCTTGGGTAGTCTCGACAGCACAGTACGCACCAGAAAGTGGCACCTGAGTCTCATCATCAGATGCGTACTGAGGTGTGCTGACCATAGGCACTGGCCCACCCGCCTCTTCAGATTCAGAGAGACAAAGCTGTTGCGCATCACTGCATACTACCTCTTCTTCAAATTCTCGAATGCTGCTTGGCTGGCCCCCTCTTTCCAATCAAACAGATTCAGAGAACAGAAGTAGAGATGGCTCCTGTCCAGGGCTCTCTGACTGCCTGGACAATTTGGCAGGTGGTGAAGAGACAGATGGTTGCTCTTCAGTGCTCTTGACCTGAGAGGATCTAGAACTAATTGAAGTCGATGCGTTAGCTGCCATCCATCCGACAACGACTTCAATTTGTTCGTCCGGTCTCCAACAAGGCTGCGCATAAAGGACTGTTCCCTGGTAAAACTGAGGGATGCTGAGTCACTGGTGACCGCAGCAGGCACAAAATCCCCACGTCCTCTCCCTGCAGAAACTCCATGCCCACGACCACGTGCCTTACTCCCTGCCTTCTTCATCTTGGTAGACTGATAAAAATAGGCAGAAAAGTACTAAGGGCTTAGTGTGCTTATTCCTGAACAGCTGCTAACAGGTATAAGAAACACTAATTTTATAAAATGTGGACTAGACTTTAATATGAGCTAATGTGGCCTACACAGATGTAAAACCGATAGTATCACAAACTTTTTGCAGCTATTACAATGCAGGAAGGTAAACTACTATGCAATAGATGAGGCTCCAAAAAATAGGCTAATACTAATCTGGCTGGGGCTGCAGGGCACAAGCCAGCAGAAAGGCTCCTCTATCTACTCCTATATAGTGTTTGCAAATATTCTAGCTGGATACGGATGGAACCACACTATCAGGAGAAATCTGGAAAAATGAGCAGCACTAATTCAAAAATGGACAATGTATGAGGCAGTGATGCACGCTGAGCGGACTACAACCGGAGGTGGCTGCAGAACACACTACAGCGTGAGCTGCACTCTCACACAGAGACCTCGCAGACAGCTGTGAACAGCGCTGCAAGGCTGCAGAAAAGCTCCTCTATCTACTCCTATATAGTGTTTTCAAGCAATCTAGCTGGATATGTATGGAACCACACTAATAGGAGAAATCTGGAAAAATGAGCTGCACTAATGCAAAAATGACAATGTATGAGGCAGTGACGCACGCTGAGCGGACTACAATTGGAGGTGGCTGCAGAACACACTACAGCATGAGCTGCACTCACACACAGAGACCTCGCAGCCAGCCGTGAACAGCGCTGCAAGGCTGCAGAAAAGCTCCTCTATCTACTCCTATATAGTGTTTTCAAGCAATCTAGCTGGATACGGATGGAACCACACTAATAGGAGAAATCAGGAAAAATGAGCTGCACTAATGCAAAAATGACAATGTATGAGGCAGTGACGCACGCTGAGCGGACTACAATTGGAGGTGGCTGCAGAACACACTACAGCATGAGCTGCACTCACACACAGAGACCTCGCAGCCAGCCGTGAACAGCGCTGCAAGGCTGCAGAAAAGCTCCTCTATCTACTCCTATATAGTGTTTTCAAGCAATCTAGCTGGATACGGATGGAACCACACTAATAGGAGAAATCAGGAAAAATGAGCTGCACTAATGCAAAAAAGGACAATGTATGAGGCAGTGACGCATGCTGAGCGGACTACAACCGGAGGTGGCTGCAGAACACACTACAGCGTGAGCTGCACTCACACACAGAGACCTCGCAGACAGCTGTGAACAGCGCTGCAAGGCTGCAGAAAAGCTCCTCTATCTACTCCTATATAGTGTTTTCAAGCAATCTAGCTGGATACATATGGAACCACACTAAAAGGAGAAATCTGGAAAAATGAGCTGCACTAATGCAAAAAAGGACAATGTATGAGGCAGTGACGCACGCTGAGCGGACTACAACCGGAGGTGGCTGCAGAACACACTACAGCGTGAGCTGCACTCACACACAGAGACCTCGCAGACAGCTGTGAACAGCGCTGCAAGGCTGCAGAAAAGCTCCTCTATCTACTCCTATATAGTGTTTTCAAGCAATCTAGCTGGATACGGATGGAACCACACTAATAGGAGAAATCAGGAAAAATGAGCTGCACTAATGCAAAAATGACAATGTATGAGGCAGTGACGCACGCTGAGCGGACTACAATTGGAGGTGGCTGCAGAACACACTACAGCATGAGCTGCACTCACACACAGAGACCTCGCAGCCAGCCGTGAACAGCGCTGCAAGGCTGCAGAAAAGCTCCTCTATCTACTCCTATATAGTGTTTTCAAGCAATCTAGCTGGATACGGATGGAACCACACTAATAGGAGAAATCAGGAAAAATGAGCTGCACTAATGCAAAAAAGGACAATGTATGAGGCAGTGACGCATGCTGAGCGGACTACAACCGGAGGTGGCTGCAGAACACACTACAGCGTGAGCTGCACTCACACACAGAGACCTCGCAGACAGCTGTGAACAGCGCTGCAAGGCTGCAGAAAAGCTCCTCTATCTACTCCTATATAGTGTTTTCAAGCAATCTAGCTGGATACATATGGAACCACACTAAAAGGAGAAATCTGGAAAAATGAGCTGCACTAATGCAAAAAAGGACAATGTATGAGGCAGTGACGCACGCTGAGCGGACTACAACCGGAGGTGGCTGCAGAACACACTACAGCGTGAGCTGCACTCACACACAGAGACCTCGCAGACAGCTGTGAACAGCGCTGCAAGGCTGCAGAAAAGCTCCTCTATCTACTCCTATATAGTGTTTTCAAGCAATCTAGCTGGATACATATGGAACCACACTAAAAGGAGAAATCTGGAAAAATGAGCTGCACTAATGCAAAAAAGGACAATGTATGAGGCAGTGACGCACGCTGAGAGGACTACAACCGGAGGTGGTGCAGAACACACTACAGCGTGAGCTGCACTCACACACAGAGACCTCGCAGACAGCCATGAACAGCGCTGCAAGGCAAAAGAAAGCTTCTCACACAGCGGTTGATAAAGTAGCCTGGGTAAAGCACAATAAAGCAAATCGCTAGCTCAAACTGTCCCTCAGAGTCAGAACAGCAGCGTCCTGTCCCTAAGTAAATTCACAGCAGAGTGAACCCAAAATGGCGGCGGATACCCGATATTGCAGTATCGGAATGCTCAACACTACCCGGGACCTGTTACACATTTCTATACATACTATACATTAAATCAACTTGTTAGCATACCGTTACCTCTACTTTAATAACAGTATGAGTTACTCAACAGGAGTAACCCCTTTTTCTTGTCGCTTTTTTTTTTCTGTTTCTCCTTTTTTTTTCCTCAACACAACATTTTAAAACAGAACAAGAATACTCCTCCTTCCTTTAACATTAGCACTTCCTCGTATGCATCCCCGCTGTGTCAGGAGAAAGCAACAAACAATCAAAAAACATTTTTTCTTATCTTGGACGTGAAACTGTGTTGTAGGCTGCACAACGGTGCACTGAAATCCCGGTAGACCAGGCCATCTCCTAACGGCTGATCTTATGCCAATCCAGTAGGGGAACCCCTCAGCTGTGAGGTCCCCGGGGTGCTTGAAGTGTCTCTGTGATTCCTTCCATGGGGCTCAGGGCCTTCGGGCTCAGCGATCACGGCTACCACGTAGTAGCCGCGGGGGAGGCCGCAACCGGAACCAAGGCGACCAAGGCTGCAGAAGGAATAGCGGCGACAGCAGAGGCCGGTGAGTCAGCCCTGGCGGCTGGTGGCCCGGTTGCAGTGGTGACCTGGAGCGGGGTCGACATGGTGGCACAAGCGGCCATGGGTGCTGCCGGGCAGGCCGCGGAAGGCGCCGCAAGTGAACCGGAGACGGCCGCGGAGCAGGCCGCAGCCAAGGCCGAAGATGGAGCAGCAGCAACTGTCAGCAAGGAGGCCACGGAGACAAATGGCCCAGCCTCCACGGCGGACAGGAGCAAAGTTGTAGGAGCTGCAGGCCGGGACCGGTAGGCTGCCGCCGGGGTGTGAAGTGCGGTAGGGATGGCCGCTGGTCGGTTCCTCGCTGGCGACACAGAATGAGGTGCCGGACGGCGGGGTGGCTTGGGGTCGTTGTCAGTGGCGACGGTCGGCCTGGCGGGGACCATGTAGTCGTCCGGAGCTGGGGTCACCGAAGAGTGGGATGCTGGGCGGGGAGGCAGAGGGCCTGTGTCGGGGCCCTGAGGCCTTTCTGGTGCACGGAGCGTGGGGACAGGATCTGCCTGGGGTGCCGCAGGCAAGGCCGGGGGATCTCTCACCTTCCCCGGTGCCGCAGCTCCCAGCAGGCTTTCCCGCAGCTCCTTCAACAGCCGTGGTTCTTCACCCCGCCGTCCGACAGGGCCAGCCTCCAGGCCCGATGATTCCGCAGGGAGACTCCCTGAAGATTCCTTCGGCGGCTGTTCCAGCGGGGCCCGTCGTCGCTCCTCTGATGACAGCCAATGATCCGGAACAAAGTCACAAATTTGTAATCCACAGGTGAGCAATTCAAGTCCTTTCAGGTTCTTCGGGGTACTTCCATTGCAGGCTTGCCTCTGAGGTTGTAGTATTAGTGGCGGCGATCCTGCCAACTACGCCAAGTGTAGTAGGGGCCGGATAGGGGGGTGGTCCACTGCTTACCGCACACATTCGACACAGAGACGAGATGGAGGCAGATTTCAGTTGCAACAGGTCCGGGTTTTTTTGGCCGTCCTCCTGACGACTGTAGCCATACCCAGCAGTTCCTTTACAGCTCTCCGTACTCAGGTCGGGGTACCTTCACCTTTCCTTCAGTCGTAGTGATGTTCCTCACGGATCTTTCGCTGGGGCTGTCCTAGACCTATCTACTGCCAGCGCTTCACCTGCCCGAGGTCGTCGTCCAATCGGTACCCCCGGAGCCTCGTCTGTCCTGCGGTTCTTGATGTCAGGGCCACCCCCCTGACTGTCTCTCCCTGTCAGTCCCCTGGTCAAACTCTCCACCGTTGTCAGTCTTCTGCTCCAGAGCTCCTCCGGGACTAGACCACTCTGGAACCCACTCCTGTTCTAGTTATCTCCCTCCTTGGGAAATCCCCTCCTGAATTCCTATCTCCCTGCCCCCCATGACAAAGCGGTTTCTATAGCCTTAAGCTGCTGTCAAGTCCTAAACTACACTCCCCCCTGCCATCTTGTGGTCAAATCCAGGTATTGCACTCCCTTTTCTATCTTCCCCAGTTGTTACCCTTCTGTCATTGCCAATCTCCGTCTATAGTGCACAAACCATCCCCTCTTCCTCCAGTCAAGTCTGTCCGTCAAGTCACCTTCCCCACACATGTAACCCACAGCCCTGAGGGTGTGTAACACAATCATCTTGGATATCTCATGCATAAATTTCTCTTACAAATATTTAGGATATAATTAGTTATGCAGATTCTTGTCATGCCACTGCATTGTTATTGTTTTGCTCCTAAAAATCAAACTTTTATTTTTTATTTTGTTAGTATTTTGTAAGTCCATCTTTGGCTTTCAACACTGCCTGAATCCTTTTAGATTGGGAGCCCCAATAGGAACAGTGTTGATATTGTCCGTAAAACCCTGTAGAATTATTGGTGCTATATAAGTGATTAAAATAAACAAATCCTTCTGGGCTGCTCTCCATCAGATTCAAGCATGTCTCGACTGAAATCTGATCCCAGGTCTCTTCTACATGTTCTCAAATTTTGTGCATACTGGTTGTTCTGCCCATTCTGTGCAGCAAGATATTTTTAAGTGCTGCTCCTGCTATCGCCAGTAGGTGTCATACGTTGCCCTTTTCTTTCTTATTCATGTGATTGGAATCTTTCTGTTTCCCTAAATGGTTAGCTGTTCAGAACCGCCCTTCTTTTTTCCTGGTCAAAAACATGTAACCATTTTCATCCGGTCTTCTGAGTAGCTCACATGAGCTCAGCTCTTTGCAAAACCACTGCTTATAACAAGTGGATTCCAGGAATGTTTAATGCATTTATGTAAATATGCTATGCATCTGTGTTAGCAGCCATAATGCAGCCCCTCATGATGTTTGCAATGCATATTCAGCTTCTGTAATGCTATTTCACTGCATGTTAGGTATATATGCATCCTCTGGATATGCATTCTCTGGTCAGCGAATGCAAAGCTGGCAACCATGAGTTGTGTTAGATATTTCTTTCTCTTTTACTGCTGTGTTTGTAAAATTGCTCAGCTTCTATATAATGCATGCTACTGATATAACAGCATCCTGTATCATTGCTACTGTTGTGATAGTACCTTGTGTTGCTGTGATTTCCTGCCAGTATTTGTGTATTGCATATTATCTACCAGTACTGACATGCTGCATTATCTGTTTCTGATATTTGTTTTGTGTTTTGCTTTTGGTTTTCTCTGTGTAAAGGTCATGTGTTCATATGCAATTACATTTTGCATGCACATTAATTTACTTTTTCTGCTCAGACCCAGTTTTTCATTTGTTTCATTGTGCATTCTGGGCATATAAGGGTGTGACCGCCCTGATTCTGAGTTGGAAAATCCATCCTGTCTGGCCTATACTATTACTGGTGGTTCAGTCCCTCTGTCCTTGTTCACATTTACGTCACTTGACAAGTGGAAAGGTTTTAAATACAAGAGTTAGGACTGTCCCACAAGGGTTGCCGTGACGTGGCGGGATGGCTTCTACATTATTTTGATCAAAATTATGTTAACTAAATACCCTTATTATTACTATTATTACTACCTTCATGCAATTTTTGCAATATATTTTTTTACTTTTTTACTTTTTTATTCCAGGATATTTGTTTTGTGTTTTGCTTTTGGTTTTCTCTGTGTAAAGGTCATGTGTTCATATGCAATTACATTTTGCATGCACATTAATTTACTTTTTCTGCTCAGACCCAGTTTTTCATTTGTTTCATTGTGCATTCTGGGCATATAAGGGTGTGACCGCCCTGATTCTGAGTTGGAAAATCCATCCTGTCTGGCCTATACTATTACTGGTGGTTCAGTCCCTCTGTCCTTGTTCACATTTACGTCACTTGACAAGTGGAAAGGTTTTAAATACAAGAGTTAGGACTGTCCCACAAGGGTTGCCGTGACGTGGCGGGATGGCTTCTACATTATTTTGATCAAAATTATGTTAACTAAATACCCTTATTATTACTATTATTACTACCTTCATGCAATTTTTGCAATATATTTTTTTACTTTTTTACTTTTTTATTCCAGGATATTTGTTTTGTGTTTTGCTTTTGGTTTTCATTATCTGTTTCTTATAGTTTTACCTGAATCATCCACATTGTGTACAATAATATCTTAATCATCCATAAATGAGTTCAACAATCTCTGATACCATCTACAACTTTGTATAACAACCCCTGATCTCATCTACTACTGTGTTCTACTATACCATCTGTTATCGTCTCCCATTGTTGCCCATATCATCCCAATAAATAATAGACTTAAGCTGTTATAACTTTATATACACCGTGTAATGGAGGTCAGTGACGTGGATCAGAAAAGAGGCCTGAGCTCATAGGTTTTCAGTTCTGTAGTATTTATCAGAATCACGCAGGTTTACAGATAAGACACAGCAGGGTAAAAGCAGATGAAGATAATAACGCAGTGAGCAAACGTACAGACCGTGGAGACGTATGAAGTCCAAGTTGCCAGATCCGGAGACCTGGAGAGCAGGCCAGGCCTGCTAGCAGGAAACAGTCCTTGAAGCGGAGGTGGGTGCAGAGCTGATCCTGAAGAAACAAGTCTTTACAATGAGACCAAGATTCACAGGCAGGCGGGGAATCCCAAGGTAACGAAGAGACGAGCTAGGTAGCAGTCCTACCAGCTTGATAACAAGTCCAAGAACAAGTATACTCAATCATTGAGTAATCATACAGAGCATCCTTATATACAGAGCAGACAGGAACAAGAGAGATCAACACAGGAAATAAGATGGCCCTCGTTGAGGCTCGTGACTCCATCTTGGATGAGGGCAAAAATGAACTAAACTAAGGGCAAAGCAGAAACTGAGCGACAGACATAAGGCAAGGATTTCAGAGAAACGGATATGCAGGCCAAGTCCTTACATTACTCTCCCCTTAAAAGACGTCCTCTGGATGATCTTAAGTCCGGCTTATTGGGATATCTGCTGTGGAACAGTCTGATTAAGTGAGGAGCATGGACATTCTCCACTGGTTCCCAGGAATTCTCTTCAGCTGAATATCCTTGCCATTTTACCAAGTATTGGAGACGTCTCCTATGAACCCGTGAATCCAAGATCCGTTCCACAATGAATTCCTCTTGCCCGTCAATGAGAACTGGGTCAGGAGGAGCAGAGGTGCGTCCGGGAAAAGGGTTAGGCACTGCCGGCTTTAACAAAGAGACATGAAAGACAGGATGAATTTTCAATGAGTTAGGCAACTTGAGTCGACAGGCTACAGAATTCACTATACTGCTGATCTTATATGGGCCAACATATTTTTGCCCCAGTTTAGACGTTGGGATCCTGAGCTTCAAGTTCTTAGTTGAGAGCCAAACCATGTCTCCTACCTTGTACATTGGAGCTGGCTTACGGAATTTGTCTGCTGCCTTCTTGTATCTTTCCTGTGCTGAACCTAAAGTGTCTTTAAGAACTTCCAAATTGCGTTGCAAGGATGAAATGCGATCAGCTACCGCAGGCACAGACATGTCTATTGGAAGTCGAGGAAGAATACTGGGGTGGTATCCCTTGTTGGCAAAGAACGGAGACAATTTGGTGGAAGCATTCTGAGAATTATTATATGTGAATTCTGCCAACGGAAGCAAACTCACCCAATCGTCCTGTAGGTGGCACACATAGCAACGCAGATATTGTTCCAAGGTCTGATTGGTCCATTCAGTTTGGCCGTTAGACTGTGGATGAAAAGCAGATGACAATTTTACTTTGATGTCCAGAGCAGCACAGAAGCTTTGCCAAAACCGTGAGGTAAATTGTACCCCACGATCCGATATTACTTCATCCGGAGCTCCGTGCAAACGAAAAACATTTTGTACAACAAGATCCGCTGTTTGTTTAGCAGTTGGTACACCAGCACAGGGAATGAAATGAGCAGCTTTAGTCAGCCGGTCAACTACTACTAGAATTGTGTTTTTCCCCTGTGACAGAGGCAACTCAACAATAAAGTCCATTGAAATAGACCCCCAAGGACGAGATGGAACAGGCAGAGGTTGCAAGAGTCCTGTCGGTGAGGAGCAAGGAACTTTTGACCTGGCACATACCTCACATGACGACACATACTGAAGCACATCTTTCCGAAAGGTTGGCCACCAAAAAAAATGAGACAGAGATTCCTGAGTCTTCTGAACTCCCCTATGGCCGGCAAACTTTGAATCATGCATTAGTTTTAAGACACTCAGTTTTACTGTTTCTGGAATATACAAACGCTGTCCTTGAAACCAAAGTCCATTCTTGAAAGTTAGATTTACCTGGGTGGGGGGTAGCCCCAAAAGCGAATCTGCAGCATAAGCCTCCTTAATCTCCGTTAAAAGATCTTGATTATGTAGGACACTTACAAAGTTCTTCTCAGATAGAATGGTCCTTGGAGGCGAAGCCGGAGTTGCTTCATCTGAATGAATCCTGGACAGTGCATCAGCCTTTCCATTGCGAGTGCCCGGCCTATAGGAGATGACAAAATCAAACTGGTTAAGGAAAAGATTCCACCGAGCCTGTCTGGGTTTTAGACATCTTGCCGACCTCATAAATTCGAGATTCCGGTGATCCGTGAGTATAATAATCTGTTGGGATGCTCCTTGTAACAGATGTCTCAATTCTTTAAATGCGGTTATAATGGCTAACAGTTCTTTGTTGCCAACATCGTAATTCCTTTCGGCAGGTGATAACTTTTGAGAGAGAAAGGCACACGGATGCAAGAGATCTTTCTCACCTGTCCTTTGCGAGAGTATGGCCCCTACCGCACAGTCCGAGGCGTCCACTTCCACTATGAAGGCCTTGTCTGGGTCAGGATGTACGAGAACGGGAGCTGTCGTAAATTTAGACTTTAGTGTGGAAAATGCTGTTTGAGCTTGAGGTGACCAGACAAATGGTGTCTTCTTCCGGGTTAAATGAGTGATGGGTGCAACGATTGCTGAAAAATTTTTAATGAATCGTCTGTAGAAATTAGCGAATCCGATGAATCGCTGTACCTCCTTCACTGATTTGGGAGTTGGCCACTCCTGAACGGCTTGCATCTTGCTTACATCCATGCTGAGACCCTGGGGAGAAATAACATATCCCAAAAATTGAATTTCTGTTTTGTGAAACTCACATTTCTCCAGTTTAATGTATAAATGATTTTGCCGTAGACGATCCAAAACCATTTTCACGTGTCGCTGATGATCCTCGATATTGCTGGAAAAAATTAAGATGTCATCCAAGTAAATCACAACAAAAATATCAAGTATGTCTCAGAAAACATCATTTGCCAAGTGCTGGAACGTAGCTGGTGCATTACGGAGGCCAAAAGACATAACTAGGTACTCAAAATGTCCATAACGTGATCGAATGCCGTTTTCCACTCGTCGCCAGGACGAATCTGTACTAAATTGTATGCTCCACGAAGATCTAATTTAGTGAAGATTTTGGCGTGTCGAACTCTCTCAAGTAACTCGGGAATTAGTGGAAGTGGGTAAGAGTTCCTGATTGTGATTTTGTTGAGCTCCTGGTAGTCAATGCATGGACGAAGTGAACCATCTTTCTTTTTGACAAAGAAGATTGGGGCACCCGCTGGGGAGGAAGATGGTCGTATAAACCCTTTAGCTAAATTTTCGTCAATATACTCTTTAAGAGCTTTTAATTTCGGACCAGACAGTGGATAAATACTCCCGAATGGAATTGCGGCACCAGGCAATAATTCCACGGGGCAATCATATGGCCGATGTGGCGGTAATTTATCCGCATTTTTCTTGTCACAGACATCACTAAAATCCCGATACTCTACCGGTAGTGTCGAGTCGACCGCGGCTGCTGTTTTCACTGGAGCCAGCTCTCTGGACGCTGCTGATTCATTTGGAAATTTTAACTCCTTTGTTGTCCAATTGATTGTAGGATTACGCAGCCGTAACCAAGGCAGACCTAAAATAATAGGAAAATTAGGAGAGGAAATCAGTAAAAAAGACATTTTTTCTGAATGATCTGCCCCCATATGGATCTTTAGTGGGACTGTTTCGAGTTTCACAGGCCCAGATATCAATGGAGACCCGTCCACGGTCTCCATAAACACCGGAGAGTCCCTCTTTCGTGAAAAAATGCCATGTTTCTCAGCAAAGGAAGTGTCAATGAGATTGCTGCAAGCTCCAGAGTCTATCATGGCGGAGCACGTGATCCAGCGGGAATGTACCCAGATCTTGATAGAAATGCAACAGAGCGAATCTCTCCTGGCTGTGGTAGAACTTGCAGAAAGTAAAGCAATATCCACAGGTGATAAGTCCTCCGATGAATCATCAGGGAAATCAAAACTTGCAGCCATTATTTCTTGACTGTGTGAATGAGAACCTACCGAAGAAATATCTGAAAAGTCAAGTTCGGTCACTGCAGCTGCGGACTTGCGATTTTTCCCAGGGCACTCCGATATATAATGACCCGACTTTCCGCAATAGAAACACAAGTTCTCCTTGAAACGATGTTCCTTATGTGTATCAATGACTTTTCTCCGTACTGCGTCGACCTGCATAGGTTCAGACTCTGTCTGGGATAAAGTCTTGCTCGACGCTTCCCTGGTGGAGGAAGGGAAAGGCATGAGGTTATTACGATTAGCCTCAGCCCATTTTTCCTGTCGACGTTCAGTGAGACGAATGTCAATCCGAATACAATGATGTATAAAGTCAGCTAGATTAGTAGGTGATTCTCCTCGAGCCAGTTCGTCCTTAATTGAAGCAGACAAACCTCTCCTGAACATTGCATACTTTGAAGAATCGCACCATGTCGTATCCAGCACCCACCTCCGGAACTCCATTGCATATTCCACCACTGGACGCTTCCCTTGACGAAGTGTCAGTAATGCGGTTTCTGCTGTTAAACTTCGGTTGGGGTCATCAAACATTTGAGACATTGCGGCAGTAAAGTCATTCAAAGAATTCAGGCATACATCATTAGTCTCAATTAATGGATTAGCCCAGGCTAACGCTTTGTTTGTTAGCAACATAATCATAGTCAATACTTTATCTCGATCAGTTAAAAACTGGGCCGCACGTGCAGAGAAATACAGCTGACATTGATTCAAAAATCCCCGAAATTTCTCTCTTTCACCACCAAACCTGAATGGTGGGAGTTTAGGAAAACCCGGAACCGGAGCTGGAATTGGAGCCGGGGCAGCAACCACAGCTGCAGTCTCTACATTTGAAAGTCGAGACGCTAAGGCCTGAATAGACGTATCAGCCACATTCGCGTTACGATTGGTTTGCGATTCTAAGGTCCCCAGCTTTGTTTTAATAGCCTGCAGCTCCCCATGAAGTCCAGAAACAAATGAGCAAAGTTTCTTCATTCGTACCTCCACAGAATCTGACCCAGAGATCTCCATATTTGATGGCTTGAGTATTCTGTTATAACTTTATATACTCTGTGTAATGGAGGTCAGTGACGTGGATCAGAAAAGAAGCCTGAGCTCATAGGTTTTCAGTTCTGTAGTATTTATCAGAATCACGCAGGTTTACAGATAAGACACAGCAGGGTAAAAGCAGATGAAGATAATAACGCAGTGAGCAAACGTACAGACCGTGGAGACGTATGAAGTCCAAGTTGCCAGTCCTTCCAGCTTGATAACAAGTCCAAGAACAAGTATACTCAAGCAATGAGTAATCATACAGAGCATCCTTATATACAGAGCAGACAGGAACAAGAGAGATCAACACAGGAAATAAGATGGCCCTCGTTGAGGCTCGTGACTCCATCTTGGATGAGGGCAAAAATGAACTAAACTAAGGGCAAAGCAGAAACTGAGCAACAGACATAAGGCAAGGATTTCAGAGAAACGGATATGCAGGCCAAGTCCTTACATAAGCATCCATACAGTCTTGTTTCTGGGAGTGGATGAAAGGTTTAGCTGTATGCTGGAATCTACACAGCGTCATATGTGGAAGAAGGCAGAATACTAGTCGCCTCACATGGTTATGTATACAGCTTTTTTTTCATCTCTACCCACAAGTGTTCTATTTGGCTGATGTCTGGGGACTGTGGTGGCCATTTCAGCACCTCTACTTTAATGCCATTGAACCATTTCTTCGCCAGTGTCGACCTATGCTTTGGGTCCTTATCTTGCTGGAACACTATGGCGTCCTTTTCATCCCAATAGTACTCGAGTATACGAAGTAATTCATCTTGTAGGATACTGAAATATAGCTCAGCATTTAGACCACCATCATCGCTGGTCATGTATCCAACAACTTTGGCTGTGAAACAGTCCCATATCAACAGTCTTCCTACACCAAAGTTCTTGAGAGCTCCTTCAATTTCTTAATCTGTTAGCCAATTTTTCCCTTGTTTTTTCTAGATCCATTTGCACCCATCAAAGCCTAGTCTTTTGACTTCCGTCTCATCACTCCAAATAACCCGTTTCCAATCTTCTATTGTCCCCTGTTTGTGCTTTTTTGCAAACTTGAGACAAAGCTTCTATAATGATATTGAAGTTAAGGCTTCTTCGCCTTTTTTTGGGCTTCCATTTCAGACTTGTGTATTGTGTATTGCATGGTGCTTACATGGTCCTCTGGGAGCTCACTATTTTTTGTCCCTGTTAGTCGCACCAGAACAGATAGACTTTGATGAGCAGACTTGTTTGCTCCAATATTTTACCTGGACGTCCACCTCTTAGCTTTTGGTTGGATGGATGAACTTTAATTCATATTCTCCCAACTGTCAGGGCATTCACATGATGCAATTTGGCAATTTTATTGGGAAATCTTCATGGTTGCTCCATGATGTGAACCAGTGAACTTTCACTTAAGAATCAACCTAATTAGATACTGAGTTATTACGGAATGTGAGAACAGGTTGTAGTTTGTAGTATACAGGAAGAAAATTTTTTTTCCACCACTAGGAGCAAAATCGTAATAATGCAGTGACACAACACAAATCTGCACAACTAGTCATAGGCTAAATAGCTGCAAGTCAGATTTATGTATGATATAGCTAAGATTAGAGATGAGCGACTTTGCCTTTTTTCGGGTCGAGTTGGGTTTCATGAAACCTGACTTTCTCAAAAGTCGGGTCGAACGCAATCGGCCGATTAACGTGAAAAGTCAAAGGCCGACTGAAACACGAAACCCAATGCAAGTCAATGGGGAACCAAGGTCGGCAGGAAGTGGAGGACAGGAAACACACCTACAGTGCCCATTGTAATGCCAAAAACATAAATTCTTATTACTTAAGCTTGTCAACCTTAATTTACTTTATAATAATAATAGTTAGGCATTGAAAACTGGGGGTTATTTGGCTAAAGTTGTGGGGGGGTAGGGCTGGCTCCAGATTTTCGTGGGCCCTGGGCCAAAGAGTGTCACTGGGCTCTTTTAACACATGCCACAATTCATGATCCTCTGATACGGCAGAGAATTAGCGGTATAGTACAATGAAAAATACTTCACTTCTTACATCTCATGACTGATATCCATTTTAAATTCTCCAATAGCTCTAAAAATGGACAGTATATTAATCAATACAGTATTATGGCCACCGCATAGTGCACTATACAGAGTAATGAGGCCCATATATTTCTCCATACAGAATCATTGGTCCCATATAATGTTTGAAACAGTATATGATGAGCTCCACGTAATGCTACAGTATATGTTGGTCCCCATGGATGAAGCTCCACTGTGTTATGGGCCCAAATAATGCTCCATATATAATGGGCCCCATTTCTAATGCTCCAGTGCATAATGGGCCCTGTAAATGCTGCTCCATTGTCTGATGTCCACCTTTGGAATGCTCCAGTGTATGGTGGGCCTCATATATCATTCTCCAGAGTATAGTGCTCCCCAAAAATAGCTGTCCCAACATTGAAAACAATTAAATAAGTTTCCTCGCTAGGGAATCCCTGTACTAGTCTGGACTCCTCGTCATCACCATCTTCCATCTCACTGCACTTGGACTGTTTAGGCAGAGGGCGTAAAGACGTGACGCACTCTCTTAACAGAATGTCACTGTCAGGAAACGCGGAAGACGTCACAGCGGTGGAGCAGGGAGAGGTAAGTATTTCAACTTTGCAAGTGTTGTGATCCTGAGCAAGCAGGGGGGCCCACTCATTGGCAACGGCACTGGCACAGGGCCCCTCATAGTATGGTGGTGTGTCTGACGGTGGGTGGGGGTGGTGGGCCCTCCCCCTCCCACTGGCAGAGACACTTTTGCATACTATGTGGGGCCCTGTGCCAGTGCATAAGTCCATAAGTATGCCCCCCACCTGCTCAAGGAACCTGCACTTTCATCTGCACCTTCCTATATGTCACCGTGTAAGGTGGTATAGTATGCGGGAAGGGGAACCTGAGTTTCATCAGGGTCAGATTCTGGCTGTGTAGAGTGCGAGGGGAATGTAGTGGTCTGGGTCAATGTACCAGCAGAATCATCTAGCAGTGGCTGGTCATCAGTGCACTTGTGGCGCCCCCAGAAGTACGGTCACCACAGTGGCATTACCTTCCTCCTAGGGAGTGTGATGTCATGCTTGGGAGCAACGAAGGATCTCTCTAGCAGTTAAACCAACACACAACACAGTTCCCACTCCAGGTCAGCAGGGAGACCTCTGAACCTGAATACTATGAAGCTGCTCTCTGTGGTCGGGAGGAGGTAAGTTAGGGCAGTCTGTGAAGGGAAGGGGAAGTGTGTGGACGTGAGAAGGGGAGCTGGAGGATGAGCAGAGTTAAGGCTCACTCCTAGCTGGAGCGCATGGTCGAGATTCCGGTCTCCGAGTTTGTAGGGACACTGACGGTCCTGCAGCAGAAACCGGAGGAAGTAGCAGCTGTAAATGCTCTGTTCCCAACTAAGGCTTGGAGGCCCCAGCAGTGATGTGTGTGAGCCAGAAGGAAAAGGCTATGGCTGCCTGCCATACGAGAAAGTTCCAAAAGAGAGTCAACAGGGGGAACTTAAGTGAACTCAGTACTGCGAGTACCTCAGATTAATTAGTTGGGCAACAGAGTTAAGGATGGACTGGACACAAAAAGTCATGGGGCCTAATAGCAGAAGTATAATGCAGTCCCCATAGTCCTCAATATAGTATAATGCACAGCCCATAGATATCCATATAGTATAATGCACCCCACAGTCGTCCATATAATATAATGCACCCTCCATAGACCTCCATAAATAATGCACAGTCAATAGTCATCCATATGGTTAACCGCACAGCCCATAGTCCTCCATATATTATAATGCACAGCCCATTGACCTCTATATAGTATAATGCTAAACTCATTGTCCTCCATATAGTGTAATGCACCATATAGTCTCAGCCCATAGTCCTCCATTTTCCTCTATACAGTATAGTATTGTCACGATTCGACTGGCGAGTGACCTGGGACCCTGGGCACCTTTCCTGGCCCTATCACTAGGGGGCGCCCTAGCTCGTCCTGTTCCCCAGGATACTTCAGTTGGTGAAGATGCCGGGATCTCTGCCCTTAAACTATCTCCTAGAACAACCCCTCGTCTGTCCCCTTCCCCCATCCAAGGAAGAGGGGGCACTACTGTGAACCTCAGTACACCAACCCGACACACAGGGTAACAAAGACAAGAGTAAACTGAAAACTCCACACACACAAAATATACACTCACATATAACAGAGGTATTCACTAGGGTGTGTGTGGGAAATTCCCACGCAGCAATGGCATAAAGTGAGACTAGGGACTTTTTTTTTTTTTAAGTGGCGGAGGAATACAGTGCGGAAGGATACCTACCTTCCGTCATTGGATTCCTGCAGCCCGTAGAGAACGGCAGCAACAGCTGATGCTGCAGTTCTCTACCCAAGATCGTCGTGGGACACACTCGTGGACTGCTTCGGATCGTGGGTGAGTATTTTTGTGGTTTGTTATGTTAATATTTATTCCGTAAAAGACAATGGCTTCGGGGAACAATGTGACAAGTATTGGTAAGTATGTTACTCTATGTTATATGTACTGTATGTCTATGTATGTATTGTATGAATGTATTGTATGTAGTATGTATGTAGTATATATGTAGTATGTATGTAGCATGTAGTATGTATGTAGCATGCATGTAGTATATATGTAGTATGTAGCATGTAGTATGTATGTAGCATGCATGTAGTATATATGTAGTATGTATGTAGCATGTAGTATGTATGTAGTATGTATGTAGTATGTATGTGGTATGTATGTAGCATGTAGTATGTATGCAGCATGCATGTAGTATGTATGTAGTATATATGTAGTATGTATGTAGTATGTATGTAGTATGTATGTAGTATGTATGTGGTATGTATGTAGCATGTAGTATGTATGTAGCATGCATGTAGTATGTATGTAGTATGCATGTAGTATATATGTAGTATGTATGTAGCATGCATGTAGTATATATGTAGTATGTATGTATGTAGTATGTATGTAGTATATATGTAGCATGTAGTATGTATGTAGCATACATGTAGTATGTATGTGGTATGTATGTGGTATGTATGTAGTATGTATGTAGTATGTATGTGGTATGTATGTAGTATGTATGTAGTATTTTTTTTTTTTTTTTAACATTTAACACATTAGCCGGATGATGGGACTACTACTGTCCCATCATTGGCTAATGTGTCAATCACTGTCATGGTAGCAGGCATCGCCAGATGGGACTTGTAGTCCCATCGGACGATGCTTGCACAGACCCCCGGACATCAGCACAGCCCCCCGGCAGGCCGGCACAGCCCCCCCGGCAGGCCGGTACAGACCCCCACAGGGTGCACAGACCACCGGCAGGCCGGCACAGACCCCCACAGGGTGCGCAGACCACCGGCAGGCCGGCACAGCCCCCCGGCAGGCCGGTAGAGACCCCGGGCAGTCCACACAGCCCCCCGGCAGAGACCCCCGGAAGGCCCGAAATGACGGCGCATCATGATGCGCACACACCGCGCATCATGATGACGTCAGGCTGTCAATCAACTTTGAACTTCCGATTCCGATGCCGACTTCCGATATTGAAAAAATATCGGAAGTCGGTATCGGAATTCCGATACAGCAAGTATCGGCCGATACCCGATACTTGCGGTATCGGAATGCTCAACACTACTGATAATTAAAATGCCTACCATGTTAGCACAGGACAGATGAAGCTGTGTTTGCAATACTCCCAGCCTTCAGATTAAATGAATAAGTCCAATCATACCTCCTGACAACTGCCCACTCTATGTCTTTATACAGTAGGAACATACAATTGCAATTTGCTGATTTTTGATGAACGGCGGCTGATTGCTAATTAGTCAATGCCTTTGAGCAGAATGACCGATGGTAATTCAAATCATTAGATAGCAAATGAATAAAGTCAAAAGGACAGAAAGTTTTTTTTTTTTTTAAATTAATATCAACTAGTTATCTATTTCAATGGAGGAAACACCTTTGAAGGCAGGAAGAAAATGTACGATATTTTTTTTTATAAAATTGACCTGGTCTTCATTGCATAAAATTTTACTGGGACATGGCAAAAGTAGTTTTGTCAGGACATTTGATAGTTAAATAGTAAGTTACAAGAGCCCCACCAGCTATTACTCATGACCTATACCAACTTTCTAGCTATTCCATCCTTGCAAGCTAAGTAAGACTGGCCTAATGTTAAAAGGGCAATATGAGCAACTAGATGGTGGCCCGATTCTAACGCATCCTGTATTCTAGAATATGTATGCAGTTTATTAATGAAGATTTAATAATAATGCAATAATGTACCCCCCAATCCTGGTATGCATGGTCATCTCACCCCCCTTTCCTGTTATGCATGGTCCCCCTCAGCCAGGGCCGGACTGGGACTAAAATTCAGCCCTGGCATTTGAAGTTACACAGGCCCACTAGTCACATGATGACTATATAATATCTTTGTACACTTGTAGTTTACAAGAAGTGAGAGGAGATTAACACAACTATATAACATGTAGTCACAGCTGTGCCCAGTATTTCAGCTCAGTCCTATTTATTGCTTTTAGGTACAGTACTCCTCCCAAATCTCTATCCCCTTTTGTATGCATGATTACAGAATTCCTGGAAGAACTGCTCTCTATTGGGCAACCAGACCCCCTGGTCATAGCCGCCCCTATCATACCTCCCAACTTTTGAAGAAGGGAAAGATGGACAAAGACTGCGGCGCGCGCGCGGCGCGCAGCTGCAAATTTTGGCCACGCCCAGCCACACCCATTTCACAACTAGTCACACCCATGTCCACACCTAATCGCACCCATTTAGCACTGCTGATCACACTGACTGGTACTGAGGGCACAGTGGCTGGCATTATGGGCACACTGACTGGCACTAAGGAAGAGAGAAAACAGAGAGAGAGAGAGAGAAAAAAGAAAACAGAGAGAGCGAGAAAGAAAGGGGAAAGAAAGAAAGAACAGTGAGAGACAAAGAAAGAACAGTGAGAGACAGAGAAAGAACAGAGAGAGAAAGAAAGAGGGGAAAGAAAGAAAGAACAGAGAGAGACAGATAAAGAACAGACAGAGAAAGAAAGAAGTAAAGAAAAGAAAGAAAGAACAGAGAGAAAGAGAGGAAAGAAAAAGAAAAAGAGGGGAAGAAAGAACAGAGAGAGAAAAAAGAAAGATTAGAGAGAGAATGAAAGAACAGAGAGAAAGAAAATGAGGGAAAGACAGAACAGAGAATGAAAGAACAGAGAAAGAAAGAAAAAGAGAGAAAGATTCTACAAAGATACTATAGCAGCCCGGCTCCCATTGTAGTGCCCACCTGAGCCTCCCGATGCAGGACATATCATGATCCGCTCACATGGCCGGCATCCCCGATTCCAAGGCGATCCTGCTGTCTGCGCTGTCGGAGGAGGACACGGTGATGGATCTGAAGCATTCCTGGTTCCGTCACAATCTCAAGAAATTATCTCATTTCCGGTCAGCTTTCAGCATATCACTTCAGGTGGAACGTCATGTGTGTGTTTTAAAATGCTCCTCGGGGCTCCACCGTGTACTCCTGTGTCCGTGGGAAAAGCCTGCTTTGTATGCTTTGTACACACTTGGCTCCGCTCCATACACACACGGCTCCACTCCGTCCACCTCGTACACGCGTGGCTCCTCTCCGTACATCTCGTACACACGGCTCCGCTCCGTACACGCGTGGCTCCGCTCCGTACACCTCATACACACGGCTCCGCTCCGTACACCTCGTACACACACGGCTCCTCTCCGTACACCTTGTACAAACGGCTCCGCTCCGTACACCTCATACAAATGACTCCGCTCCGTACACCTCGTACACACACGGCTCCTCACCGTACACCTCGTACAAACGGCTCCGCTCCGTACACCTCATACACACACGGCTCCGCTCCGTACACCTCATACACACACGGCTCCGCTCCGTACACCTCATACACACGGCTCCGCTCCGTACACCTCGTACACACACGGCTCCTCTCCGTACACCTTGTACAAACGGCTCCGCTCCGTACACCTCATACAAATGACTCCGCTCCGTACACCTCGTACACACACGGCTCCTCACCGTACACCTCGTACAAACGGCTCCGCTCCGTACACCTCATACACACACGGCTCCGCTCCGTACACCTCATACACACACGGCTCCTCTCCGTACACCTCGTACACACACGGCTCCTCTCCGTACACCTCGTACACACGGCTCCGCTCCATACACCTCATACACACACGGCTCCGCTCCGTACACCTCATACACACACGGCTCCTCTCCGTACACCTCGTACACACACGGCTCCTCTCCGTACACCTCGTACACACACGGCTCCGCTCCGTACACCTCGTACACATATGGCTCCACTCCATACACACACGGCTCCACTCCGTACACCTCGTACACGCGCGGCTCCGCTCCGTACACCTCGAACACATGCGGCTCCTCTCCGTACACCTCGTACACACGCGGCTCCTCTCCGTACACCTCGTACACACATGGCTCCGCTCCGTACGCCTCGTACACACGGCTCCGCTCCGTACACCTCGTACACACGCGGCTCCTCTCCGTACACCTCGTACACACGCGGCTCCTCTCCGTACACCTCGTACACACGGCTCCGCTCCGTACACCTCGTACACACGGCTCCGCTCCGTACACCTCGTACACACGCGGCTCCTCTCCGTACACCTCGTACACACATGGCTCCTCTCCGTACACCTCGTACACACGGCTCCTCTCCGTACACCTCGTACACACGCGGCTCCTCTCCGTACACCTCGTACACACACGGCTCCGCTCCGTACACCTCGTACACACACGGCTCCGCTCCGTACACCTCGTACACACGGCTCCGCTCCGTACACCTCGTACACACGGCTCCGCTCCGTACACACGGCTCTGCTCCGTAAACCTCGTACACGCGGCTCTGCTCTGTACACCTCGTACACACACGGCTCCTCTCCGTACACCTCGTACACACGGCTCCGCTCCGTACACCTCGTACACACGCGGCTCCTCTCCGTACACCTCGTACACACACGGCTCCTCTCCGTACACCTCGTACACACGGCTCCGCTCCGTACACCTCGTACACACGGCTCCGCTCCGTACACCTCGTACACACGCGGCTCCTCTCCGTACACCTCGTACACACATGGCTCCTCTCCGTACACCTCGTACACACGGCTCCTCTCCGTACACCTCGTACACACGCGGCTCCTCTCCGTACACCTCGTACACACACGGCTCCGCTCCGTACACCTCGTACACACACGGCTCCGCTCCGTACACCTCGTACACACGGCTCCGCTCCGTACACCTCGTACACACGGCTCCGCTCCGTACACACGGCTCTGCTCCGTAAACCTCGTACACGCGGCTCTGCTCTGTACACCTCGTACACACACGGCTCCTCTCCGTACACCTCGTACACACGGCTCCGCTCCGTACACCTCGTACACACGCGGCTCCTCTCCGTACACCTCATACACACGCGGCTCCTCTCCATACACCTCGTACACACGCGGCTCCTCTCCGTACACCTCGTACACGCGGCTCTGCTCTGTACACCTCGTACACACACGGCTCCTCTCCGTACACCTCGTACACACGGCTCCGCTCCGTACACCTCGTACACACGCGGCTCCTCTCTGTACACCTCGTACACACACGGCTCCGCTCCGTACACCTCGTACACACGGCTCCGCTCCGTACACCTCGTACACACACGGCTCCGCTCCGTACACCTCGTACACACGGCTCCGCTCCGTACACCTCGTACACACGGCTCCGCTCCGTACACCTCGTACACACACGGCTCCGCTCCGTACACCTCGTACACACACGGCTCCGCTCCGTACACCTCGTACACACACGGCTCTGCTACATCCACACTGTAAATCCTGACCCCACACATACTTACCTCAACCAGCACCATGACAACAGCAAAGCAGAGTCTTGCAGACGGTAGAGGCGGGGGCGGGGGCGGGGGCGGCTTATCTCCCTGCAGTGCGGGAGGAACTTGAAACTATCACCGCCGTGCCCGCAGAGGGCCGGCGGCAGGAGCAACAGTGGCCGCAGCCGCTGGCAAGCGGCCAGATGATCGGGCGCTGCCGCCCGCGGCCCACGTGACAGCGGCCCAGCGGGAAAATGCCCGGTTGGTTATATTGCCAATCCGGGCCTGCCCTCAGCCCCATTTAATGGTATGCAAGGTCCCATCACCCTCACCCCCTTTTCCTGGTATGCATGGTCCCCCTCACCCCCCTTTTTCCTGAAATCCTTGTTCCCCCTCACCCCCTTTACTGGTATGCATGGTCCCGTCACCCTCACCCCCATTTCCTATTATGCATACAATACATAATATACAGTATATCTACATAATAAATGCACACACTTATAGTACATAATCTATATACATACACACAGAGTACATAATATACATATGCACATGACACACTGCCATCCCTCCATGCGGTAGATACAGTATATGTCCCCGCACAAAGCGCAGAGCCTGGGCCCCGGGTGTCTCACAGCTGCTGCTCCCTCCATCGCTCCCACTCTTCAGGCTGGAGTTGCCGGTGGGCGTGGTGTGGGCGGGGTCTACGGTGATTGATGGCTCCCCTGTGAGCGTGACGCCTGCCGCCCCACCCCCTGCCCGTGCTTCAGGAATGCAGTGATAACATTTGCGGTGCTCGGCGCTGAGTGCGGACGGCAGGAGAGCTCCGTGTGCTCGGCCTGTGGCTCCGGGGCTCACACACTGCATGGGCTGCTGCTGGTGTACACGGCACGGATCGCTGCTCCAGAGATGCCTGGACTTGCAGGAGATCTCAGCACTCTCTGTCCAGGAGGAGGAGCAGGGACATGCAGCATCTCTGGGGTGAGTGACTGTCACACTGGATGGGAAAGTTTCACACTGGATGGGACAGACTGTCTGTCACGGAAATCCTGCGTCGCTGATTGGTCGCGGCTGGCCTCAACCAATCAGCGACAGGGGCCAGCTGGGCTCGACCAATCAGCGACGCGGGATTTCGGTTACAGACAGACAGACAGACATGATAAGACGATTATATATATAGATGGTTAGAAGACAGAGAGGCGGCTCACAGATCGATTCAGTAGGCTCATTTGTTTCAGTTTAGAAATAAAACAGATAATTTGCTTGCGCTTCTTCGTGCATCACAACTTTGAAAGATGGTGAAGGGATAACACACACAGGGCAGGATTGGTCTATAATTTTAAGGGTAGGTTAATTTTAACATTGAGAGATAGAACATCAAAAATAAAATCCAGAAAATCACATTGAATAAAATATATCAATTTATTTGCATTTTGCAGTGAGAAATAAGTATTTGATCCCTCTGGCAAGCAAGCTTTAATATTTGGTGGCAAAACCCTTGCTGGCAAGCACAGCAGTCAGATGTTTTTGTAGTTAATGATGAGGTTTGCGCACATGTCAGGAGAAATTTTGGTCCACTCCTCTTTGTAGATCATTTCTAAATCGTTAAGATTTTGAGGCTGTCGCTTGGCAAATCGGAGCTTCAACTCCCTCCATAAGTGTTCTATGGGATTAAGGTCAGGAGACTGGCAAGGCCACTCCATGACTTTAATGTGCTTCTTATCGAGCCAGTCCATTGTTGCCTTGGCTGTATGTTTTGGATCATTGTCTTGTTGGTTGGAAGACCCAGCCACGACCCATTTTTAATGTCCTGGCAGAGGGAAATAGATTGTCACTCAGGATTTTACGGTACATGGTTCTATCCATTCTCCCATTGTTGCGGTGAAGTATTCCTGTGCCCTTAGCAGAGAAACACCCCCAAGCATAATGTTTCCACCTCCATGCTTGACAGCGGGGTCATAGGCAGCATTTCTCTTCCACCAAACACGGCGAGTTGAGTTAATGCAAAAGACCTCAATTTTTGTCTCATCTGACCACAGCACCTTCTCCCAGTCACTCACAGAGTCATCCAGGTGTTTATTGGCAAACTTCAGACGGGCCTGTGACGCACCGCCTTGTGAGATGCAGGGCCTAGTATCTCGGAGGGTTGTTCAGTCGCGGTGACTCCGATGGCTCTAACATTCCCTAGGTTAGGTGGAAATTATAAAAGGGGAGTTGACGGATATATGAGATTGAGAGTTATGTTAATGCCCGCAAGGTATGAGGCCGCGGACGAAAGAAGCATACACCGAGGGTCCCGTGCAAACTTGAAAGATGAACTTTACTGAAGACTTGTAACAATTCTTATATTTTTTAATATAACAGTCATGGGTAGCAGATAAAATTTTCCTTACACATTGCAACGGTCAAAGCCTTTTCTCGGTTCCGGCCTTGGGAGGATGGCGGTAACTTTTCCATTGACTAACTGTGCTGTATGAAGGGAGAGGATCAGCCGACCTTAATCGGATCGGAGTGTCTGGGAAATCTGCTGGGCAGTTCTGACGTTCCTTCTCTTGTCTCAGTGCTCTGTTGAATGTAAACACGGGGCACTCCGAATCAGGTGCTATTTGTACTCCCCGCTTGTCCCATTCCAGGAGCCCCACTTTTTGCCTCCTCTCACCACCAAAACTGCCCGTAACCAGACCTTTTCAGTCCCCCACGCACCATCTCCAACTGACATTTATTTTCCCTTCAGAAAAACAAGTTGCAATGCCAAACTAAGGCAGAAGATGGCAGCATAGTACTACAAATTGTAATGCGAAAACAAGGCAGGAGAGGGCAGTATATTATTAAATAATTTACCCCCTCCCATGGCAAGATGGAGAGCCGATGTCACAAGTGTAATCATTAAAGGAATAGAGAACACACTTACCATATGACATATAACATAGATTAGTGATGGGTTTTCTGGTCACTACACCTGCACATGTGCCTTCTTGAGTATGGGATTTTAAACCTTTACGGCGTAATGTGTTATCAATGGCTTTCTTGGTGATTCTGGTCCCAGATGTCTTGAAGTCATTAACAAGCTCCTCCTGTGTAGTTTTAGGTTGATCTCTCACCTTCCTCATGATCAAGGATACCTGTTGTGAGTTCATTTTCTGGTCTACCAGTTGTGAGTTCTCCTTCCAGGCTCCCTCTGGTGGTAACAGGAGGTAGTGAGACTGATTTAATCAGTAGAGATCTGCCACCTGATAATGAGGATGACGATTGGACCTCAGGAATCTCAGATTGGATTTAAGACAGCCGACGCCCTACTCTGGTGCTGGTGATTCCTTCTGCTTGTCAGGTCTTGGTTCTCAGCTCTGTTCCAGTCAGCTCAAGCTAAGTTTTTCTGCTAATGTTCACACTTGATTTTGTTGTTCTATTCAGTTTTTGTATGGTCAGCCAGCCCCGGCTGGGGCTGTGCTGAATTTCCACTCTTATTTATCTGTATTTGCCAATTTGCTTTTTGTCCCTTATTAGATTGGCCTCTTTTTGCTCTGTCTCAGAATATTTCAGAGTGCTGATATAGTGGGAGAAGTCTAGTGACTTCAGGGTTAATTTTGTTATCAGAAGTGTTGGACATTATTTTGTAGGGTTTTGAGCAGATTGCAGACAGTGTCTTTCCTTTCCTCTCCTTTCTAGTTAGCTTGGGTCCCATCGTTTGCTCAGCCTATTTTCCTGCCTGTGTTTGTGTTTTTATCTTGTTTCACCGTCAATACAGTACATGTGTGGGGGCTGTCTATTCCTTTGGGGCCTGCTCTGGGGTAGTTAGTTTTCCCATTTTCTTGCTTTAGGCTTATTTCGTCCTCCGGCCGTGAGGAGGCGTCTAGGTTCATCGTAGGTACGCTCCATGGCTGCTGCTAGTTGTGTGGTTAGGATCAGGGATCTGCAATCTGCATAGTTACCAACCTCTCTGCTTTTTCTGGGCTTAGCTTGTTTAGGTTTTTTCCTCCTCGGTGAACCATTCATAACAGATACCCCACGAGGTGACAGTCCAGCACACTCCAGATCCCATAAAGCGGCTGAGATGTTATCCACAGCGTTCCTTGGCCACAGTCAATGTAGAAACCATGACAGCTGGTTTCCCATATTCTTCATTGACAGTACAAAAAAGTTACAAGTAGAGTTGAGCAAAACAAATCGGTCAGATTCAAAAATCGCCGACTTTCGTCAAAGTCAGGTTTCGCCGAGCGAAACCCGACCATAGCGTGAGGTCGGCCATGCGGTTGTCGACCCGAGCGCCAAAGTCGCGTTTCCCATAATGCTTGCAGGCGCCTTTTCTCAGCCAATGAGCAAGGACGCACATTGTGGGCAACGAGGTGACATGGGCAGCGGCCACCACCATCTTAGAGAAGGGCATTGCAGTGATTGGCTTGCTTTGTGTGGCGTCACAGTGGCTATAAAAGCCCTGACCGCCGACCACCATTTTACTTCTGCAGATCTTAGCGTAGGGAGAGGTTGCTGCCGCTGTATCTCAGTAGTGAGAAAGTTAGGCAAGAAAGAAAGGTGATTCTGTGCTTGTGCTGATAGAAATTGGTCTGTACAGTTAGTGTGCAGTGAGAGGGGAGGATTTTTTTGTGTGCAGCAGCGCTGGTTATTAAGCTGCCTGATAGCTGCATTGCTGTGTGTACACTGCTGTGCAGACTGCTTTTTACACAGCACTAATACTTTTATTCTTTTTTTCTGCACAGTTACGACCATTCATTTTTTCCCACACCATATAGAGCTGTACGCTCCTCACACACTATTGTGTACCGGCTGGTATCACAGACAAATACATGCTGACTATCTGTGTGTGACTCCGGAAATGAATACAGAGATTTAAATTTTCCCCTATACCGTATACAGCTGTATGCTCCTCATACAGTACTGTATATCTGCTGTTTGGTTTATGGTCAAATCCATACTGGGAGAGCATCTGTGTGTGTGACTAAGGAAATATATACGGAGATATAAATTTTCCCCTACTCTGTATACAGCTGTACATTTCTGATACAGTACCGTATATCTGCTGTTTGGATAACGGTCAAATCCATAGTGGGAGAGCGTCTGTGTGTGACTAAGGAAATATATCCGGAGATTTAAATTTTCACCTACACCATATATAGCTGTACGTTTCTGATACAGTACCATATAATCTGCTGTTTGGATTACGGTCAAATCCATACTGGGAGAGCGTCTGTGTGTGACTAAGAAAATATATACGGAGATTTAAAATTTTCCCTACACCGTATGCAGCTGTACGTTTCTGATACAGTACCATATATCTGCTGTTTGGATTACGGTCAAATCCATAGTGGGAGAGCGTCTGTGTGTGACCAAGGAAATATATATGCGGAGATTTAAATTTTCCCTACACCGTATACAGCTGTACATTTCTGATAGAGTACTGTACATCTGCTGTTTGGATTACGTTCAAATCCATACTGGGAAAGCGTCTGTGTGTGACTAAGGAAATATATATGGAGATTTAAATTTTCCCCTACACCTTATACAGCTGTACTCTCCTCATACAGTACCATATGTGATATGTCATATGTTGTGATAGTCCGGTTATAACTTTTTTTCGTATATGTACCTACTTACTGTCAATGTAATGCCTTTATGCATCTGTTTCTGTACTTGTTCCTGCCTTGCTGCTGTAATGCTCTGAATTTCCCCATAGTGGGACTATTAAAGAATTATCTTATCTTATATATCTGCTGGTATTTTTGGTACATTTTCCCAAACATGAGGAAGTATGGTGGAAGAGGCCACAGATGTGAGCGGGGGGGCCAGCTGGTACTGATGGTGATGGTGGTGGTGCATCTGCTGGTAGTGCCAAAAGCACAATAGCACCTAAGGCAGGATGTGTTGAGCCTGCGTCATCGTCTGGCTCAACAAGGCCTGGAAGGCTCACTTTTTTGGGAGTAAGTAAACCGCTTTTAAAGCCGGAGCATCAGGAACAAGTTTTGGCTTACATTGCTGAAACAGCCTCCAGCTCTATCGCCTCCTCTTCTGAAGTTTCAAATACTGCAAGCACTGAGTGGTCAGTGCAAGCTTCTGGTCAGGAACAACACCTTTCCTTGTGTCCTTCACCCCCACCAAAAGTGAAGGATGTGGCAGGCCACACGTTAGATTACTCCATGGAGCTCTTTTCACATACCATGCCTAGGCTATCAAGTCAAATCCTGAATTCCCCAGTCCAAGATGAATCTGACATGGAGTGCACTGATGCACAGCCACTGATAGATGATTCTGCTGGTACATTGACCCAGAGCACTACATTGCCCTCGCAGTCTACTGAGACAGAATCTGACCCTGATGAAACTCAGGTGCCCCTTCCCGCATACTATACCACCTTACATGGTGATATATCCAAAGGGAATTCGTAGTTATATTCCACGCTGCCGCTGAGACAAATTCCAGGAGAATGCTGTACGATTGCAGTGGTTTTATTCAACGTGTTTCAGAGGTCTCATGCCCCCTTCATCAGGAAATACCACTCCTGTGGTGTGGTATTTCCTGATGAAGGGGGCATGAGACCCCTGAAATGAGTTGAATAAAACCACTGCAATTGTACAGCATTCTCCTGGAATTTGTCTCAGCGGCAGCGCGGAATATAACTGCGAATTCCCTTTGGATATATCATTTCTTCTGGTCACTAAGGACCTGTGGATCTGCAGCAGCCGCTATCTACATGCTCTTATCTCATCCTAACCAGGTGAGCAAATTTCATGATATACTCTATCCTTTGTAACGTGGATAAGACCCTATTGCGCTTTTTCTCTCCCCCCTTTTTTTGCAAACCTTACATGGTGACACAGAGGAAGGTGCAGATGAAATTGAAGAGGAGGTGATGGATGACCCAGTTGTGGACTCGGATTGGCATCCTTTGGGGGAAGAGGGTGCCACTGGCAATAGCTCAGAAGAGAAGAAGGATCCACAGCAGGCATCGACATCGAAGCAGCGGTTATCTGGCAGGCACATAGCTGTCCAAAAACGTGCTAAAAAAACCAAAAAGAGTTGCAGGACAGCTTGGCCAGACAGTCAAATTAGCACAGCGTGCAAGCCCTGAAAATTTATGCCATAGTAGGAAGAGTGCAGTGTGGCACTTTTTTTTACCAAAATCCTATTGATGAGGCAAAGGTTATCTATAAGAAGTGCAGAAGGACCTTTAGCCGAGGGAAAAATCTCCAAAATTTGAATACCAGTTGCATGCTTAGACATTTAATCACCATGCACTTGCAAGTGTGGACGGACTACAAAACCTCAGGTGGCACATGTGCACCTGCTGCGACTGAAGGTAGCTAGCAACGCTCCATTGCTTCCCCCACTGTAAGCCCACCGTTAAGCACACCATCAGCAAGAAATGTTGAGGTGTCGTCGCAAAGGCCAAAGCAGTCAGGGAATCACAATGTTTTTGCAACGAAAGACTGAATATAGGCCATCACCACCACCATCACCAACCCCCTCTCAGTCCATCAGGTCCACCGATAGTTCCCCCATATGCAGCTTTCAAGGCCAGCTCACCCTAGCAGACACTCTGAGTAGGACAAGAAAGTACTCATCCTCTCATCCGCGTACACTGGCTTTGAAAGCCCACATTGCCAAACTGATCTCATTAGAGATGATGCCCTTCCGTTAGGTTAAAAGCAAAGCGTTCTGAGAGCTCATGGCCTACGGCTGTCCCACACTATGACCTACCCAGTCGGTACTTCTTTTCTAGAAAAGCCATCCCTGCCCTCCACCTGCATGTGAAAGACTGCATTATCCATGCACTCATACAATCAGTGAGTGGAAAGGTGCACCTCACAACAGATGCATGGGCCAGTAGGCATGGCCAGGGCTGTTACGTGTCCATCACTGCGTACTGGGTTAATGTGGTGGATGCAGGGTCCACAGGGGACAGCGGCGGTGGAACAGTGCTGCCTAGCCCACGGTATAGGAAACAGTTGGCTGTAGGCGTTCGATCCACCTCCTCCTCCTCTAGAAGCAAAAGCTCATCGACAGAGCGCAGTCGCACGAGCACTCCATCCGCAGCTGCCAGTGTTGCACACGAGGTGTCCCACTATCACTAGTGGTAAGCGTCAGCAGGCTGTTTTAAAGATGATGTCTATGGGCAACAACAGACACATCGCGGAGGTTCTGGCCAACTACATTCAGCGAGAAACTGAGTCATGGCTGGGCAGTCTACATCTTGAGCAAGGCAAGGTAGTCAGTGATAACGTCAATAATTTTGTGGCAGCCATAGCCCTTGCAATACTCAGACACATACCTTGCCTGGCTCACACCTTGAACCTGGTGGTGCAGTGCTTCCTAAATAATTATCCGGAGTTAACAGCCCTGCTCCATAAGGTGCGAAGACTGTGCTCGCACACCCGTCGCTCACCCGTAGACTCCAGTCGTATGCAGAGGCTGCAGTGATTGCTCCACCTCCCCAAGCACGGCCTAATCATAGACGTTGCAATGGGGTGAAACTCCATCATGCACATGGTTGAGAGGCTGTGCGAACAGAGGCAGGCTGTAATGCATTTGTGGGAGGATACACGGGCAGGTAGTTTGAGGGCAGACATGGAGTTGTCGGGTTTGCAGTGGTCAAAGCTGAAAGACCTCTGTAAAGTCCTTCAGTGTTTTGAGGAATGCACACGGCTGGTAAGCGCAGACGACACCATCATAAGCATAAGCATTCCACTTATGCGTCTGCTCATGCAAACTTTGACGCACATTAAGGATCAGGCATCTGCAGAGGAGGAGGAGGAAGAGGGAAGCCTTGATGACAGTCAGCCATTGTCTGCCCAGGGAACTGTCCTGGACAAGGTAGAGGAAGAAGAGGAGGATGAGGGGGATGATTATTTTGGGGAGGAGGATGCTTCTCGGGGGGCAAGAGAAAATGTTGACTTGCCAAGGTCAGGTACAGGGTTTGTTCGTGACTGGAGGGATGTGGATTTGGCAGAAAGTCCTCCTCCACCCACCACTGTCAGTGCATCATTGACATCTGGAACATTGGCCCACATGTGTGATTATCTCTTGCGGATCCTAAAAAGGGACCCCCCGCATTGTCAGAATTATGAAGGATGATGACTACTGGTTGGCCAGCATCCTGGATCCACGCTATAAAGGCAAATTACAGAACATCATGCCACAGGAGAACCAAGAGCTAATATTGGCAAACAAACAAGCAACTCTGGTAAACTGTTTGTTAGAGGCATTCCCAGCACACAGCAGTGATGCAGGTTCTACCACATGCCGTACTGGGCCAAATGGAAGAGGTGTTCGTAGTGCACACAGCTGAACTGACGTTGAAGACAGGGTTTTCATGACCATGTTATGGACTGATTTCTTGAGGACCGCTCACACGACTGATAATACTGAATCGATTGCAACAGACAGGAGATGTTCTCCCTCACAGTTCATTCCCATTTGACTACTGGGCCTGTAAACTGGACACCTGGCCTGAATTGGCACAATATGCCTTACAGGAGCTCGCTTGCCCTGCTGGTAGTGTGCTATCAGAAAGAGTCTTCAGTGCTGCTGGATCAATCCTGACAGAAAGAAGGACCCGGCTGTCGACCAAAAATGTTGGTGATCTCACCTACATTAAAATGAACCATGCATGGGTTTCAAAGGATTTTGTCCCACCTTCCCCTGATGACACATAGGTTGTCAGCAAAATGGCTCGCTTTGTCCTCCTCTTCCTCCGACTTCTCCAATTCCTCCATTTGCAGCTGCTGATCGTCCAGTCTACACCTCATCATATGCCAGTTTTTCCACCTCCCTAACTGGGCTGTTCCCCCCCAGGGCCGGCGTCAGCATCTGGCGCACCCAAGCAAGAGCCGGGCCCTGAGCAGGTGGGGGGCCCACTCATGTGCGACGGCACTGGCACAGGGCTCCTCACAGTAGACCAGTGTCTCTGTGGGTGGGGGGCCCACTCGCCGTTACAGACACCGTTGTACTATGAGGGGCCCTGTGCCAGTGCCATCGCCCACGAGTGGGCCCCCCCTGCTCCTCAGGACACCAGCACTTGCAATACTTACCTATCCCTGCTCCACCGCTGTGACCTCTTCCACATTTCCTGACAGTGACTTTCAGGTCAGAGAGCACGATGATGTCACGTCTGTACGCCCACTGCCTGAACAGTCCAAGTGCACAGAGCTGGAAGTTGGCGATGCTGAGGAGTCTAGAGTAGAGCAGTGCCTAGCAAGGAGAGGTATTTAATTTTTTTAATGTTTGGAGCAATATATGGGGAGCATTATACACTGGAGAATTAAATATGGTGCCCATCATACACTTGTGCATCATAGATAGGGCCCATTATACACTGGAGCATCGTATGGGGCCCATTACATATGGAGCATTATATGGGCCCATCATACACTGGAGCATCATATACAGGGCCTATTATACAGTTGAGCATTATAAATGGGGCCCTTTATATATGGAGCATTATACACTGTTTGCATAATTATTATTAGGCAAGTTGTATTTGAGAGGATTCTTTTTGTTATTGAACAACAACTATGTTGTCAATCAACCGAAAAGACTCATAAATTTCAAAGTTTCAAATTTTTGGAAGTTGGAGTGGGTTTTTTTTTTAGATTTGGCTATCTTAGGAGGATATCTGTTTGTGCAGGTAACTATTACTGTGCATACTTATTAGGCAACTTAATAAAAACCAAATATATACCCATCGCACTTGTTTGTTTTCACCAGGTAAACCCATATAACAACACAAAATTTAGAAATAAACATTTCTGGCATTCAAAACCAAAAAAAAGGGACCAACATAGCCAGCTTTATTTACGATGACACTCAAAAGCCTTCCATCCATAGATTCTGTCAGTTGCTTGATCTGTTTACGATCAACATTGCATGCAGCAGCCACCACAGCCTCCCTGACACTGTTCCCAGAGGTGTAATGTTTTCACTCCCTGTAGATCTCACATTTTATGAGGGACCACAGGTTCTCTATGGGGTTCAGATCAGGTGAATAAGGGGGCCATGTCATTATTTTTTCTTCTTTTAGACCTTTACTGGCCAGCCACGCTGTGCAGTATTTGGATGCATGTGATGGAGCATTGTCCTGCATGAAAATCATGTTTTTCTTGAACGATACCAACTTCTTCCTGTAACACTGTGTCATGATCCAGGACGGGATTTCGCTTTGACCCGTCCTGGTTAGACTATGGGTTAATTGTGCTGCCTCTCTCTGGCAGCAGGAGGCTATTTAGTGCTCACTGGACCTGGGTCCGGTGTCAGTTATACTCCTGCCCTCGGCAGAGTTAAGTGACTTCTTGTATAGGTGTGCCTTGTGCCTGATATCTTGCTTGCTTGTTCGGTTGTGATCCGGTTCTGTCCCTGTTACGAGTTCTGCCTGACCCTCTTGTACTGCGCTACCTCTCGTGTATGACTCTCTGCTTGTGACCCGACTTCTCTCTGCTTGTCCCCTTGGTACCACGTCGCCCTCTTGTGTATGACCTTTGGCTTTGTCTGACTACCCGTCTGTTTGTCCCTCCTGTACATCGTTTGCCTGTACTGCTGTGACCTCTGTTTTGCCTGACTCTGAGTTGTTGGATGGTGTCCTGTCCTATCTGAATACAGGACGCTAAGCCCCGCCCCCTTGCAGTCACATGACCATAGGTCCCGTGTCAGATTATTCAGTTTCAGTGTCCGCAGGTCCCGTGCCTCTTTACCTTCCAGCGCTGACTGGACCCTGACACTATTAGCCTGAAGCACGCATGGTCACCTCTGCTGCCCTGCTCCACAGGTATCTTTTAGCACTGCTTCTGTACTCAGGACAAACACGCGCACTGGCTCTATGAGCAAGTGCAGTGCGGTGTCTCTGACATTATAACTGACCCATACCATTTTTTTTTCTCTGCTCCCATTCACCTGTGTGTGTGATGGATCCTGTGCACACTCTTTCTGAGCAGGTTAAGCATCTGACGCAGATGTCTCAGAAACTCTTTGGAGAACAGAGAGTCCTGGCTCAGTCTCAGCAGCTCATCGCTGACACTGTGCAGGGGGTTCTTTCATTGGGGGCTCAGGATGTTACATTAATTTCCCCTGAGTCTCCAGTGAAGTTACCAGATACCTTTTCTGGAGATAAAAATGACTTCAGAGTTTTCAAGGAGGGCTGTAAGCTTTTTTTTTCCTTAAGACCACACTCTTCTGGGAATGAAAGTCAGAGAGTGGGGGTCATTATGTCTCTGTTAAGGGGAGCCCCCCAAGCTTGGGCTTTCCCTTCCTACCACGGCCCCTGAGCGTATGACTGTGGATGCATTTTTTGAGGCCCTGGGGCATATTTATGAAGAACCTGATCGGGTGCGTATGGCTGAGGACAGGCTGATGAATGTTTGCCAGGGGAAACACTCAGCCGAGTGGTTTTGCTCAGAGTTCAGACGCTGGGCTGCTGAGGTCTGCTGGAACGACGCCGCTCTCCGGGGGTTGTTCCGTAGAGGCTTGTCTGAGCATCTGAAAGACGCCTTGGCTCTCCACCCCCCACCTGATGCCCTGGAGGAAGCTATGACACAGGCCGTCCGAATGGATCGCAGGTTACGGGCAAGGGGAGTGATACAAACCGAGACATCATTATTCTCCCAGGGAAGGGGAGCCAGTTCTTCATTGAAAATCACGGAGATGGGAACCATCAACCTTAAGGAGGAAGAAAGGAGTCAACGGCACGTGAGAAAATGCTGTGTTCACAGTGGCGAGTCTGGACATGGGAAAAAGGATTGCCCCTCCCGGCCACTAACCAACAAGCGACTGAGCCCGGGTGATTATCGTGGAGGTCACCCAGGCTCTCAGGTACCCTTTTCTGCATTTTCTAAAATGTCATTTCAAGTGGAACTTTGTTGTGGGGGTGTCTCCACATCCACTTCTGCCTTCGTGGATTGCGGTTCATCATTGAACTTTATTGACTCTGACTTGGTGGCCAGGTGTAAGTTAGGGACAGTTAGGTTGGAGACTCCGATTCACCTTGTTGCTATTGACAAAACACCACTGGTTAAGAATGACATTGTGTTTTGTACTGAAGAGTTTCTACTTAAAGTGAGTTCCTTACACCAGGAACTAATTTCATGTTTTGTAATGAACAACCTGCCTGCGGGACTGGTGTTGGGGTTCCCCTGGTTACAGCTGCATAATCCTGTGATTAATTGGGAATCTCGGGATATTGTTAAATGGGGTCCCTATTGCTCTGAGAAATGTCTTGTTTCTGTGTCTGTGTCGTCCGTGGGTCTAGAAGGCATTCCGGAGTGCCTGATAGATTATACTGACGTTTTCTCCGAAAAAGAGGCTGAGGTTTTACCATCACACCGCCCATTTGATTGTGCCATTGACCTGGTTCCAGGTGCTAAATAGCCCAAAGCCCACCTGTATAACCTCTCGAGTCCGGAACGGGCTGCGATGAAGGAATATATTTCCGAGAGCCTCCGTAAGGGACATATTCGTCCTTCTGTTTCTCCTGTGGCGGCAGGGTTCTTTTTTGTAAAAAAAAAAAAGACGGTGGTTTGCGCCCATGCCTCGATTTTCGTGAGTTAAATAAAATAACTGTGAGGAATACTTATCCCCTTCCACTTATTCCTGATTTATACAATCAGTTGTCCGGAGCTAAGTGGTTTTCGAAATTAGATCTACGGGCAGTGTATAACCTTACCGAGTCCGGGACAGAGATGAATGGAAGACCGCTTTTCTCACTACTGAAGGGTTGTTTGAAAATTTGGTCATGCCCTTCGGCCTGACCAACGCTCCAGCGGTCTTCCAAAATTTCATAAATCATATGTTCTCCGATTTGATTGGACGTTTTATGGTGGTGTATTTTGATGACATTTTAATCTACTCGCCTGATAAACAGACTCACATTGGTCATGTTCGGGCAGTTCTCCAAAGGCTCAGGGAGAACTGTCTGTTTGCTAAACTTGAAAAATGTTTATTTTTTGTTCAGGAACTGTCCTTTCTGGGGTTCATCGTGTCTGCTGAAGGGTATCGCATGGATCCTAATAAGGTGCAGGCCATTCTCGAGTGGGTTCAACCGTGTGATTTGAAGGGTCTGCAACGTTTCCTAGGGTTCGCTAATTATTATCGGAAATTTATAAGGGGGTTCTCACAGGTGGTTAAACCCCTCACAGACATGACTCAAAAGGGGGCCAATATCAAGAATTGGTCAACCGCAGCGGTAGCGGCATTTCAGTTTTTGAAAAAATGTTTCATGTCGGCCCCGGTTCTTATCCAACCGGACCCCTCTGAACCATTTATTGTTGAGGTAGACGCCTCAGAGGTGGGGGTGGGGGCGGTATTGTCCCAGGGACCCGCCACTTTGACCAATTTAAGACCTTGCGCCTTTTTCTCAAAGAAGTTCTCCCCTGCAGAGAGAAACTATGATGTGGGGAATCGGGAACTTCTGGCCATAAAATTGGCTTTTGAAGAATGGAGGCATTTTTTGGAGGGGGCTGTTCATCCTATAACGGTAATCACGAACCACAAAAACCTAGCTTACATTGAGTCAGCTAAAAGGTTGACTCCCAGACAGGCTAGATGGTCACTTTTTTTTTCCCGATTCAACTTCTCGATCACTTTTCGACCAGGATCCAAGAATATCAGAGTGGATGCGTTGTCACGCAGTCTTGATCCGGTGTCCCCCCCGGAACCTACATCCTCCATTCTTCAGCCTGGGGTGGTGGTGGCAGAGGTTTCTAATGTGTTGGAACGGGAGATTCGAGAAGCCCAGGCTCTTGCACCTTCAGCTAAGCCGGTGGATAAACTTTTTGTGCCAGCTCAGTTTCGTCTCAAGGTCCTCCAGGAGTTCCATGACTCAGTTCTGGGTGGACATCCAGGGATCTCAGCGACCCGGAAGGCCATTGCTAGAATATTCTGGTGGTCTTCTTTAGCCTCTGATGTTGGGGAGTATGTGTCTGCGTGTGAGGTTTGTGCCCGTGCGAAAACTCCCCATAACCGGCCGGCCGGGGAATTGGTACCACTGCCAATTCCTGAGAGACCATGGACTCATCTGTCCATGGATTTCATCACCAACCTTCCACCTTCCAAGGGTAATACCGTGGTCTGGGTTGTAGTGGACAGGTTTAGTAAGCAGGCACATTTTGTACCTTTGGCAGCTCTACCTAATGCGGAAACATTGTCCAGATTGTTTGTGGAGCATGTGGTGCGGTTGCATGGGGTACCCCTGAATGTGGTGTCTGATAGGGGAGTGCAATTTGTGTCCAGATTTTGGAGAGCTTTTTGTAGGAGGTTGGGTATTGGTCTGTCCTTTTCATCCGCCTACCATCCAGAGACTAATGGGCAGACTGAGCGGACCAATCAGTCTCTGGAGCAAATTCTGCGTTGTTTGACCTCAGCCCGACAGGATGATTGGTGTTCTGTGTTACCATTGGCTGAGTTTGCATTTAACAACCGCACTAACCAGTCTACGGGTACATCTCCTTTTTTTTTTGCAATTATGGGTTTCATCCTCATTTTGGAGAATTTTCCCGCTTGAATTCTGGGTGTCCTGGGGCGGACGAGATGATCCAGCGGTTGGGGGAGGTATGGCGGGAGGTCCAGAATAACATTACGAAGGCCCAGGACAAATTTAAATTTTTTGCGGACAAAAAACGATCCGTGGGTCCAGTGTTTCAGGTCGGAGATAAGGTATGGTTATCCACCAAAAATATAGGGCTTAAGGTCCCCTCTGCGAAGCTTGGACCCAAGTTTATAGGTCCCTATGTAATTACCGAAGCAGTTAACCCGGTGGCTTTTCGGTTGAGTCTTCCGCCATCTCTAAGGATCCCTATTGTTTTCCATAAGGCCCTTTTGAAACCTGTGAGGTCCGGTGGGGAGGGATCATCATCTTCCCCAACACCGGTTCTGGTAGATGGGCAGGCTGAGTACGAGGTGAAACGAATTGTCGACTCCTGGTTGGTCCGTCACTCCCTTCAGTATCTGATACATTGGAAGGGCTATGGTCCTGAGGAACGCTCGTGGGTTCCTGCTCGATCAGTTCATGCGGATCGGTTGATCCGAGCCTTTCATGCCAAGTACCCTGAGAGACCTGGGGGTCCGGTGGCCCCCCATTGAGAGGAGGGTACTGTCATGATCCAGGACGGGATTTCGCTTTGACCCGTCCTGGTTAGACTATGGGTTAATTGTGCTGCCTCTCTCTGGCAGCAGGAGGCTATTTAGTGCTCACTGGACCTGGGTCCGGTGTCAGTTATACTCCTGCCCTCGGCTGAGTTAAGTGACCTCTTGTATACGTGTGCCTTGTGCCTGATATCTTGCTTGCTTGTTCGGTTGTGATCTGGTTCTGTCCCTGTTACGAGTTCTGCCTGACCCTCTTGTACTGCGCTACCTCTCGTGTATGACTCTCTGCTTGTGACCCGACTTCTCTCTGCTTGTCCCCTTGGTACCACGTCGCCCTCTTGTGTATGACCTTTGGCTTTGTCTGACTACCCGTCTGTTTGTCCCTCCTGTACCTCGTTTGCCCGTACTGCTGTGACCTCTGTTTTGCCTGACTCTGAGTTGCTGGATGGTGTCCTGTCCTATCTGAATACAGGATGCTAAGCCCCGCCCCCTTGCAGTCACATGACCATAGGTCCCGTGTCAGATTATTCAGTTTCAGTGTCAGCAGGTCCCGTGCCTCTTTACCTTCCAGCGCTGACTGGACCCTGACACTATTAGAGTGAAGCACGCATGGTCACCTCTGCTGCCCGTCTTTACAGGTATCTTTTAGCACTGCTTCTGTACTCAGGACACGCGCACTGGCTCTATGAGCAAGTGCAGTGCGGTGTCTCCGACACACTGCTTGAAGAAGGTGTCTTCCAGAAACTGCCAGTAGGTCTGGGAGTTGAGCTTCACTCCATTCTCAACCCGAAAAGGTTCCCACAAGTTCATCTTTGATGATACCAGCCCATACCAGTACCCCATCTCCACCTTGCTGGCGTCTGAGTCAGAGTAGAGCTCTCTGGCCTTTACTGATCCAGCCTCGGGCCCATCCATCTGGCCCATCAAGAGTCACTCTCATTTCATCAGTCCATAAAACCTTACAAAAATCTGTCTTAACATATTTCTTGGCCCAGTGTTGACATTTTATGTTATGTTTCTTGTTCAAAGGTGGTCGTTTTCCAGCCTTCCTTACCTTGGCCATGTCCCTGAGTATGGCACACCTTGTGCTTTTTGATACTCCAGTAACGTTGCAGCTCTGAAATATGGCAAAACTGGTGTCAAATGGCATCTTGGCAGCTTCTCGCTTGATTTTCCTCAGTTCATGGGCAGTCATTTCGAGCCTTTTTTTATCAACACGCTTCTTGCGACCCTGTTAGCTATTTGCCATGAAACGCTTGATTGTTCAGGGATCACACTTCAAAAGTTTGGCAATTTCAAGACTGCTGCATCCCTCTGCAAGACATCTCACAATTTTTAACTTTTCAGAGTCTGTCAAATCTCTCTTCTGACCCATTTTGCCAAAGGAAAGGAAGTTACCTAATGATTAAGCACACCTTATATAGGGTGTTTATGTCATTAGACCACACCCCTCCTCATTACATTGATGCAAATCACCTGATTTACATAATTGGCAGTTGGCTTTCAAGCCTATACAGCTTGGAGTAGGACAGCATGTATATAAAGGATGATGTGATCAACATACTCATTTGCCTTATAATTTTGCACACAGTGTATAGTGTTATGATGAGTCACCGAAGGAGGAAAAAACAAAATACCAGCCAAGTCCAGAAAAACCAGAGAGGTTGGCAGCTATCGGATAGCAGACCCCTGAACCTATCCACAACAACTAGCAGTAGCCGTGGGGGGTTCCTACGGTGCCCTAGACCCCTTGATCACAGCCGGAGAACTACATAGCCTAAAGACTGAAAGGGGAAAAACCAAACTGCCCCAGAGCAGACCCCAAAGCAATAGGCAGCCCCCAACATATAATGACGGTGAAGCAAGATGAAAACACTTACACAGATAGAAAGATAGGTTGAGCAAATGATGGGGCCCAAGCTAACTACATAGGACAGGATAGGAAAGCTGCTGTCTGCCATCCGCAAAAACCCTATCAAAATGAGCCAACCGACTGATAGGAAAAACAGGCCCTGAAGTCGCTAGGCTTCAAAAGACTATATCAGCACTCAGGTATATTCTGAAGACAGAGCAAAAGATCAACAGATCAGAGACAAAAATGGAATTCAGCTCACCCCCGGCCGGGGATGACAGAACTCCCAAAAAACAAGGCAAAACAAAAACAAAACTGAAGAGTACAAAGCAGAGCAGAAAAACTTAGCTTTGAGAAGCAGGAATCAGACTGGTTTCCAAGAATCCAGCAGGAAAATCACCAGCCAGGAAGAAGGGCGTCAGCAGACTTATATCCAGTCCTCAATTCCAGCCACCCAGTCATCATCTAGCTGTCCAGGTGTTTGGTAATCAGTCTCACTACCTTCCTTCACTAGAGGAGGGAGTTCATCAGACCTCAATGGTGAAGGGAAAAATGAACTCACAAAAATATAGGCCCATCATACACTGGAGCTCATCTATTGGGCCCATCAAATACTGCAGCATCATATGGGGCCCATTATATATGGAGCATTATATAGGCCCATCATACAATGAAGCATCATCCATGGGGTCCATCATAGACTAGAGCATCATATGGGGCTCATTATATATGGAGCATTACATAGGCCCATCATACAATGGAGCATCATCCATGGGGCCCATCATATACTGGAGCATCATATGGGGTTCATTATTTATGGGGCATCATATAGGGTATGGAGCATTATATAGAGCACATATGGGGCCTATTCTGTATGGAGCATTATATGGAGCCTATTCTGTATGGAGCAATATATGGGGCCCATCATATACTGTATGGAGCTTTATATGCGACTCACTATACTGTTTGGAGCAATATGTGGGGCTCATTCTATTCTATGGGACCGTCCTATACTGTATGGCACATTATATGGGGACCATCATATACTGTAGCATTATGTGGAGCTCATCATGTACTGTATGGACCATTATATGGGACCAATTATTCTGTATGGAGCAATATATGGGACTCATTATTCTGTATGGTGCACTATGTGGTGGCCATAATACTGTATGGAGGAATATACTGTCCGGTTTTTGAGCTATTGTAGAATTTAAAATAGAAATCAGTCATGTAATGTAAGAAGTGAAGTATTTGTCATTGCACTATACCAATATTTCTCTGCCGCATCGGAGCATCATGAATTGTGGTATGTGTTAAAGGGGCCCACTGACACTCTTTCAGACACACGAAAACCTGGAGCCAGCCCTACCCCCCCCCACAACTTTAGCCAAATAACCCCCAGTTTTCAATGCGTAACTATTATTATAAAGTAAATTAAGGTTGCCAAGCTTAAGTAATAAGAATTGTTGTCATTGGCATTGAAATGGGCACTGTAGGTGTGTTTACTGTCCTCCTCTCCTTGCCGACTTTGCTTCCCCATTGACTTGCATTGGGTTTCAGTTGGACCTCCGACTTTTCCCGGTAGTCGGCCAATTTCGTTCGACTCAACTTTTGACAAAGTCGGGTTTCATGAAACCCGACTCGACCCTAAAAAAGGCAAAGTCACTCATCTCTAGTTACAAGCCTTTTATTACTTTTGAAACTTCAGAATTGAAACCCTATTGCACTCTTACACTCAAGTGTTAGATGCAGTACATGCATTAACCATGCCTTATGTGCAGATGATCTATTAGTATTCATGGCAAACCTCATATGAGATTCCCCTAAAGTATTTCAAATACTAATTTTGGCTCATAATCTAGGCTCATAGTAAATCTATAAAACCTTGATTTGCTAGATCTATCTCTTACACCTCACCTAGGAAATTAGGCACAGTTGTATCTTCCAGTCACTGCGACCTGCTACTCATTAAAATATCTTGGCATTAATATAGTTTGAACCCTCACTAATCAAAAAGATTATTTCATAAGTCAAACATTGGATTCAGGTTACCTTGCCTTTTCTAGGTATGTGTCACATACTTTAAAATGATAAGCTTCTCAAAGCTTTTATATCTAATGCAAATTATTTCATTACTCTTGAAACATGCAGAAATTTGTAAACTACAATCTGCATTTATCGCTTTCATTTGGGCCTCAACATGGGAGAGGAGATTGATTTAACAAAACTCATGATGGTAAAATGTAAAGGAAGTCTACATTTTAGATGTTAGAAAATATAATTTCGGAAGCTTATGAGACATGCTATATACTGTATATTTGGTACAACCTACTTTTCCAATTTAGAGTCTAATTTATCAAAACCTATGAACCTAAAATCTTTATTACACAGTATACTTGCTTCTCTCCGCTCTTAATAATAATAATAATAATAATAATAATAATAATTTATTTCTATAGCGCCGACATATTCTGCAGCACTTTACATTTCAGAGGGTACTTGTACAGATGATAGACATTACAGCATAACAATAACCACATAGATCATAACAGACACCAAGAGGAATGAGGGCCCTGCTTGCAAGCTTACAATCTATGAGGAAAAAAGGTAGACACGAAGGTAGGTGGTAACAGTTGCCTTCATTGCTCGGACCAGCCATAATGACAGACACAGAGGGCTAAAAGATGCATAAAGCATGTGGGAACATGATGCGGGGAACCTGGTTATGGTAAAACTTTTGATTGTGCCATACAGGGATAGTTAGGTTAATGTGTTGAGGCGGTATACCAGTCTGAATAAATGCGTTTTAAGGGCACACTTAAAATTGTTGGGATTAGGGACTAATCGTATTGACCTGGGAAGTGCATTCCAAAGAATTGGCACAGCACGTGTATTGTTTTGGAGACGGGAGTGGGAGGTTCTGATTATTGAGGATGCTAATCGCAGATCATCAGCAGAATGGATGGCACAGGTAGGGTGGTAGACTGAGACAAGGGAGGAGATGTAGGGTGGTGCTGAGCAGTGGAGTGCTTTGTGGGCGAGGGTAATAAGTTTGTACTGGATTCTGGAGTGGATGGGTAGTCAGTGTAATGACTGGCACAAGGTAGAGGCATCAGTGTAACGACTGGCGAGGAATATGATCCTGGCTGCAGCATTCAAGACAGATTGGAGGGGGGAGAGTTTGGTAAGAGGGAGACCAATTAGAAGAGTTACAGTAGTCCAGACGAGAATGAATAAGAGAAACAGTAATAGTTTTTGCAGAGTCGAAAGTAAGAAAAAGTCGAATTCTAGAAATGTTTTTGAGGTGCAGATAACAAGAGCAAGCCAGTGGTCGGATGTGGGGGGCGAATGAAAGCTCGGAGTCAAGTATGACCCCAAGACAGAGGGCATGTTGCTGGGGAGTAATGGTGGAGCCACACACAGAAATGGCAATGCCGGGCATAGGTGCATTAGTGGAGGGATGAAACACAAGGAGTTCGGTGTTTGACAGGTTCAGTTTCAGATATAGTGAGGACATGATGTTAGACACAGGGTTTAGACAATCGCTGGTGTTTTCTAAAAAAGCAGGCGTGATGTCAGGAGAAGAAGCATATAATTGGGTGTCATCAGCATAGAGATGGTAATGGAAACCAAATCTACTGATTGTTTGACTAATAGGGGCAGTATACAAAGAGAAGAGGAGGGGGCCTAGAACCGATCCTTGAGGAACCCCAACAGTAAGTGGAAGATGTGGGGATGAAGAGCCAGCAAAAGATACAGTAAAGGAGAGATCAGAGAGATAGGAGGAAAACCAGGTGAGAACGGTGTCCTTGATGCCGATGGAGCGGAGCATGGTGAGGAGGAGCTGATGATCCACAGTGTCGAATGCTGCAGAGAGATTCAAGAGAATTAGAATGGAGTAGTGACCATTAGATTTAGCTGTTAGTAGATCATTAGAGACTTTAGTGAGGGCAGTTTAAGTAGAGTGTAAGGAGCGGAAACCGGATTGGAGAGGGTTGAGAAAGTTATCTGAGAGATAGCGGATAAGACAGGAGTGGACCAGGCATTCCAAGAGTTTAGAGATGAAGGGAAGATTAGAGACAGGTCTCTAGTTAGTCGTACAGTTTTGGTCAAGGGATGGTTTTTTAAGTAATGGCTGTATGATGGCATTCTTAAATGAGGAAGGAAAGCTACCGGAAGAGAGAGAGAGGTTAAATATTTTAGTTAGGTGAGTGGTGACAGCAGGGGAAAGAGACTGGAGGAGATGTGACGGAATTGGGTCACTGGTACAAGTGGTTGGGCAAGAAGATGCAAGGAACCTGCTTACTTCTTCTTCTGTGACTGGTTCAAAATCAGAGAGTGAGCTAGATGCAGTGGGGAGGAGGGAAAATGGTATGAGGTGATTGGGAGATAATTTCCTGTCGGATATGATCAATTTTTTCGTTGAAGTAATTGGCCAGATCGTCAGCTCGAAGCTCCATGGTTGGGGCCTGCACTCTTGGGTTGAGTAGAGAATGAAAAGTGTCAAAGAGATGTTTAGGGTTATTGGACAATGAGGTGATGAGGGTGTTGAAATAGGTTTGTTTGGAGAGGTGAAGGGTGGTGTTGTATGTTCTAAGCATAAACTTATAATGGATGAAATCTTCGAGTAGATTGGATTTTCTCCACAGACGTTCGGCGCACCTGGAGCACCGCTGCAGGAAATGTGTTTGCAGGGTGTGCCAGGGTTGTCGCCATCTGTGTCGTGTTGTTCTATATATAGGAGGTGTAATTTCATCCAGGGCACTTTGAAGTGTTTCATTGTAATGCTTCAGTGGAGAATCAGGACATGAGAAGGAGGATATAGGGCCAATGATGACTGCAAGTTCTTCATATGTCTCTGGGTGTTAATGGCCTGTATGTTTCTATAAGTATGGAGAGTGGGGGTGACCTGAACGGGATGGCAGTTCTTGATAGAGAATGAAAGAAGGTTGTGGTCAGAGAGTGGGAGAGGGGAGTTTGCAAAATCATCCACTGCACAAAGCCGAGAGAAGACCAAGTCAAGGGAGTTTCCGTCTTCATTTGTTGGAGAGTTAGTATGCTGCAAGAGGCCAAAAGAGGAGGTTAGAGATAAAAGGTGAGTAGCAGATGGGGAGAGGGGAAGAGCAATGGGGTTGCTGAAATCGCCCATGATGAGGGTGGGGATGTCACAGGAGAGAAAATGTGGAAGCCAGGTGTCAAAATGATCCAGGAACTGATGGGAGGGGCCGGGAGGACAATACACCACCACTACTCGCATGGAGAAGGGGGTGCAGAGTCTTACGGCATGGACCTCAAAAGAAGGGAAGACAAGTGAGGGTACTTGAGGGATAGCCTGAAAGGTACATTTTGGTGATAGGAGCAGACCAACACCTCCACCTGCTCTATTGTCTGATCTTGGGATATGAGAAAAGTGTAGTCCCCCATATGAAAGAGCAGCAGCAGCGGTAGTGTCTGACGGCTGGATCCATGTTTCAGTAAGAGCCAGAAGGTTAAGAGAATTAGAAAGGAAGAAGTCATGGATGAAGGAGAGTTTATTACACACTGAGCGAGAATTCCAAAGGGCACAATTAAAAGAGACAGAAGCTCTTCTTAAAGAACCTCAATGTAGCCTTCATATCAACAACACAAGTGCAGCCTGGAATGCTGTGAGAATGTGCGATAAATTTTATCCAGCATGTACATGCATTTATGGGGACATCCTGAGTAGAGATGAGCAAATATTTCAATGTTTGGTTCGGACTATGTTCACCGAATTTGCAACATTCGCTGATTAATTCGTTGAATATTCGCCGAACATAACCGAACACCATTCACCTCAATGGGAGGCAAAAACAAATGCATGCACAACACCTTATAATGGCCCCAAATGCTTCCAAAACACATCAAATTAGAGGCAGACACCAGAAAAGTGGCTTCAATTCACCCACAGTACTAATTGTAGCATGACACTCCAGCAATCAGCCATGCATGAGGTATGGGGGTCTGGGACAGCATTTACAGCTTTCAATTGAATGTCACAGTAAGAAAAGGTGGGTGAGGGATCGGTGTAGGCCCCCTTTGCTGGGAGCCCTGATACCACATGCAACACCTCTACCTGCCACTCAGGTGGCACAAATATCAGTTTTGTAGACTACCATTGTCAGAAAAATGTAAGGATAGTTACATGGGTAGTTGAGTCCAAGGAATGGAGGTCTGACAGTCTCGGAGGCCTACTGCTACAGGCAACGCGCATGAAGGAGACCCAACCATGAGTGTTCTGTTCACATTTCCAAAAATTATTGGTAGACACCAACAAAGTGGCATCAATTTCACCACAGTAGAAATAGTATAATAGGGACCGACAGGTCTTTCACTATACCCAGTCCAGCAGATGGACACCAAACCAGGAGTGTTCAGATTCCCAAAAATTATTGGCAGACACCAGCAAAGTGGCATCAATTTCACCACAGCAGCAATAGTATAATAGGGACCGACAGGTCTTTCACTACACCCAATCCAGCAGATGGACACCCTGCAAGGAGTGTTCACATTTAAAGAATTGATGGCCTTACACCACAGAAGTGGTATCAAGTTCGCCACAGTAGAAATAGTATAATAGGGACTGACAGTTCTTCTACTACATCCAATCCAGCAGATGTTCACCCTACAAGGAGTGCTCACATTTTAAAAAATGAGGGCCTGACACCACCGAAGTGGAATAACTGTCACGAGAATAGAAATAGTATAAGTCTGAGTTCACACGTGGCTTTTTTTTGCGTTTCCGCGGCGGTTATAATCGCGCGATTTTGCCGCGAAAACGCGAAAAATAAGCATCCCATGCATTCCTATGGGATTCCGCAATGCTGTGCTAATGCTGCGGCTTTTACCGCGGCGGAATCGCTTCACGGTAAAAAACGCTGCATGCTCATTAATTTGCGGAATCGCGGCGATCCCGCACCCATAGGAATGCATTGTTCTGCTTACTTTCCGCATGTGGCTGTGCACACCATGCGGAAAGTAAGCAGAACATTTGCGGATGGTACCCACGGTCCGGAGGAGAGGAGACTGTCCTCCGGGCTCTGGGTACCATATCCCTGTAAAAAATAGAATTTAAAATAAAAAATATTGTTATTCTTACCTTCCGGCGTCCCGCGCAGTATTCCCGCCTCTCTCCACGCTCCCGTTCCCAGTAATCCTTTGCGAAAATGCCCGCGATGGCGTCCGTTCTCGCGGGATCAAGAAAGTCTCGCGGTCATTCGCGCGACGTCATCGCGAATTACCGCGAGACATCGCGATCCCGCGAGAACGGACGTCATCGCGGGCATTTTTGCAAAAGATTACTGGGAACGGATGCGCGGGACGTCGGAAGGTAAGAATAACACCATTTTTTATTTTTTTTTACATTCTATCTTTTACTACTGATGCCGCATAGGCGGCCTCAGTAGTAAAAAGTTGGTCACACTCGTCAAACACTATGTTTGATGAGTGTGACCAACCTGTCAATCAGTTCTCCAAGCGATGCTACAGATCGCTTGGAGAACGCTAGCATTTTGCAAGCTAATTACGCTTGCAAAATGCTAGTTTTTCTGCGGGAAAATCGCGGGAATTTAAAATGCGATTTTCCCGCGGAATGGAATTCCGGAATTCTCGTGGTAATTTCCGCGAGAGTTCCGGTACGTGTGCACTTAGCCTAATTGCGACCGACACATCTTCCACTACAGCTAACCCAGCAGATGGACACCCTACAAGGAGTCTTCAAATTTAAAGAAATGAGGGCCTTACACCACAGAAGTGGCATCAATTTCACCACAGTAGTAATAGTATAATAGGGACCGACAGGTCTTTCACTACACCCAATCAAGCAGATGGACACCCAACCAGGAGTATTCACGTTTCCAAAATTTATTGGCAGACACTACCAAAGTGGCATCAATTTCCCACAGTAGAAATAGTATAATGGGGACCAACAGGTCTTTCACTACACTTAATCCAGCAGGACACCCAACCAGGAGTGTTCAAATTTCAAAAAATTATTGGCAGACACCACCAAAGTGGCATCAATTTCACCACAGTAGAAATAGTATCGTATGGACCAACAGTTCTTCCACTGCACCCAATCCAGAAGATGGACACCCAACCAGAAGTGTTCATATTTCAAAAAATGAGGGCCTTTTACCACAGAAGTGTCATCAATTTCACCACAGTTGAAATAGTAAAATAGGAACTGACAGTTCTTCCACTACACCCAATCCAGCAGATTTACACCCAACCAGGAGTGTTCACATTTTAAAAAATGAGGGCCTGACATCACCAAAGTGGAATAACTGTCACGAGAATATAAAATGTATAATTGGGACCGACACGTCTTCCACTACAGCTAACCCAGCAGATGGACACCCTACAAGGAGTCTTCAAATTTAAAGAAATGAGGGCCTTACACCACAGAAGTGGCATCAATTTCACCACAGTAGAAATAGTATAATAGGGACCAACGGTTCTTCCACTACACCAATCCAGCAGGTGGACACCCTACAGGAAGTGTTCACATTTAACAAAATGAGGGCTTTACACCACAGAAGTGGAATCAATTTCACCACAGTAGAAATAGTATAATAGGGACCGACAATTCTTTCACTCCACCCAATCCAGCAGATGGACACCCAACCAGGAATGTTCACGTTTCCAAAAATTATTGGCAAACATCACCAAAGTGGCATCAATATCACCACAGTAGAAATAGTATAATAGGGACCAACAGGTCTTTCAAATACGCCCAATCCAGCAGATGGATACCCAGTCAGGAGTGTTCACATTTCAAGAAATGAGGGTCTTACACTACAGAAGTGGCATCAATTTCACAACAGTAGAAATTGTATAATAGGGACCAACAGTTCATCCACTTCACCCATTCCTAGCGATGCACACCCAACCAGGAATGTTCATATTTTAAAAAATGAGGGCATGACAACACCGAAGTGGAAAGCTGTCACGTGAAAAGAAATGGTATAATTGGGACCGACACATCTTCCACTACAGCTAACCCAGCAGATGGACACCCTACAAGGAGTCTTCAAATTTAAAGAAATGAGGGCCTTACACCACAGAAGTGGCATCAATTTCACCACAGTAGAAATAGTATAATAGGGACTGACAGGTCTTTCATTACACCCAATCCAGCAGATGGACACCCAACCAGGAATGCTCACATTTCCTAAAATTATTGGCAGACACCACTAAAGTGGCATCAATTTTACCACAGTAGAAATAGTATAATAGGAACCGGCAGGTATTTCACTAAACCCAATCCAGATGATAAATACCCTACAAGGAGTGTTCACTTTTAAAGAAATGTGGGTCTGACACCACCGAAGTGGAATAACTATCACGAGAATAGAAATAGCATAATTGGGACTGACATGTCTTCCACTACAGCTAACCCAGCAGATGGACAGTCACCCTACAAGGAGTCTTCACTTTTAAGGAAATGAGGGCCTGACACTACCGAAGTGGAAAAACTGTCACGAGAATAGAAATAATACAATCGGGACCGACACGTCTTCCACCACAGCTAATGCAGCAGATATAGACCAACCATGACTGTTCACATTTCCACAAATTAGCGTTAAAAAGCAGCAGCAGCCACAGAATCCACACTAAAGATATCACAGAATACAGTTACGTGACATTAATGCATCACAAAAAAAAACGCAATATCACCTAGTCTGTACAGTCTGCGATTAGGGTGCAAAAGTGCTTGGAGATCCATGACTTGTTTTTCTTAATAAAAGTTAGGTGGTCTACACTTTCAGGGGACAGCTGCATGCGCTTATCCATCAGAATACCCCCAGCAGCGCTGAAGACACATTCTGAGAGAATGCTGGCTGCCGGGCACGATAAAACCTCCAAGGCTTGTGAGGCGAGCTCAGGCCACTCATCCATTTTGGAAGACCAAAATGTGAAAGGGTCCAAACCCTCCCTGATTGTATTGATATTTAGTTCTAGATACTCCTGCACCATCCTTTCTATTCCTTCACCACGTGTAAGACTTGGACTCTGTTGTGCTGGTGCACGATTTGGTCTAAAAAATGTGTTAAAGGACTCACAAAAATTTGCTTTTCCTCTTCCACCACTGCTGCTGCTGCTAATGTTTTGGCATTGACGAATTGACTGAATGGAGGTTAGAAGTCTACAGCTGTGATGCGAACTGTGTGCTTCACTGCTGTCTTGGGGAACAGCTCTGTTAAGGTTGTATAAAAGCGTGATTCAAAACTCCAGCATTCGCAGGTCCCTTACTAGGGCGGGAATCATTTGGCAAAATTTGGTCTTATAACATGGATCTAACACAGTGGCAACCCAGTAGTCAGCATTATTCCTAATCATAAGTATTTGGGGATCATTTTGCAGACAGTGCAGCAAGAAGGCACTCATATGTCGGGCTCTACCATGAGGTCAAAGCCCATGCTGTGTTGGTGGCTGGGTAACAATGAGGCTCGTTTCCTCCATCCCCTCCTGCCAACCATGAACAACAGAGCGGGGAGGATTATCCTCTTCATCCGACAATTGCTCGCCCATCACCTCTTCCTCCTCTATTTGTTCCTCAGATCTTGCACCTTCAATAACAGTTTGTCTGTTATCACCAGCCTCCTCAATCACAGTAATCCACACTCCCTTGGCACCCGCCTGTGTGACAACAGTCTTGAACTTAGAGACCGTTATCCCTTCCGCTACCTCCTCTGCTTCCTCCTCTTCTTCTGGGACCACCATCTCCTCCCACAGGCTTTTCAAAGTCTGCTCTAGCATTTAGATGATTGGAATAGAGATGCTGAGGATGGCGTAGTCAGCACTAACTATCTTAGTAGCCATTTCAAAACTGTACAGAAGGGTGCAGAGGTCCTTAATCTGTACCCACTCTGTAAACATTATATGCACCACGTCTGTACAGCATTGGCCCAGGCTATACAACATAACATACTGCGTCAGGGCTCATTGCTGCTGCCACAGTCGCTGTAACATGTGCAGAGTGGAATTCCACTGTGTCGTCACATCGCATTTCAACCTGTTAACTGGCATGTACAAAGACCTCTGTATCAATGCAAGTCAATGAGCAGAGGGGTGCGAATGGCGGAAATGAGCACACAGTTTATGTGCTTCCTGGAGCAGCTCATTCAGGCCAGGATAGTGGCTGAGAAAACACTGTACCACCAGGTTGAGGGCGTGAGCCATGCAAGGCACTTGTGTGAGCTTTCCTCTGGAGTGCCCGCCAGGGCAAGTGGCAGTGACCAAGTGGTGGTAAAGGGGCAGTGTCACAGTGGCCCTTGTGTCCAATTAAATGAGAGAGTATTTACAAGGGGATAAGAAGTAAGGAGATTTTGTATTAAGTGTTCGTGACTCCACCTGTGGTATCTGATCAGAATTGACCAGCGCTGCAGTGCAGATCCTCTGGGACTGATGGTGTGATGCAGCAGTGTTGGTGAAGCTCTCCACAGGTAGAGCTGATATCCCAGGGCAGTTGTGGTTGGTTAAAGATGAAATGGTTGCTGATGTTAGATGCAGCAGTGCTGAATGAGTGTAGTGGCAAGAATTCAAAGGACACAGTGGAGTGCAGTTCCAAATCTTTACTCACAGTTTTTGGTGCACACAAATGCCCACTTCCATACCGTGTTCTTCAGGTGAGGGGCTCAGTCAACTCCTAGATCAATGAAGTACACCTTTCCAGCACTCCTTTCAATATGTGCCTTCCCTGGCCATCTCCACAGTGCTGCTTTCCACTTGCCTTCCCTTCCAGCACCTCACAGTCAGTGTCCCAGGCCAGTTGCCATGAATCCTGTCAGACAACGTGACCCACTACGCTTCCTTGATTCTTTCTGGCTGCCTTTCCGGAGAAGATAACTGTGGTAGTTGGCTGTGGCCCCTAAAGTTGCTACAGCTGTCAGCTTGCTAGCTGTGTCATGATGTCCACTCCACAAGGCTAGGGGCAGAGACCCTTCTGTGACCTGGATTCTCCCCCACCTGACGTCCATCAGCATGGAACAAGCCCCACATGGAGCACTCTCCACCCGTGCCTCTGGGAGATCCCCTTTTCCCTCTCAGGGAACTTCCTTCTAAAGATCACTTTGGAACCAAGCAAATGAACCAAGCAGGGGTCATAAAGGGTGCCCTGCTGTTCTAAGTGTGTGTTGGGTGCAGGTGTCTGAGTGTGGTCAGGTGTCTCCATCTTACCTGAGATTGTGGGATACTACATCTCTGGATGAGGTGCAGTACCTCTGTGGTGACTGAACCCTCAGGGGTGCCACACCTCGCCATAGGGCCACAACCAGGTTCGCACCATTATCAGACATGGCCTTCCCTGGATACAGGTTCAGCAGAGACAGCCACTGATTAAATGGAGCCTATAGAGCTGTCCACAACTCTTCAGCTGTATGACTGCGATCTTCAAAGCAAGTCAATTTTAAGATTGCCTGATTGCGATGAGCCCTGGCTGCGCAGTAACGAGGTGGTGGGGGTTCGCTCTGCACTGTTGGAACGCGTGTCTCGTGAAGGCAGAGGTTGAGGGTGCAGATGGAGGACCTGGAGGAGATAGAGGAGGCAGAAGCAGTGGAGTAAGTGTTAAAAGTAGAAGTTTGTCAGGTGAGCCTTGGGTATTTCAAGACTTGTGGAGCAGCACCAGTTCCCACAGCCACCAGTTAACCAGTGTCCAGTCAGCAAGATGTAATGCCCTTGGCCATGCTTATTTGTCCAAGTGTCTGTGGTGAAATGCACCCTGGCAGACAGAGATTTTGTCAAGGAACAGGTGATGTTGTCTGCGACATGCTGGTGTAGCGCAGGCACAGCTTTCTTAGACAAGTAATGGCAACTGAGTAATTGGTACTGGGGGACTGCAGTGGCCACCAGCTTTCGGAAACTGTCTGTATCTACCAAGTGGAAAGGCAGCATTTCAAAGGCCAACAAATTGGAGATGGTGGCATTCAACCTCTTAGCTTTGTCATGTGTAGGAGGAAACAATCTTTTTCGTGACAACAACTGCTTTACAGTGGGCTGGCTGCAGTGCTGTGAGAAGGCGGAGTATGGTGAACCAGACAAACTGCTGGACCATGAGAGAGGTGCAGGCGGAGATGCTACTGTGGTTTGAGAAACTTGTGGTGTGACCATTCTTTGAGATCGGTCAAAAACAGCAGGCATGTCTGCCTCCATTAGAGCGGAAGGTGGCTTCTCAGTCAGCGTGACTCGATCGGGCAAAGAACCCAAGGTTCTGCAGTCAAAGACCTGCATCTCAATAGTTGGCACGGTAACAGAGGAGGAGGAAAAAGCAGCAGATGCGATTGATAGGGCAGCTGATGGTTGTTGTGTTCCACTGGTCTACATATTTGCACAGTGGGATTCCCACAGTAAAGCATGTTGATTGTGCATGTGAAGGTTCATACATGTATATGTACATCCCGGCCCCCAGAGGAAGCCATTGTGAAACGCGCGTCGGGGCGTGTGACTACAGGTAGACATCAATATAGGTGAGAATTATTTATAATACTTATGGCCCCTTAGCTTATTAGGTGGTAAGTTCTATGTGACAGGTCTTTGACTGGAGAACTGGGAAAAATCTCCATGCTATTGCAGTATTACTTACCTATATGGCATTTAGGATTTGGCCATCCCTATATCTTTGGAGAATATGCACTGGCACTTTATTTTGAACTGATGTTCTGATTGGGGATATTGTCAATAATTATGTATTATCTTTTCTCCTGGTTTTGTCTTGTTTGTAGTATCATGTTCTACATCTTGGCATCTGTGGCCATATTCGGATAGCTCTGTTTATATACACTATTTATCTATTGATTGTCTTTTTATTTATTATGCTATTAAAGAATACAACATTTTATTCTCTTCAAAAAATTCCTTTGTCTTTTGGTGGTGTATTTGTTCCATGTTTTGGTGCTTGAAGGTTCATACATGTAGTAGTCAAATTATTGCACTTTTTGATTGGACTCAGTTTTTTCTTTGCAAAGTTGGCAGATTACGTGAGTTGGCTCATCCTTTGCAGAGTCAAAAAAAGGCCCAGGCTAGGCAACCTTTGCCACCCAGGCGACCTGCAATTGCTTGGTCGCTGCTGGTCAGAGGCACAGTTGTGGCTGAGTATGCATCACTCGTCGTGGCTGCATCACTACGTGTCTGTGATGGACGGTGCAACATAACCTACTCGTCTTCCTCCTCAGATGACCTACTCAGCTGTGTGTCTCTATGTTCACGTTCATGCCAACTTTGATCTAACACCTCATCATCATCCTCTGTGTTATTTACAATTATTTTCATTTTTTTAAATTTCATTCTAAGTTTTCTACTTTGTCCCACTATGGGACAATCATTTTGTGCAGGCTGATCGCTTCTATAGCATGCAGATCTGCATACTATTGAAGCTGTCAGCGCTGCAATTTCTATACACTAACCTGAGAGACTTCCTGACATGCATTGACGGAAGTTTCTCAGCTCTGGAGACCCAGATGTCGTCATATCGACATCGGATTTCCACGGCAGCAGTCGGGACCCTGCGGCGTGCCTCGGGGTTTCTGATCCAAAGGCAGAGGGGCTGTCAGCCTCTCTGCCGGCTCCGGAACACTGCAATCTTGTTTGATCGCAGTGTTCTGGGGGTTAAAGTTCTGTGACTGCTCCTGGCACTTAGTGCTGAGTGTCAGCTGTGAGAATCAGCTGACACCCAGCTGCGATCGGCCGTTCTCCCCACCGTGAGTGCGGCCGATCCTCTGTGACATACTACCCCGTCCATGGGAATTAAGTCTCAGGTCACATGGACAGGATAGTACATCTAATGGAAGAGAGGGGTTAAAGTCAGGTCTCTTACTGTATGACGTTAATAACAGAATATTGTTTGTGGCCTCTGGATCAGGCCTCTACAGCTTAATTTCAACCCAAACAAATGACAAAGTGTGATAACGGTGGGTTGTCTAACTTTTTGAAACTGAAAAATTATATTTTTTTTAATGTGCCTTAGGTTTGCAGACAGGTTCATATCACCGCCACAAAATGACCGGCTGTTTCACATTTAGCAACAGACAAAAAATTATAGCTTTTTTGATGTGCCTTAGGTCTGCAGACAGTTTTATATCACCACAGCATTAAAAGACAAGGTGGGATACAGCAGGCTGTTTAATATTTTCTCGTTAGCTACATGGAATTAGAATGCTAAACTCATTCATGGATCACAATAGAAGCAGTGCATAACACCTGCCCTGCTGCTGACATTGTCTGTGGACCTCAGTATGGCCAAAAAAGAAAAAAGTGCTGGAAAATAAATTTAGCAGCCACAGTGGACACTAGCTGCCTACAGCATCTGATGATATACAACCACCGATCTAAGTAGCTGAAATGTAGATACAGCAGGCTTTTTAACATTTAGTGAAAAAATATTATTTAGAATACTATACTTGTGCATGGAGCAGAATAGAAGCAGTACACAACACACTTGTAGGACATGTGCCTTGCTGGCTTTGTCTGTGAACCTCAGTAATGGAAAAAAAAAATTCCCAAAGGTAAATTTTACAGCCACACTGGACTCTATTAGCTACACTATCTGACTGATATACAACCGGCTAACTAACTAGACACACCACAATTTCCACTAAATGGCACAAAGAAATCATACCAAAACTCCATAAAATTATAAGATAACACACAAACCATCCATCAATGCCATAATTCGGCAGAAAAAATTAAGGTCAAGAGTTTTTGTGAAATATATAAATAATTTTATTCAATCAGCAAAATTGCAAAATTATAAAACAAAGAATACTGCTTACCGAGCAGGTAATGGGGAAAATGTCATAACAATGGTTGCATTCAAAAGATTTATATAAAAAAGGGATCAATTTTATGGGCAAGAAAGAAAAATATTAGAAGAATAAAGTGCAATTTTTAAATAATTAAGGTGCCAATGGTCCAATAATATAGTAATGACTACACAGTAAAGTGGCAGTGTATGAAAGAACTATATAAATAGCACAATGAATAAAGGAGCCTTTTTTCATATAAGTAAATAAAAAAATAAAGTTTATATATTTCAAAAAAACTCTTGACCTTCATTTTTTCTGCATAATTATGGCATTGATGGAAGGTTTGTGTGTTATCTTGCCTAATTAACTAGCTAAAATCTCGCTGTTAGCAGTGCCAGCGTCAGGAGCAGCCTCTCTGCACTGTTACAGTGTCAAAATGTCGCAAAACCAAGATGTCCACTATTAACATGGAGAGGGACATGTGATTTCAGCAGCCAGTGACACAAGCCGTAGTGTCAGGACATTGTGGGTGTTTCCTGTGCACTGATTGGCTAGCCGCAATGTACACACATAAAGCTAGGGGAAAAATAGACTACTGTGCTCACAAGAATGCTGCGCCTCTGAGTTCTGCAAACACCCTCCCCTCTTCAAACACATGCTAAACACTCATGATACACCACCATAATCGTTGCTAAGGTGCTGAAAATATTTTCACCTCGCACACGCGCGGCTCCGCCCGTACACCTCGTACACGCGTGGCTCTGCTCCTTACACCTCATGCATGCAGCTCCACTCCGTACACCTCGTGCACGTGGCTCTTCTCCGTACACCTCCCACACATGTATGGGGTGGACTGACCTCATGCATGCGGCTCTGCTCCGTACACCTCGTACACGCACGGCTCCACTCCGTACACCTCGTACACGCGTGGCTCCGCTCCATACACATCATGCATGCGGCCCCGCTCCGTACACCTCATGCACGTGGCTCTTCTCCGTACACCTCGTACACATGTATGGGGTGGACTGACCTATGGACCTGTCTGATAAAGAGGGAAAATGTAAAAGGTGATGTGTACAATGCTTTATTCTGACTTGAATATATATGTGTGGGAGAACAGCTAGAATTAGTGAAAGATGGTGCAGTACCGGGTTTTGGTCACAATATGGGGACATAGAGTAGTGAGAAAAGGACTCAACAGCAAGTTTTAGGCTAGGGAAACTGCAGAGTCATGGTGGGCAGAGTTATGGGACTGGGAAGGGGATTTCCAGGATGAGGAGATAAAAGGAAGGAGAGTCCCAGGGGCAGGGCAGACACCCAGGAGGAGACAGAAGAAAGAAGAGCTCAGGAGAGGACGGAGGAAGGAAGAGCACAGGAGAGACAGAGGAGAGAGACAGATACTCAGAGAGGGGGGTGGCCCTGAGAGGACAGCTGCAGGTCAGAAGGACGCTGACTAAAGGACACCTGGGGTACCGGATGGCCGGACACTGAAGGAGCAGTAAGCGTCGCAGCAGGCAGACTCGATCGGGGGAAGTGCTGTGGCTGTGGGCCTGATGGCAGCCACAGTGAAGGAACCTAGGGGTCTTCGCCAAATAGGAGTAGGAGGAGGTGACAGGTACCAGGGCCTAGTAGCAGAAGCTGTCATGTTTGCTGTGGATATCAAGAGGACACTCAATAAAGTTGGACCTGATTGAACGGATTTCTGCGTCTGTCTCCAGTCTGTTCCGCAGTCGAATGGGACCACCCCCCTGTTGGCACATGTACTACACACATGGCTCCTCTCTGTACATCTCGTACACACGCGGCTCCGCTCAGTACACTTCGTACACACATGGCTCCTCTCCATACACCTCGTACACTTTGTACACGTGGCTCCGCTCCGTTCACCTCGTACCCATGTGGCTCTGCTCCGTACACTTCGTACACACACAGCTCCTCTTCGTACACCTTGTACACATGCTACTCCGCTCTGCACACCTCATACACACACGACTCCGCTCCACACACCTCGTACACACAAGGCTCCTCTCCATACACATCGTACACACACGGCGCTGCTATGTCCACACTGTAACCCCCTCCTGAACCCACACATAATCTTCCCCTCATCCAGCACCATGACAACCAGCACAGCAGAGTCCTGCATACACTGAGGCCCCTGACCAGGTGACCCCTGACTCCTCCACCCCTGTGACCTCATCACAGGTCCTGTGCGCACAGAACAGCCATGGTGCGCTCCTGAATGAGCGTCTTCCATCTTCTAGCCTGCCTCAAGGACTGAGCGTGCTCCTGAAAGCGCGCTTTCGCTGCCCTGATGCACCAATCAGCGTCTGGCCAATTGCAGCCTTGCAGCCAATCAAAGCACGGAGCTGCACAGCCAATGAGCAGCTGCATCTCCCAGAGACTGACACTCCTCTGACACTCCCACTACACAACCCACTTTCGAAGTGCAAACTCACGAGCTGGCCCCTAAGCACTCAGGGCCCCGTCGCAGCTGCGACCGCTGAGGCCGCGGTAGTTATCTATGTTTATCTATGGTTTTAATATGTCTCCTCACTTGGGGGCATCTGAGAGAAAAGCAAACTGTTAAAAATGACAGAGACAAATGGAAGGTGACCCTACTAAGGGAAACACAATATTAACTATTTCAACATTTGTCAAATCCTAAAGATATCACTCCACTGCGCTACATACCTCTCTTACAGGCCAGGTGATGTCTATTCGATAAGTGGCTTTGTCATTGACACCATCCATGTTTGAAGTTGTGGGTCAACTCATGCACTTTGTACACATTGTAGGGATTCGCTCTGGTAGGTAATGGCAGGGCTGCAGTAACGAGGCAACACACAGGCTTAAAGTCCAATTTCAGTGGTTTAATGTCACATTGCACACAGCAGATTAACAGAAAGTAAGGAAAAACATAAATATACTCCAGCTTGGAGAACCATTGGTCCCAAACTCACCCCTTGCACGGGACGGTCTTAACTAAGCGGCTGTCAGGTCCGCGGCATCCGCCAGGTGCTATTCCCAGGGTTGTTGAGAGTCTTGCTGCTATAGGCCTGCAGCACGGGTGATCCTGTATACAAGTTCAGGCTAAGTCCATCCAAGTTCCTGTAACTTCTAGACACACTCACCATGTGCCCACCACCAACCTCCATTACATAGCCTATAACCCCTCCTACAAGTGAGGTAAACATCACATGGGCTGATCATGTGACCATGACATCATCGCAGGTCCTGTCTTTAAGGAAAAACCCAGCCAAACATTAACCTGCTAGGAGAAATGTATCTCTCATCCTGTAAAACACCCATTACTGTACCACATACCTCCTTCCTATGCTCAACCCTAAGGGGGTGGACACATGACATACAGTAAACTCTGGACAAGGCATCTGCGTTCCCCTGTAGTCTGCCTGCCCGATGTTCTACTGAAAATTTAAAATTTTGCAGGGACAGAAACCATCTGATGACTCGGGCATTCCACTCCTTAGCTTGACTCATCCACGTAAGAGCGGAATGATCTGTCACCAACCGAGATGTTCTCCCCAGCAAATAGTAGCGCAATGACTCCAGTGCCCACTTGATGGCCAGGCACTCTCTCTCCACAATACTGTACCTGGTTTCAGCTGGGGTAAGCTTCTGGCTTAGGAAACTAACGGGATGCTCTTCCCTATTAACCTCCTGAGACAGCACAGCCCCGAGCTCTAGCTCAGAGGCATCTGTCTGCACCACAAACTCTTTTTTGAAATTTGGAGTGATCAGGACTGGTGTACCACACAGTAACCCTTTTAACTTTGTGAAGGCCTCCTCTAACTGATCATTCCAGTGGACCATCACAGATTTCCTCCCTTTTAAGTAGTCTGTTAAAGGTGCGGACAGGGTTGCAAAGTTGGGAATGAACCGCCTGTAATATCCCACAAAACCTAAAAAAGCTTTTACCTGTTTTGTTGTGAGGGGACAGGGCCAGTTCTGAATTGCCTCCACTTTGTTTACTTGAGACTTGAGAACTCCTCTCATAATGGCGTAACCCAAGTACCGAGCTTCCTCCAACCCTATGGAACACTTCTTTGGGTTGGCAGTTAGCCCTACTTGTCGCAAAGAGTCTATCACTGCCTGTACTTTTGCTAAGTGACTTTCCCAGTCTGTGCTGTACACAATAATATCGTCTAGATAGGCTGAGGCATAGCGGCGATTGGGATGGAGAACAATATCCATTAATCGCTGGAACGTTGAGGGTGCGCCATGCAACCCAAAGGGTAACACCGTATGCTGGAACAGCCCCTCGGGTGTTACAAAGCGGTTATTTCCTTCGCCGCCTCTTTTAGGGGTACCTGTCAATAACCTTTTGTGAGGTTCAGAGTTGTACAATACCGTGCCTGCCCAAATCGCTCTATCAACTCTTCAACCCGAGGCATAGGGTAGGCGTCAAACTTTGAAATGTCATTAAGTTTTCTAAAATCATTACAGAATCTTAGAGACCCATCAGGCTTGGGTATTAGGACTATTGGGCTGGCCCACTCACTTTGGGACTCTTCTATGACCCCTAACTGTAGCATAGTTTTTACCTCTTCCGAGATGGCTTGTCGCCGGGCCTCAGGCACCCGATATGGCTTTAGTCGGACTTTGGCCTGTGGCTCCATGACGATGTCATCTTGGATTAGGGAAGTGCATCCAGGGAGCTCTGAAAAAACATGTATTTAGGCTAATGAACTCCCGGACCTCCTGAACCTGTCTAGGAGACAAAGTGTCTGCAATTTTGACTGCGGGTTGGGCTTCTCCTGCCTCGCCCCGAGGTGATGGAGCCTCCTCCATCTGAAACGCAGACAGCAGACTATCCCCACCAAGGTTTTCTCTATCTTTCTATGGTTTAAGCAAATTAACATGGTAAACCTGTTCTGGCTTTCACCATCCTGGCTGGTGTACCTTGTAGTCTACTGGCCCCACCTTTTCCATGATCTCGTAGGGTCCCTGCCACCTTGCAAGAAGCTTGCTATCTACGGTAGTCACAAGTACCAACACCCGATCCCCAGGGCTAAAGGTTCTTACCCGAGCCCCCCGGTTATAGAACCGACTCTGTGACTGTTGTGCTGCCTCCATTCCCGGACTACGGGTAGGACTGTCTCCATTCTTTCTTGCATTTTTGCAACATGTTCTATTACACTATTGTGGGGGGTAGGTTGGTTCTCCCAGGCCTCTTTGGCTATATCGAGTAAGCCCTGTGGATGTCTGCCGTACAATAGTTCAAAGGGCGAGAACCCCGTAAATGCCTGAGGCACCTCCCGCACTGCAAGCAACAAATATGGCAATAAGAGATCCCAGTCCTTCCCATCTTTGGAAACTGCCTTTTTTAACATGTTCTTCAGCGTCTTATTGAATCTTTCTACCAGACCATCTGTTTGGCGATGATAGACCGATGTGTGCAACTGTTTAATATTTAGCAAACGGCAGAGTTCCTTCATAATTTTTGACATAAAGGGGGTTCACTGGTCTGTTAAAATTTCTTGAGGAATTCCCACCCGCGAAAACATACCCATGAGTTCCTTTGCTATAAGCTTAGCTGATGTGTGGCGCAGAGGAATGGCCTCAGGATATCGGGTAGCATAATCTAGAACTACCAAGATATATTGGTGTCCCCTTGCCGACTTATTGAGAGGCCCGACCAGATCCAATGCCACTCTCTCGAAGGGGTACCTCTATGATTGGTAAAGGCACCAAAGGACTCCGAAAGTGAGGATGGGGACTGGTTACCTGGCACACTGGACAGGAACTACAGTACCGTTTAACTTCTTCATGGACCATTAGCCAGTACAACCGCTGCAGAATTCGGTCTAGGGTTTTCTTTTGGCCCAAATGCCCCCCAAGTACATGAGCATGCACTAAGTCCATTACCAGTATAGGTAGCAAATTGGTATGGATAAAAATAAAACAACTTTTATTCAGATATTAAAAACTGTAAAGTACCAAAGAGTGCCAAAAAAAGTGCCCGTGTTATATTTGAATAATTGGACATGGCAGGATTCCTATCCACAGGAATAGATACCAATCAATGGATTAAGGAGGCCAAAGACGTTTTTTCAGATGGTGTTTTCACGCAAAAGAAGTACATACCATCATTCAGTGCGGCTTTTAAAGAACTCACCAAAGTGTACAAGGAACAAATTACTTCATGGTGGGAGGTACAGAGTTTGGAAAACTATATAAAGGCAGGCATAGTACCTAGGCACCTTAGAATATCTATTAATTTTGGATATAGATATAAAAGTGCGGACCTATTGGCCAAGCTTGAAAAAGAAGCCACAGATAGTTCACTAAGGCTGATGAGAATACTCCTAGAAGAGGAGAAATCTATGCTAAACTCTATTAATGAACACCTCAGAGAACAAATAGAGGTTACAAAAAAGTTCTCAGCAGAAACAGAATTTTCTATAAAGGAGACCAGTCTACAGAATACCATTAAAAAATTTCAATATCACCTTAAGGAAAGAAAACATACTCGTAAGTATTTTATCCGAGACTTACAGGAGTTTCGGGATAATAAGGCATACGAAACCAAATAGACCACAGGAAACGGATATCTCCTCCTCTGAGGCTGAATATACTGATTCCGAGGTTAGATTTAAAAATGGTAGAGGGAGAGCTAGGGGTAGAGGTGGTTCACGAGTGTGCAGAGGAGTAGGTCGAGGTTCACCACAGAGGGAATATTTTTTAGACTCGAATTACCCACTGAGAAGTCGATTCAACACTTGGAACCCCAATTGAACAATCAAATCATCAATATTTCCTCAAAACCCCTTAGTAAAGAACAAATGGCGGTACTAAGCAAATGTATGTCATTTGTCCCAACCTCTGACTTTGTATGCTTTGAAGCTATTAAAGATCTTAATTTGTTTACACGTAGACTAAAATGGAAGAAACATTTCATAAATGCCGACAAAAAAAGCTGCACTGAATTAGGCATTGATGAAGATCTTTTGGGGGATGTCAGATTTTTATACCATCTGGGGGATGTAGATCCCAATGAATATGGCGAGGGTCCTTTCACTGATTTTAAGAATAAAAGCAAGCATATGCCACCAACTAATAATGATGTAAGTGCCATAGACGTCTTTTCCAATTTGGTGTCTAGAGATTTGATGGAATTGGAAAAATCTCAAAAACGTAGATTCCATAATCTTACCAAAACAGAAATGGATGGCTTGTTAGAACTAGAGCGAGATGCCACTAGCATAATTAAACCATCTGATAAAGGTGGCAACATGGTAATAATGGATGCTGCCCAGTATAAAACACTGTGTTACTCTCTGTTGCAGAAATCCATGGGATATGAGGTACTTGAACGTAATCCTACAGAATCATATCTCAAGGAACTAAAAATGCTGGTTAATGGAGCCTTTCAATCAAGATTAATTGACAAAAATGAAAGAGATTTTTTAATTCCTCTACATCCGGTAGTGGCAACTTTTTACGCCCTGCCTAAGGTGCACAAAGGCTTAGTTCCACTAAGAGGAAGACCCATAGTCTCTGAAATTGGGAGTTTAACCCAAAACCTAGGGTTATATGTTGATAAAATCTTGAGACCATTTGTGGTCTCATTGAGCTCCTACACGCAGGACACCACTGATCTTTTATTGAAACTGGACAGCATCGAGTTGGATACCAATATGATATTGGGTTCAAGCGATGTAGAAACCTTGTATTCATCGATCCCCCATGAGAAGGGACTAGTGGCTGCGGACTATTATTTGAAAACGAGGGGCCTACAATATATGGAACACAATCAATTTGTGATGAGAGCCCTCGAATTTTACTTAACCAAAAACTTTTTTCTCTTCGATGCCAAGTACTTCCATCAGCTCAGGGGCACCGCGATGGGTAGCCCTTGTGCATCATCCTATGTTAATTTGCTCCTGGGCTGGTGGGAGGAAAATGCCATCTTTGGAGAGCATTCAGAAGTGGCGGAGGAAAACATTGTTCTGTGGTTCCGCTACATGGACGATGTTTTCATCATTTGGAACGGTAATGAGAACAGTTTCTGTAATTTTGTTAAAGGACTCAATAGGAATGACCTGGGCCTTAGTTTTACTTGTGAGGTTAACGCACATAGATTACCGTTTTTAGATGTCTTGATCGAACGGAGGGAGAATGGGCGCTTGTCAACTAAGACATTTAGAAAACCCACCTCTTCTAATTCACTTCTGAGATGGGAATCTAACCATCCAGTTCCCCTGAAAAAAGGTATTCCTAAAGGACAGTACCTTCGCATGAGAAGGAATTGCTCTGATCAGGGTACCTTCAAGAAACAAGCTGACGACTTGAGGTCCCGCTTTTTAGAATGAGGATATCCGGATGGAATCCTGAGGAATGCCTATAGGGCATCGATGGCTAGAGATAGAAAAGATTTACTCATTACGGCGCAGAAAACCACGGATGAAGGAACTATAAGATTCATTACAAAATACTGTAATGATTTAAAGGAAATAATAAATCGACATTGGCCAATTCTGTGAATGGATCAGGATCTCACAAGGGTTATACCCAGTCATCCACAGATTACTTACAAGAAGGGCCGTTCCTTAAAAGATAGGCTGGTCCGCAGCCATTTTGCCCCGAAAAGTGTTGACAGCACCACATGGCTAGGCACCCAACCAAAAGGATGCTTCAAATGTGGTTGCTGTAAATACTGTACCTCGATTGAAAAAAATAATGAATTTCGCAGCAACATCACAGGAAAAACTTATCCCATTCATCAATTTATTAACTGTAGATCAGTAGGTATATTGTACAAGATGACATGCAGATGTGGTCTAGAGTATGTTGGCAAGATCAAGAGAGAACTTAGGGTAAGGGTAGGAGAGCATCATAGAGATACCATCAACAAACGCGATACCCCAGTAGCCAATCATATTAACCAGATTCATAAGGGGGATCTCAAGGCGGTCAGTTTCATAGGTATTAAAAAAGTCCCTAGGAATCAGAGAGGAGGTGATTGGGATAAATATATCCTCCAAAGAGAAACTTTTTGGATCTTCTGTTTACAAACAGTGACTAAAGGACTAAATGATATACTTTCCTTTTCTTCCTTCTTGTAGGGAGGGAATAATAGGGTTGGTTACTCTAGGGAGAGCAGCCGACGAGTGGGGGCGCCACTTGCGCAGGATTTTAGGGTGCCAACCTCCGCATGAGGCAGGAAGCAGGTAGTGAGGGAATAACAGGGGGAGACTTAGTGAGCACCCTTTCTATCTTTCCAATAAGTAAGAAGATCCGTGGTGTGCCCACCAAACATGCAACAACATTTCAGGTGATCTATGAATATGATATCCCCTGTACCTTCATGGGTGAAAGTCATTATAGATACGTCTTTTTTGTCCTTTTTCCATTGTAGATGTGGTTTATAATAAATTGGATATGGAATCCATGCAAAGTGCCCATTATATGGGTTACTCAGCAAGTTAATATGTCTGAATTAGCTGATCTTCATGTATCCTGTTTAAAGGTTTCCGTTAGTATGGATAATGAAGCCACACTGATATACGGTTAACTAGTAAACAACTGCTGAAACCCGATATGTCTATATATGTAATTCCTTAGATATGCGGGCAAAGTATAACACAGCGTCAGGTTGTCACGGACACTGTAGGTCATGTGAGCGGTGCTGTGATGACGCTGTACTGCTAAGACTGGATGTGACGCGATTGGTCCTAAGCTGAGCCCAGGAAGTGGGGCACGCAGACAGAGAGGGACCATTACATATGGAGGAACCGGAAATGTCGCACCCGGCGTCCGGAAACTGACATGATGCCGTATTGTGCTCGGTTATATATAAGTCCTGAGCGGCCTTCCTGGGCTCCGCTCACCGAACCAGGGGTGGAGACTTAGGGAACCTTCCTGTAACATTCTGGGGAGTCCCTCCTTGTAGCTCTTTGGTAGCCCCATACCTTTCTATGAGGTCTATCATCTGCATGGCGTTAGTAGGGGATGCCTGTCTGACCCATGTCTGGAGGGATGAGGGGCAAAGCCCTCCAAAACTTATCAGTCACTATGCGGTCCAGCATGGCCATGGGGGACAACACCTCAGGCTGCAACCACTTTCGTAATAGGTGCATCAGGTCGTAATACAGGGAACGAGCAGGCTTGGAGGGGGTAAACTCCCACTGGTGTACCCGCTGGGCCCGAACTAACACATTTACCCCAAGACGTGCCAGTATCTCACCCTTGACGACCGTGTAGTCCGCCCTTTTCTCCATGGGTAGGTCCTGATACGCTTTCAAAGGTCCTGAGGCCGGAAACGGAGCGATGATTTCTACCCACTGGTCCCGGGGTAGCTTCTCTCTCTCAGCGACTCCTTCGAACATCTCCAGGTACGCCTCCACATCGTCCAACTTCTCCATTTTGGGAACCGCTGTACGAACCGCTTTCCGGACATCATGGATTCCCCGGTTAGTTCCTTTTGTCTGTGCTGTCGTGATATGCTGTATCAACAGCATATTGGTTTCCTGCTGCTGCATAGCCTGCTGTCGCATGTCCTCCTGTTGCTGCTGCCGCATGGCCTCCTGCTGCATAGCCTGCTGTCGCATGTCCTCCTGTTGCTGCTGCCGCATGGCCTCCTGCTGCTGCTGCATAGCCTGCTGCTGTGTAGCCTGCTGCTGCATAGCCTGCTGCTGCTGTCACATGGCCTCTATGAGTGCTTTTACCGTGGCCTCCATTTCTGGAAAGTTCCCGCCTGGGTCTGTGCCACTCGTTTCACCCAGGACATAGGCTGGGGTACAAATCAAAAATAAGTAAAACAGCCTGGCCTCACTGCGTTTGCCCGCATTCAGTCGACCAATTGTAGGGATTCGCTCTGGTAGGTAATGGCAGGGCTGCAGTAGTGAGGCAACACAGGCTTAAAGTCCAATTTCAGTGGTTTAATTTCACATTGAAAACAGCAGATTAACAGAAAGTAAGGAAAATCATAAATATACTCCAGCTTGGAGAACCATTGGTCCCAGACTCACCGCTTGTACGGGATGGGCTTAACTAAGCGGCTGCCAGGTCCGCAGCATACGCCAGGTGCCATTCCCAGGGTTGTTGAGAGTCTTGCTGCTATAGTCCTGCAGCACGGGGATCCTGTATACAAGTTCAGTCTAAGTCCAGCCAAGTTCCTGTAACTTCCAGACACACTCACCATGTGCCCACCACCAACCTCCTTTACATAGCCCATAACCCCTCCTACAAGTGAGGTAAACATCACATGGGCTGATCATGTGACCAGGACATCATCGCAGGGTCTGTCTTTATGGAAAAACCCGGCCAAACATTAACCTGCTGGGAGAAATGTATCTCCCATCCAGTAAAACACCCTTTACTGTACCACAACATCTACAAACCCAAAAGCTACAGAAAACTTGGCTCTGCTATGCTTAAAAAAATATAAATAAGCTACTGAAATGTTGGTTATTTTGCGGTCAGGACCGACGAATCGCAACTGTGGCCTATACATTAGCGGTTGGTCAGAAGGAGCATTCAATGAATAAAGCACTCGGCCTACAGTGAAACATGGCAGTGGCTTGTAATGCTCGGGATGCCATACTTATTCTGGCACTGGAAACCTGCAGTGTGAAAGATGGATTTAGCCAAGTATCAGCAAATCCTACAAGAAAATGTCATGCCCTCTGAGAGGAACCTGAAGATTGGGCATCACTGGACCCTTCAACGGACAATGAGCCTAAGCATACCTCAAAGTCCATAAACACTTAGTGTGAAAAAAGTATTGGAAGATTTTGGAACGGCTGTCTGTCACAGCTGCCTGACTTGAAATCCATTGATAATCATTGATGGGATATGAAGAAGATAATGGTAGCATGCAAACCCAAGAATACATATGAACCTGAGGCCATTACATATGATTATTGATTTAAGCATATTTGTTTTTTACCTGCAATTTTTTTTTGTCGTTGAATTTCATGAAGAAAATCCACAAATAAAATGCATATTTACCTCTAGAAAAATTGACATGCTGTGGATTTGAAAAATGCACCATGAGTCCAGTTCACGCTGTGTAACAAAAAAGCACAATGGGCATGAGATTTCTGTACATCACTTCAACTTTGATGGAACTGTAGGACGCTGTGCTTTTTGGCGCAGCGAAAATGTGCAGTGGAAAAATACTCATGCCGGAAACTTAACCTAATAGTTTTAAGTCATTAAAAGTGTCGTCTTCTTGGAAAAACCACATGTTATATCAATCGTGTTGAGCTATATCAATTGTTTTTGCTTGGTGTATTGCTAACAGTGCAAACAGCTGAGCGTTTCACATTTTTCTAATAAACTTCATTTGTAATAAGGGGCTGAATAATTTCAATTTCAATTCTGCGTTGTATCTGTAATGACACCAATAGTGTCACTGGGGCAGTCTGGGGGGGTTATCTGGGGGCGCATGAATGAGCGCATGGAGTAGAGGAACAAGGCACGCAGTGCTCAAGGACCTGAGACTAAGCAGTGAGCACAGGACCTGGAACTAAGCAGTCACGTGACCAGGGGGTGGAGTCACCGCGTGTGAGAACAGGGAAGGCAGCTGAGCACACGGAGTACCGGGCACAGAAAGTAAACATAGTCAAATGAGAGCCAAGGGTCAAAAGCCAGATGAGAGCATGGTACCTAGCGATAAGACAGAGAGCAAACAAAGACGAGCCAAGGGGTCAGATAACCAGGAAGGACAGGGCAGTGCAAAGCAAGATACAGAGGCATAAGTCAGGGGACAGACCGGGTTATACACAGCACAGCACACAAGCACAGAGGCATAACGTTTATGGACGAGTAACCTGAGTCAGCAACCACAAGCCGAGTATATGAAAGTATCATCGACACATAATCCAGGGACTGCCAACATTAAGTAGCGGCCCCAGGACCAAAGAGAGGCGAACTAGAATTAACCCTGACCTGACCAGGATGGGGGCGGAACCATCCTGTCCAGAGTCATGACAGTATCTTACAACTCTCTGCTAACACAGATGTCAAGAGTAAGAAGACTTTAAACTTGTTTTATTCTTTGTTCTCAGGGGAGATAAAAGGGATCTGGCATTACATTATCCTCTATTTTCTATTAAAATACACATGGAGACTCTGCCAAGGTGACCATACATATTTATGGTAGAAGCAAGTGAAGAGGTGTGCAGCCTATCTCACGAACATGGCCATCTTTGATGAAGGGTGCTGCTAATTCTTTCTGAGGAACTGGTGAACAAAATCTAAGAAACCAAGACTCTTGTTCACTTTACTAGACCAAATCTATGGATGGAAAGTTCATTTATAAGACCAACTGGGGAAAGATATTGATGTGGATACATTCACTGCAGTAGTGATGAGTAATACATACTGGAAATTTGTATATTTTATGTCTGCAAATGTCTATACTAAAGCTCAGCACTGGGATAAGCTGCACTGTATGAACCACAATTCCCATCTCGCACCTCCACTTGGACTCATCTCCCGGGTTTCCCACAGGAAATGGCTTCAGATTCTGTAACCTTTCTCTATATCGGGGACTGTTCCTACGTTACCTGCACAGCGGCACCTGCTCACCTGGGAGCCTGGATGCTACATCACTATCGTATGTCAGTTAACCATTTCAGGTCCTCCAAGGTCCGTACTGTATTTTGAGCAAATTCTAGATGTAAAATAAAAAACAAACTATGTTTAATGTGTTCCTGAGGGTAACAATTAAAAACACAAGTTAATAATTAACTTCATAGTATGTGATGAATGACTGATCTATCACAATTCATTCAGCAAAATGTGACCCCCCCAGTTTTCAGAAATGCCACTCAGATGTTCCAGTAGAGTTATCAAGTATAGTCAAAACCAGGTTGACATACAGAAAAGATTGTGATGGGAACAGAGATAAGATAAACTGCTTGTATGTTGCTTTTTGCAGCAGACAGTTTGACAGGACATGTACGACCACTTCATTGCTCCAGTACATCATTTATTGTCTACTGTACAGCTACTATGCAGACGTATTTGTCTACCCAATTTCATAAAATTTTAAACCGCTTGTGCAGTGTTTTACTTGCCTCCAAAAATGTTAATAAGCCAATTTTGATCAGACATGTCCCACTTTGTAGAAAGCTTTTTCCATACATTTACAGTGGATACATACAGTTGTGCTCAAAAGTTTACATACCCTGGCAGAATTTTTGCTTCATTGGCCTTTTTTTCAGAGAATATGAACGATAACACCAAAACTTTTTCTCCACTCATGGTTAGTGGTTGAGTGAAGCCATTTATTGTCAAACTACTGTGTTTTCTCTTTTTAAATCATAATGACAACCCAAAACATCCAAATGACCCTGATCAAAAGTTTGGACCACAGGGCCATAGCTTACTCAGTACCAGGCCAGTCAGGTTCTTTAAAGGGGAGGTGTCACGGTGGCAGTGACCCGGTCCGTGGCTTTGGGCGTCCAGTAAAGATGGATGTTTAATGAAGGATGATGGATGATGATGGGGGAAGATGATGGGAAAATGGTAGGGAAAATGGAATTGTGACGCCACCCGTAGTATTCGGCCAGGGTAGCCGATGCTGCAATGCAGATCCTCTGGTATGGAGTTAGGGCAGCAAAGATGGTTCAGCTCTCCACCGGTAGAGCTGTGTCCCAGGGCAGTTAAGGTGTTATCAGTTGAGCCAGTGATGGTGATGGTGAATGCGGTGTAAGGCAGGCGAGACGCAAATGACACGAAGGACACAGCGGGGTGCAGTTTCAGGATTTTTACTCATGATTCCTGTGTACACGGTGACCCGCTTGGTACTGTGTCCTCCAGGTGAGGGGTCCAACTAACTCCCAGGCAGATCTGGAAACACTTTTTCAGGACTCCCCTTGATGTTCACCTTTTTAGGCCGCCTCACTGCGCTGATCTCTACCTCTCCTGCCCTGCGCCTTCACAAGCAGAGTCCCCGAGCCAGCCGCCGCGGACCTTGTTGTGCGATGTTCCCAGAGTCCCCTTGCTCCTATCTGGCTGCCTTTTTGGGAAATAATTGTGGTTGCGGCTGAGGCACTTGAAATTACCTCAGCCTCCGGCTTGCTAGCTGAGCCTCGTTTGTTATTCTCCACTAGACTTAGGGGCCGGCTCCCCCACTGTGGCCTGGTCCTTCATTATCTGGATACGGGCTCCACGGGTGGCTTTCCGCACTACCCGTGCCCCTAGGACCCCTTCTGTCCTTCCAAAAGCTACCTTCAGCTCTCCTCACTCCTTCTCTCTCCCCTCCATTTGACTGACTCCTCCACTGTCCCGTCACCAACTGACTCTTTCTAAAAGTATCTACTTTTTACCTCAGCCTTAACTCCGCCCACCAACTGCCACTGATTGAATACCCTCTCTCACACCACTGACTAAGCGCTGCCACTTCTTCCTACCTTTCCCACTCACCTCCTAACACCCTTTACTCCCCAGACAAGGATGAGGCCTTCCTCCCCATGGGTACACCCAGATGCCCTGACTGAACTGGTGAGTGTTCGGTGCGAGTGTTGGAGTCCTGGGTGGTGTACCCGCCTTACCTGAGGGTGGGATACCACACCTCTGGATGAGGTGCAGTATCTGTAAGAGAATGGTCAGCCATAATATACTGAGCGGCCATGTTGTCTCTAGCAGCCATTTTGTTGAAAGTTAGAGAAGATTCAACTTTTACAAAAGAGCTAATAAAATGTATTAAAGGGAGGATGGAAAATGAGATCATGTCTCTTACCAACTTCAGTAGATGTGCATAGAGGAAGATTGGATCAATAGGGGAATAGGGTCACCAAATATATGGTCAGTATGCTTATACGTGATAGTGTGGTAGCGAAGTGTAGAGTAGTTAAAATGTCAGGGTGTAAGAATTTATGGACCTAGACTGGAGACAATGATAAGATTTTAGGACAGTAGTCATAGATACCAATGACTTATGGGTTTTAGTGTTGCTTGGAGAAATGTTAATTAATATCTTGGTATTATGTCATTATATTCACTGTTCTAAACCACGTTTCTGTAGATTACCATGAAAACTCCTTAGAATTATAATGTTAACACCCTTTGCGGCAAAATGCAGCTTTCTTTGTTCTGATAATGTATAAGAAGCCCCTGTTACTGTCGATCGGGGCCATTCCATCGCCATCATGCCACTGTGCCTCACCATGGCCAGGGCACAGAGCCTTATCATCGCCAGACCTCCTAGCAAATCTCTGCCTGTCTGAATTCCTGTTTTTGCCCGCATATTCCAACTCCTCTGTTATTCTGTATCTGTTTTGCCGTGTATCTCCAAATAAACCTTCAACCTCAGCTTGATAAGAGATCGTCTGTGGAACTTCTTCCCGACTCTTCCAGCTCTCAATAGAACTTTTTCTTACAAGTGGCGATTGCCAGCCAGGAGGAGCAGCTCCGGAGAGCTGCCTCCAGAAGAACCACCGGAAGAAGCTGCAGATGAGGGCTTGAGGTGGGAAGAGAAGGGAGAAAAAATAAAAGAAACGCGTGTGGCCACACGTTAAACTGATCAAAGGAAGCCAGCCTGAAGGAGAACCTCTCGTGATCGCTCTGAAACCGCCTGCCCGATTTTTTTTTTATAAGAAAACTACAGAAGAAAAAAGACTATAAAAATATATGAGCAACTAAGAAGAAGCTATCTACAAGTACGTGAGAATTTGTTGTGCCGGGTAGCAAGAAGCTTTAAAAGGGCGTGGGGAGACGCTTGGCAAGCGTAACGAGTGAGGCTGGAATCACGGCTGCACCTCTTTTGATATCTGGTCGACCCCAAACAGCTGCAGCGAGGTCTTCCATCTGAGAGGTGTGAGTATCTAACTTTGCTTAAATTGCATTTGTTGATACTAGGACAGAGTAAAACTCGTCCTTGTAGACCACTGTAAATATGGAGTGGTTACGGAAGCAGGCAGAGAAATATGCTGGCACACCCCAGCTGGAGGGGTTAATGTGGAAACCACGTGGCTAAATTGTATGCGATGGTTTACCACAGAAAACAGGGAACTAGATAGAAAGAATTTGCTGGGTAAAAGTAACAGCCGGGTAGCGGCTTTATGTAAGACAGTCATAACTTTTGACCAGGCTCTTGATAGACAGCCTAAACCGCTGTATGTGTATGGGATCACCCGGGGAGGGACAGTGTACGGGGAGAGATTAGAACAGCTGAATGAGACATTGAGACGAGCAGAGGAAACACAAAAGGAGGGGGTTGAGTTGGAGCCTTTGACAGCACTTATAGCACAGATGGAGTCTGCAGTGGGGAAGTGCGGGGCTGACGTAGACACAGTCTCAGAATGGAAGTCAATGTTAGGAGACTGGATTAGAGAATATACTAATACACAGGATAGATTGTCCCGACAGCTTCAACTTATGCAGACACAGTTAAGTAAAGAATTGATCGAAGAAGGGGATGATTCATCACAGGTAGATTTTAAATTTAACGATGACACTGCCTCTACCCCAAGAAAAATCCCTACCCAAATGTCTCTGGTCCATCTTAAATTTATCAAAAATTTGCCTAATTGGGAGGAAAGTAAGGGAGTATTTCGTAATGTCCTTGGCTTTGAATCATGGCTAGATAAATTTCAAATTAAATCTAAGGAAGATGCTTCCCGTTATTTCATGTCTTTTGTGCCCCCTGAGTTCATGTCCCATCTGAAAGCCCAGCAAGCGAAGGGTGTTCAGTGTGAATTGACAGAGCCGCAGGGAAGAATGAAGTTTGTGATTTCACAGAAGTTAGGGGGGAGAAAGCCCTCTCCGGCATTGTTAGATTCCTTTAAAATTAAAAAGGGGAGTGATCTCAGGATTGAGGCAGATAAATGGGTTGCAGCCTGGTGCGTTGTGTTTGATAAGACCTTAGATAGGATGGACCAGGGTGATAAATTTGCCATGATGGAACAATTTGTAAAAAAGGTGCCCCTGGAAGGAGTTTTTAAATCAGGAGTTTTGCAAAATGCTGAATCAATTGAGGACGTGGTGCAGGCTTTATTGACCAGTGTTAGAACGATGCAATCCGAGGTGAAGGTTGATGAGTCTAATGTTTTTGCGTACCATTCACCTCGGGGTGTATCTGCTGATTCCGGGAGGCCAGGAGTTCCGGGGGGGTACGGCCAGCTGCCGAGAATGGGCAGGTCCCGTTCAGCAGAGCCCCCACGGGATCCCATGAGAGGTCCTCCCTTGTGTTATTTTTGTGGACATCTGGGACATGTTAGACGTATTTGTCCCAGCCTTGGGCCAGGGATTGTTCCCCGAGAACCCCGGGCACCATTTAACCCCCAACAGACCCGGGAGTTCTCTAGACCACCTTTCGGAGTTAGACCTCCGTATCCAGCAGTGAATGACCCTAGGCAGTATCAGCAGTACAACGGTCTTCAAATGGTTAACCCAGTCTCACAGGAGCCTTCTGCTCCTGCTCCCTCCCCAATAGTTTTCACTCATCCGCGACCGGAGGTCCATGCTATTCAGGGAGGGGTCACTCTTCCTCGTCCCTATGCTCCGCTGATTAAGGAGCTACGGGAACATGAGGACCGGACCCTGACTAAGTATCTCTTTGGGTCGGAGGTGGCAGCTGTTGGACGGAAGCCGTGTCCAGATGGGGATGATGGATTTTTCGGGCTTCCCACGGCAGGTAACACTGATTGATGGAGTGCCCCCCCTGTTCCCCTTACCCTCCTTGCCCCCCTTTCCCTGGGCAAGGATGGTAGACCTTATGTCAGAGGGAGAATAGAGGGGCTGTCTTGGGAAGACATCCTCATCGATACAGGAGCCTCAGTTTCAACAACACGACACAAATTGCAGTCACCCCCTGTACTGCCTGAGACTACCATTTTGGGTAGAATTTGGGGGCTCCTGTATTCAAGCAGTAAAAAGTCGTCCAGTAAACCTGAGATTTCAGGACACAGGGGGATCGAAGCAAAGGGGTCTTCGATGCGCTTTTTGGGTAAACCCACAGTTACAGTACACTATTTTGGGAACTGATGTTTTGGGAGCAATGGGAATTGTTGTTGATTTATGTAACAAAGTGTTGTGGCGGAACAAAGAAGCCACTATCTGTTCTGTAATTGTACCTATGGAGGAAGATCAGGAGAGTCATAAATTACCCATTGCTAGTTTCGGAGTATGTACTGGTGATAAGGCTGAAAATGCTGACAATGATGCTTTAAAGAATGAATTGAAGCAAAAGTTCCCTGAATTGTGGATCTCAAAGAAAACTGATTGTGGGTTAATGCAAACTCAGGTTAAAATTGATGGTGAAAAACTGCCACCTTTCCAGCGTCAGTACCGCATTCCTGAGGACGCAATCCCTTACATAAGGGTTGCAGTCAGTGAATTGGAGAAACAAGGTGTTGTTGTAAAAGGTAATTCTCCATGTAACAGTGCTATTTTACCTGTAAAAAAGGAAGATGGCAGTTTTCGAATAGTAGTAGACCTGAGACTTGTAAATAAGTACACTCCCTCAGCTGCTCACCTTGTTGCATCTGTCCCTGAAGTTATGTCGCAGCTGAGGAGTGATTGTAAAGTATTTTCTTGTTTGGATATTGCAAATGGCTTTTTCTCAGTACCCCTAACACCTGAATCTGCACTCCGCTTCGCATTCACTTTTGGAAATGTGCAATACTTGTTCACGCGGCTGCCCATGGGATTTCACAGTTCTCCTGTGTATTTCCATCAGGCATTGGCTCAGATGTTAGAATCCCTTGGTTGCGGAGACAAAGTCTTACAGTATGGGGATGATTTATTGATTCAAACTGTCGATGAATGTGAACACAGAGAAAGCCTTGAAAATGTTTGTCAGGCTTTACAAGAGGCAGGACTCAAAATGAGTCTAGATAAAGTACAATTGATGAAATCAGAGGTTAAATTTCTGGGTGTGTCTGTCTCAGCAGAAGGAAAGAAGCCCATGCATGATAGGGTTAAAGCAATTCAGGCTGTCCCCATACCAACTAACATTACTGAACTCAGAAAATTTTTGGGTCTTATTAATTTTTCCAGAGAATTCATTGAAGATTTTGCTTATTTGGCTAAACCACTGTATGATTTATTGAAAAATGTTGATAATGACTTTGACCCTGTTAATGTAGAAGGAACCGCCTTACAGGCTTTTGAGGGATTGAAGCGCGCCCTTACGGCAGCTGCTGCATTGATTAACCCTGACCCTTCCCAGCCTTTCTACATTCAGACTCACACTGGTGATATCTCTATTTCTTCAGTGCTCCTACAAAAATGGCCCAAAGAAAGCCCAGAGGTATCTAGTCAGTTGTATGCCTTAGTTTATTACTCTAGGTTGCTTACTCCCGTGGAAAAAGGATTCACTCAGTGCATGAAGCACCTACTGGGCGTGCACTGGACTATGAATCAAGTGAAGCATATAGTGGGATTTGCTCCTTTAATTCTACAAACACCGCATGTCACTTTAAAAACTTTGCTGAAGGGAAAAGCTTCAGGTATTAATTCACAGAGAATGGCCCAATGGATCATTGATTTTGAGACAAGAGAGTTACAAGTCGAAGTGGGTGAGAAATATCACTTAGCCCAGATGATGCAGTATGCAGGAAAAAGTCACGATTGTCAAATTGAACAGGCTAATGTTACTCCCTCTCCCTTCCGAGCAGATTTTCAAGAGGGAATCCCCTGTGCCTATATTGACGGAGCTCGCTATTGGCATGAGGGGCATTACGTCACAGGCTTCGCTGTGTGGTTTCCAGCTAAGCCATTGCTGCTACAGTATAAACTCCCTGGTCATTTCTCCGCTCAAAGAGCTGAGTTGGAAGCAGCTTTACAGGTCATTCTCGTGTGTCCAGAGCCAATGAATATCTTCAGTGATAGCGCATATGTCGTGTCGTCACTTACTCTATATCTTAATGTATGGGCCCTTAGGGGGATGGTTGATTCTCAGAACAAGCCCTTGCAGCATGCAGACATTCTAAAACAAATTGAGCAACGGGGTAAAGAATTCCCAAAATTATGGTCCTTCTGTAAAATCAAGGGACACCAGAGGTTGATTCCTGACCCCCACACCCTTGGCAATGCATATGTAGATCACGCGGCCAAGGAGGCTGCACTCACAGGCGATGACAAATATCCTCAAAAATTCATCGCTGCAGTCACTAAGAAACCCCAAGAGCCCCCCCCTTGTCTTTTCTCCTCTGCAAGATCTCATAAAGGCACAGGAGAAGGATGGAGACTCATCTCTGTTCAATTCCCTTGAGTCCCTGCCCATTGAAGGGGACGGGCTAGTGCTTTACATCCCAACAACAATGATTAAGTCTTTGCTCAAATTTTCAAGCTACAAAGGTGATTAAAATGGTTCATATCAATCAGTGTAGACTTCTTAATTATTTTGCTGAGATTTCTGGTATGGACTGATACTCCACTTTTTTTTTCTATTTTCTCCAGGTCAGCTGAAGATTTTCATATTCGACTCCTGGGACCATGAACCTAGTGGATGATCAGGAGAAGATGTTTCACACTATACAGTGGGACTCTGATAGTGTGAGAGGGGGAGAAGATCAGGAAAATCCAGAAGACAAAGAATGAGAAGAAAAAGACCAAAAGACTTGACTATTGTGCAACTTATTTTTTTTTGGGACTATTTGAATTATTTTTTTATTATGTGTTTGTGCTATTTTTAGGGACTTTTGCCTTACACACATGTGCATAAAGTGCTGAATTACCTCAATATTCTTATTTTCAGTAATTCACCCATGAATATTACAGTACTGTATGTTGTACTCTGGATAGAGTACAAGAGGGGGACTTGTAAGAGAATGGTCAGCCATAATATACTGAGCGGCCATGTTGTCTCTAGCAGCCATTTTGTTGAAAGTTAGAGAAGATTCAACTTTTACAAAAGAGCTAATAAAATGTATTAAATGGAGGATGGAAAATGAGATCATGTCTCTTACCAACTTCAGTAGATGTGCATAGAGGAAGATTGGATCAATAGGGGAATAGGGTCACCAAATATATGGTCAGTATGCTTATACGTGATAGTTTGATAGCAAAGTGTAGAGTAGTTAAAATGTCAGGGTGTAAGAATTTATGGACCTAGACTGGAGACAATGATAAGATTTTAGGACAGTAGTCATAGATACCAATGACTTATGGGTTTTAGTGTTGCTTGGAGAAATGTTAATTAATATCTTTGTATTATGTCATTATATTCACTGTTCTAAACCACGTTTCTGTAGATTACCATGAAAACTCCTTAGAATTATAATGTTAACACCCTTTGCGGCAAAATGCAGCTTTCTTTGTTCTGATAATGTATAAGAAGCCCCTGTTACTGTCGATCGGGGCCATTCCATCGCCATCATGCCACTGTGCCTCACCATGGCCAGGGCACAGAGCCTTATCATCGCCAGACCTCCTAGCAAATCTCTGCCTGTCTGAATTCCTGTTTTTGCCCGCATATTCCAACTCCTCTGTTATTCTGTATCTGTTTTGCCGTGTATCTCCGAATAAACCTTCAACCTCAGCTTGATAAGAGATCGTCTGTGGAACTTCTTCCCGACTCTTCCAGCTCTCAATAGAACTTTTTCTTACATATCTCTGTGGCAACTGGACCCTCAGGGGCACCACACCCCCTCTAACCTCAATGAAAGCTTGAAGTCTTTTGTGGTAGTTGTGGATGAGGTTCTTTATTTCCTCAAATGGTAAAGATGCCCACTCTTCTTGATAAAAAGCCTCCAGTTCCTGTAAATTCCTGGGCTGTCTAGCAAGAACTGCGCGCTTGAGATCTCCCCAGAGTGGCTCAATTATATTGAGGTCAGGAGACTGAGATAGTCACTCCAGAACCCTACCTTTGTTCTGCTGTAGCCAATGGCAGGTCGACTTGGCCTTGTGCATTGGATCATTGTCATGTTGGAACGTCAAAGCATGTCCCATGCGCAGCTTCTGGGCTAATGATTGCAAATGTGCCTCCAGTATTTGCTGAAAACATGCTGCATTCATCTTTCCTTCAACTTTTACCAAGTTTCCTGTGCATTTGTAGCTCACACAAACCCAAAACATCAGCTATCCACCTACGTGCTTTACATTAGGAATAGTGTTCCTTTCATCATAGGCCATGTTGCCCTCTCTTCAAATGTAACGTTTAAGGTTTATGATTGTGGACAAAAAGTTAAATTTTTGTCTCATCACTCCAAATTACCTTGTTCCAGAAGTTTTGAGGCTTGTCTCTGTGCTGTTTTGTGTATTGTAGGCAAAATACTTAGTGGCATTTGTGCAGTAATGGCTTTCTTCTGGCGACTCGACAATGCAGCCCATTTTTCTTCAAGTGCCTCCTTATTGTGCATCTTGATACAGCCACGCTGCCAGTTTTCAGAGAGTCCAGTATTTCAGCTGATGTTATTTGTGGGTTTTTCTATGCATCACGAACAATTTTCCTGACAGTTGTGGATGAAAATTTTGTTGGTCTACCTGACCGTGGTTTTGTATTTATAAGCCCCTGATTTTCAAATTTGTTAATCCCAGTTGGAGTGCTGCTGACTGGCTTATCTATTCCTTTGATATCTTTTTGGATCCCTTTCCTGTTTTATACAATTCAACTACCTTTTCCCGTAGATCAGGTGACAATTCTTTTGCTTTCCCCGTGACTCACTATCCAGAAAGATCAGTGGCTGGATGAAAGAGTCTGTCTGGATCCCAGAAACTTACTCAGCTTTTATGCACACACACTGATTACAAGCAAACAGGTCACAGGTGAGGATGTCACCTTTAGTAGCCATTCATACCCATTTGTTTCAACTTCTGTGCATGTTACCTTGCCAAAATCACTAGTGTATTTGAACTACATTACGGTGGCTCAGTGGTTAACACTGCAGCCTTGCAGCGCTGGAGTCCTGGGTTTGAATCCCACAAGGACAACATCTGCAAGGAGTTTGTATGTTCTCCTCGTGTTTGCGTGGGTTCCCCCCCCCACACTCCAAAGACATATTGATAGGGAATAGAGATTGTGAGCCCCATTGGGCACAGCGATCATAATGTGTGCAAACTGTAAAGCGCTGCGGAATATGTTAGCGCTATATAAAAATAAAGATTATTTTAATCAGGGTCATTTAGATGTTTTGAGTTGTCATTATGATTTAAAAAGAGAAAACACAGTAGTTTGGCAATAAATGGCTTCACCCAACCACTAACCATGAGTGGAGAAAAAGTTTTAGTGTTATCATTCATATTCTCTAAAAAAGGCCAGGAAAGCAAAAATTCTGTTGGGGTATGTAAACTTTTGAGCACAACTCTATGTTCATTCTTGTGGCTTTGTCACACATTATGACAGTCTGCCCTTTGACTTACTTCTATCTGTTGAGATTGTTCTGGGAATGACATGCATGATATTAGAACAATATTGTGACTTTCTTACAGAAACAGCTCCTCTTTTATCCATGGGTTATGTCTGGCATTCTAACAAACAGATTTGTGCTCAAAAGTTTACATACACTGGCAGAATATTTGTTTTCCTGGCCTTTTTTCAGAGAATATGCATGATAACACCAAAACTTTTTCTCCACTCATGGTTAGTGGTTGGGTGAAGCCACTGTGTTTTCTCTTTTTAAATCATAATGACAACTCAAAACATCCAAATGACTCTGATCAAAAGTTTACATACTTAATTTCTTAATACTGTGTTTTGCCCCCTCTAACATCAACTTGAAGTCTTTTGTGGTAGTTTTGGATTAAGTTCTTTATTTTCTCAGATGGAAAAGCTGCCCACTCATCTTGGCAAAAAGCCTCCAGTTCCTGTAAATTCCTGGGCTGTCTAGCATGAACTGAGCGCTTGAGATCTCCCCAGAGTGGCTCAATGATATTGAGGTCAGATGACTGAGATAGCCACTCCAGAACCTTCACTTTGTTCTGCTGTAGCCAATGACAGGTCGACTTGGCCTTGTGTTTTGGATCGTTGTCATATTGAAATGTCAAAGCATGTCCCATGCGCAGCTTCTGGGCTGATGATTGCAAATTTGCCTCCAGTATTTGCTGATTACGTGCTGCAGTCATCTTTCCTTCAACTTTGACCAAGTTTCTTGTGCATTTGTAGCTCACACACTATCCCAAAACATCAGCGATCCACCTCCGTGCTTTACAGTAGGAATGGTGTTCCTTTCATCATAGGCCTTGTTGCCCTCTCTCCAAATGTAACATTTAAGATTTATGATTGTGGCCAAAAAGTTAAGTTATTGTCTTATCACTCCAAATTACCATGCTCTGGAAGTTTTGAGGCTTGTCTCTGGGCTGTTTTGTGTATTGTAGGCAAGATACTTAGTGGCATTTGTGCAGTAATGGCTTTCTTCTGGTGACTCGACCAAGCAGCCCATTGTTCTTCAAGTGTCTCTTTATTGTGCATCTTTAAACAGCCACACCACTAGTTTTCAGAGGGTCCAGTATTTCAGCTGATGTTATTTGTGGGTTTTTCTTTGCATCCTGAACAATTTTCCTGGCAGTTGTGGATTAAATTTTTGTTGGTTTACTTGACCGTGGTTTTGTTTTTACAGAGCCCCTGATTTCCATTTGTTAATCACACTTTGAACGCTGCTGACTGGCATTATCAATTACTTGGATATCTTTTTGTATCCTTTTCCTGTTTTAAACAGTTCAACAAACTTCACGTAGAATCGTTGACATTTCTTTGGCTTTCCCTATGACTCACCATCCAGAAAATTCAGTGGCTGGATGAAAGATGCAAGAGTCTGTTTGAATCCCCAAAATGCTCTCAGCTTTTATGCACACAAACTGATTACAAGCAAACAGGGCACAAGTGAGGATGTTACCTTTAGTAGACATTCAAGCCCATTTGTGTCGACTTCTGTGCATGTTGTCAGGCCAAAATCACCAGGGTATGTGAACTTCAGATCGGGGTCATTTGGATGTTTTTGTTTGTCATTATTATTTAAAAAGAGAAAACTCAGTAGTTTGACAATAAATGTCTTCACCCAAAATGTAACCATGAGTGGAGAAAAAGATTTGATGTTATTCATATTCTCTGAAAAAGAGGACAAGAAAGCAAAAATTCTGCCAGGGTATGTAAACTTTTGAGCACAAATGTAGCTCTACTGAAGAAGCACTCCCACCAAACTTTTTAATGAATACCTGTTTAAATATATATGGGATGTAGTGCAAGTGTATTCACCGATCGCCATCTTCCCTGGTTTCCAGTCCCGCTCCGGTCCTCCTCTGGTTCATGTGACAGCTATTCCAATTTGCCTGGTCACTCTGGAGTTCATGTGCGAGCTGGAAGTCAATATTACTATGAAAATGTGGCGCCCCCAGGAGTATGGTCGCCACAGTGGCATTGCCTTCCTTATAGGGAGTGTGATGTCATTCTTGGAAGCAATAAAGGATCTCTCTAGCAGTTAATCACAACACACAACACAGTTTCCATTGCAGGTCAGCAGAGGGAGCATTGAACCAAAACTGGGGGAGGAGCTACTCTCTGGGGGCCAGGAGGGAAAATTAGAGGAGTTCGTGTGAGGAGGGCAACGTGTGTGGACGTGGAGGAGAAGAGCTGGGAGATTGAGCAGAGAGTTCAGGCTCATTCCCAGCTATAGCGCATGATCTGGAGCCCGGGCTCCAAGGCTGTTCAGACACTGATGGTCCTGCAACAGAAACCGGAGGAATAGGAAGCTGTAAATGCTCTATTCCAACATAAGACTCGGAGGCACAACAGCAACGAGTGAGCCAGAAGAGGAAGGCTACAGATGTCTGCCATACGAGGGAGTTCTAAAGAGGATAAGCAAGTGGAACTTCAGTGTAATACAGTACTGCAAGTACCTAAAAATAAGCGCTAGGAAGGAGACTACACAACCCATCTGCATAGATTCCTAAGTTGCTTCCAGGCTAGCCAGCTCCTGTGCCATCTGTAATCTGGACCCTGGACTGCATTTGCCAAGCAAAGTAATGGTAAAGAAACTGCACCCTGTTGTGTCCTTGCCTTCTTCCGCCAACACCCTCAGCACTGCTACATCTCTGTGCTTGACACTGCACCATCTATGTCTCTCCCCTATCTCTTCATCTACACTGCCCTGGGACTACTGCCCTACCTGTGGAGGGCCACAACATCATTGCTGCACCACACCATCTGTCCCAGAGGATCTGTCTGCAGCGTCGGCTTACATCTCTATTGCCGAACACCACAGGTGGCGTCACGAATCATTCACTCATAAACTTTATTCCATCACTTAACCCCTTTTACAAGGGCACCCAGGGCCACGGACCGGGTCACCGCTGCTGTGACATCCCCCTTCGAGAGACCGGCCCGGTACCGAGTACCCCACAGCCCTGGGAGGGTGACCCATTTATATATGGAGCCTTGTTCTGCCATCGTTGACCCAAAAGAGGGTCGGAGTGGTGTTAGAAACCAGGGAAGCCGGCATTTGGTGAGTTTAGTAATGTACTTACACCAAACTACAAATGCATTTACACAGGTTTAGGCAATAAATCGTTTCTTTTACCTTAACGCTCCAGTGACTTCGGAATAACTATCACGTGACCTAGAAGAGCATCGAAGCAGCGCTAGAAAGTGGGGAAGAGAGCAATCAGTGAGTATATTACTTACACTAAACTACATATACATTTACACAGGTATGGGCAATAAAATGTTTATTTTACCTTGACTCTCCAGTGACTTACATTGTAAAAATCACTTCTACCTCATACATTAACCCCAGTGTGATCAGGAAAATCAGAACAACTATCACGTGACCTAGAAGAGCATTGGAGCAGCACTAGAAACTGGGGAAGACAGCAATCAGTGAGTATATTACTTACACTAAACTATATACATTTACACAGTGATAGGGCTGGTGGAACGCACCAAAGAATTAAAAGATGGTAATAAGGTGCCTTCGCAGCCCGGGGTCCACCGCGCAGAGATGGTAACTGCTGCTCGGTAATGACAGACACAAAATGGAGGTATCACACTGCACACACGAGGGTTAAACGCCACCCAGTATGTAGTAGCGATGGGCTCTGTTGATTCACAGAGCCAGGGTACTGCATAACACAGATGCTGTACCGTGTTAACTGTCACAGGGCACAGCTGAATCAGCACTAGTGTACGGTCACAAGACTCTGTCCCAAAGACGCTGGGTAAGAGCCTCTCTAGACCCACTAGGCATACGATGTCGCACCTGCGAATGCCACTAATAGATGCTGGCTACTGTGTAGTGCAGACCAAGTGCACAGTGGCATACAGGCAAGCCACTACTTGGCGCTGAAGCTAGGTCCTGACTCTGCCTCCTACCTGCACTATCAGCCTAGACACTAACTGGCAAGGCTGATCAACACATACGTACCAAGGGTAGGGGTTCCAAAATGAGTCATTCACCAGAGACATTCATACGTGCATGCAACACTCACTCCACATTGTCTATACTAGCGCATGGCCGTGTGGCCATGCGATCCTTTTATAACTGCAGCCTTCCAGGACCTTCCTGATAGCCCAATCCAAGCTGCTTGAGGACCTGAGCATGTGACCTCTGACCACCAATAAGCGGTCATCTCACGGGCATGCTCAGATGGAGAAAAGCAGGACTTAGTCCCAGGAGCGTCTGCTCGCCGCTGACTAATTCTGAATGCTATAGCTGAACCTGGGGCAGCAGCAGCAAAAAGATGCATAGCTTTAGCCTGAGCAAGATGCTGGGACTGACATCTCCGCTGAGCAGGAACCTCTGCGGCTGCAGAAGAATGGGAAACTGCAGAGCACATGGCTTGAGATTCCCCCTGTGCAGTGGTGGGCACTTGATGCCTAACACACAGGTCTAAGCAATAAAATGTCTCTTTTACCTTGACACTCCAGTGACTTACATTGCAAAAGCCACTTCCACCTCATACACAAACACCAGTGTGATCAGTAAAATCAGTCATGTTTTTCTAATCTCATACAAACCATTTACAATAATATAATGTATAGTATCTTAGAATTACGTTATCTATCTGTACTTTAACTTGTTCATGAGTACTGTAAAATAAACAGGAAATAATTAGTAATTCATCTATTTTTTATGATTTAGTACAAGATACACAATGTTAATGTCTCAGGTTCCCTCAGTAGAAAGCAATCTGCAGAGCGTAAAATAACCTGTTACCTCCATCTAGAGGAGCACGCTGAAGTCACATCACGGCTTGTGGCCTTATCGGTTCATTCTCCCTTTGACAGGCGAAGGTTAGGACTATCTCTCCCTTACTCTGCTCCAAACATGGATTTACATCAGCGCACAGTAAGAGAAGTCTTTAGGGACTTGGGAGAATTGCTGCTTATTGAATCAAGGTCAGCGGATCTCAAGGAGCATCTGACATCCTGTCCATATATAATTTCCTTTCCAAGACTTTGAGCTTGAAATATTACAGGTCTGTGCATTTGTCCCATGGTTTATGGCAGAATTAGAGATAACATAGGATAGTCGATCAAAGATGAACATTTAATCCTGTGTTACTGGATATTAGGCCTAACTACTTAACAACTGAGCCATCTTCAGGATTAGGGACAAAGAGAATTTTTTCTATTTTGTCTCTTCACATTCCAGAGGACACAACCTTTTAGTTTTTAATGCCATTCAGTTATTTGATGCCTTGCTTTTTGCAAAGTGAGTCGTATTTTTTAAGGATCATTTTAGGGTAAATGCTATATATGTTCGCATTTAATTTATGCTAATTTTTAATTATGAGAAATAAATCAAAGAGGATTTTTATTTCTTCGTTTTTATTTGTAACAAAATTCATCATTGAAATTAGTAGAGAGAAAACCTATAAGTCTACTTTCACACATCAGTTTTTTGCCATCAGGCAGGATCCGGCTATATTTAGAAAAAACAGATCCGGCGTAAATTTTGGAGAACTGAAGAAACGGATCCGTTTTTCTGCCGGATCTGTCTAGCAGGTTATATCTGTTTCCTGGGGGCTGGCCAATTGGATCTGAGCATGCGCAGACTTAAAAAAACGTATCCAGTGGCCGGATCCATCTTTTTCCGGATCTGGCACATTCCGGCGCCCATAGACTTTCATTGTGGCAAAAAGCCGGAAGCGTCGGATCCAGCGCTGTCCGGTTTTTCGCCGCAGACTAAAAATGTTACTAGAGACGTTTTTTCCAGATGCCGGAATCAAAATTTTTGCCGGATCCGGCTAAAACTGGAAGAAACGGAAGGCCATGTGGCGCAATCCGGTGCTAATGCAATTCAATGAGAGAAAAACTGATCTGGCGCCTGATTTCGCCGGATCCGTTTTTTCTAAAAATAGCTGGATCCTGCCTGATGGCAAAAAACTGATGTGTGAAAGTTGCCTAAGGGAAGGCATCATTGATCAATCACAGCCGTCCTCCAGCTGGTGATCGCTCGCTATGCGATCACCGTCACCAATTGTTCACAGAAGACAGTTTGGGTCGCCCTACCAGGGCTGTGGGGTAGTCGGTATCGGGCTGGTATCAGAGGGATGCGTCACGGCAGAAGTGACCCGGTCCATTGCACTGGGCGCCCAAATAATAGGGGAGATTGAATGGTGGAAATGCAATGGTTTAGATGAATAGTTCGTGACACCACCTGTGGTGTTCGGCAATTGAGGTGTTAGGCCGACGCTGCATGCAGATCCTCTGGGACTGGTGGAGTGGTGCAGCAAAGATGTTAAAGCTTCCCACAGGTGGAGCTGTAGTCCCAGGGCAGTGCAAAAAGGAGATAGTAGTGGGGAGACGTGGATGGTGCAGAAATGTAGCAGTGTTGAGGATGTTGGCGCCGGAATGAGTGGAGGACACAAGGGCTTGTAGTTCCAAAGCTTTACTCACAGTCTGTAGTACGTACAGCTGCCTGCCTCCATGCTGTGTCCTCCGGGTCAGGGCTCAGTCAACCTCCAGGCAAGATGGAATGCTCCCTTCCAACACTCCGACAACATGTGAAATTGGGTCGCCCTCACACATCCAGGGCAGCGGGGTACTCGGTACCGGGCCGGTGTCAAGGCGGGAATGTGTCACAACAGCGGTGACCCAGTCCGTGGCCCTGGGTGCCCAATATCAATGGCGGTGATGTTAATGGTACAATAGTTTATTTGGATAGTTCATGACGCCACCCATGGTGTTTGGCAAGTAAGATGTTGAGTCAACGCTGCATGCAGATCCACTGGGACTGATGGTGTGGTGCAGCAAAGATGGTGTAGCTCCCCACAGGTGGAGCTGTAGTCCCAGGACAGTGTAGGTGCAATGGATGAGGAGAAGCGCAGAATGGTATAGATGTTGTTACCCAGCTGTAGCGGTGCGGGAATAACTGGAGGACACCAGAGTATGCGGTTCCAAAGCTTTACTCACTGTTTGCAGTTCACACAACTGCCTGCCTCCGTACTGTGTTCTCCAGGCCAGGGCTCCAGCCAACCTCCAGGCAGGATAGGTTCTCCCTTCCGCACTCCGCCAACATGTACCTTTCTGAATGACTCCTCCAATGCGCCTTTAGGTGCGAAGCACTCCAGTACTTAGTTACCCTGGAATGCCTCTCTCTAGGTGTTCCTAGTCTTTACTTGTATGACAGACAGCAATAACCTGCTTCGGGGAGTCCTCACTGCGTCCCGGCTCTCTATTCAGTTGCTGTTGTGTCCCAAGTCTATGATGGGAGTAAGGCGTTAGTGGCTCACTACTCCTCTGGTGTCTGTTGCCAGACATAAAGATCCAATCAACCTCGGGGACCGGGCCCCGGCCTTTGCGCTCTGGACTGGAAGGGTTCTCTATCTTTCTTCAACCAGCTTCCCACCGTCCTTCTATTCTCCTTCATTCTGATCTGTTCTATCTCTCTTATGGAAGGTTAGGTTATCAATCTTATCAGTCTCTTTCTCTGTCTTTCTCGTGCCAGCAGCCCAGATCACTGGGACCTGCTGCAGCACGTCCTTCAGACACCCATCTTCTCTCTCTCTAACCAACTAACTCCCTAACTCTCACTCTTCCCACTCTTTTGTATCATCTCACTCCACCCGCCTCCCAGCACATCTCGTGTTACGAATGTTACGAAGCAGGGTTCCAAAAGGGGTGGTCTGCTAACCCCCAGCCTAAAGCTGTTAGGTGGCCCCACTGAACTATCTTGTGTGTGGAATGCAGGTGTGGAGTGTGGTCAGGAGTTCCTACCTTACCTGGATGGTGGGGCACTACACCTTAGGAGAAGGTGCAGTACCTCTGTGGCGATTGAAGCCTCAGGGGCACCACACAAATCGAGTAGCGAGTATAATGGAAGTCAATAGGAAACTCTAACATTTTTCCGGCAGACCCAACAGTGGTCGGGGAGAAAGGGGGAATCTCTGAAATGGATGGAAATATTGCTGAAATGGAACGGTAAGGGCATAAGCAAGACCCTTGAATGCTACTGACTTCCAGGTCACTGCTGAGAACATTGTTGTCAGAGTATTACGCCACTTTTATGGACTGACAGTAAAACATACAAAACTGAAGACAAAATGGATTTTACAGGAAAAAAGTTAGAAAACATTCTTTCTGTCATGTGGTCACAGTGACAGAGAGGAGTCTGAAGACCACAGTGTCTGATTGCTCCTACTCCTGCACTGAAAAGAAGCACTTAACCTTCTGTTTAAACGTTGTAAATTTATTTTGGCAGTACAGGGGTTAATTGGCCATTTTGGGAGCTGTGGGAGTCTGGGCTCTCTGCTGAGCACTGTTATTCACACCTATCCACTATGCAATCTGGGTCCAGACAGACACACATCGTCAGAGCTAGCTTATGCTGCATGGCTGGGAGGATAGCAGTTGGTGGTTATATGAGAAGATGTTTTGTGGATTTATCTGTGACTGTTGCTTGATTTAGTAAATGTGATAATTTCCATTCCTCCTCCTACTTTGATTTTACCCCATCGTCCACTCCCTGGTACAATCCTCTGTAATATGTGAGTGAATATTTGTTCATGTTGCATTGTTCATCTGGTTGGTATACCTAGGTACACAACTACTTCCCTCTTCCCTGGGTGTGGGAAGGGTACAGACAGAGGATGGATTCAGGAAATAAGGCAAGATATGTGGCACCGGCATCTTCACCTCCAGATGTAACCCAGGGACCAGGGCGAGCTAGGCCGCCCCCTAGTGTTAGGGACAGGGAAGGATCCCCTGGTTCCAGATCACCCGACAACAGAGTCGTGACACTTTCCTTATAATGACTTGTACATGTGGCAAAATAAAAAAGATAAGAAAAATGTTATTTTAATTATTTTTAATAATCAGCTAAGGCACAGCAGACTTTTGCTGGCTGATATTTTCAGGCTGGTAAGGTTCAGGGTTGTTGTCTCCTTCCCAGCCTAAAAATACCAGCCATCAGCCACCCCAGAACTGGCATATCCCTTTAGATGCGCTAATTCTGGCACCCTGTTTCAGATCTTCCCAATAGACCTGGTGCAGTGGCAATAGGGGTTATGGGATTTATGGTTGATGAGAGTTGTGATGCATCAAAAATCACAGCTGGCATGAGTCCCAGGGGTGAGTAATGTCTGTCAGACACCCCAATTATTAACCCAGTAAGAAAAAGGAAAAAACACACAGAAAAATCCTTTATTCACAAAAACACTCCCCCGACAAATGCCCTCTGTGATGGATTGCACAGGGGAAGGGGTGTGTTGCTTTCACTCACCTCTGAGAAAAGGAGAGAAGGACCCAGCAGGAATAGGCTCTCTGGTGACACCATTTTCCCCAGGTCAGTCACGGAACTGCACCAAGGGCAAATAGTCACCGGAAAGTCTTTCCTTATAGGTACGAGTTATTGAGGCGCTCCCAGTGGGGGAGGGATATCACCAGTCGAGACTGGGGATATATACTGTATATAAACTTCCCGGCTGTCACTGTCAAAGTTCCACACTAGCACAGTATGGTATGCTGCCACCAGTTCCTCATTCGATATAAGCCCCGTCTGACAGCAGGTTTATATCAGGTCAGAAACCAACCTGGGTAGAGTATAATTTAACCAGCTGAGTGTGCGGACGTAGGGATTCGAGATAAAAGAGCAGCCCAAGACAAATTTTATATTTAATCACCGAAGAGGCGCACTAGATAGGTGCAGGTATATACAGTGGGGAAAAAAAGTATTTAGTCAGTCAGCAATAGTGCAAGTTCCACCACTTAAAAAGATGAGAGGCGTCTGTAATTTACATCATAGGTAGACCTCAACTATGGGAGACAAACTGAGAAAAAAAAATCCAGAAAATCACATTGTCTGTTTTTTTTTCATTTTATTTGCATATTATGGTGGAAAATAAGTATTTGGTCAGAAACAAGCAATCAAGATTTCTGGCTCTCACAGACCTGTAACTTCTTCTTTAAGAGTCTCCTCTTTCCTCCACTCATTACCTGTAGTAATGGCACCTGTTTAAACTTGTTATCAGTATAAAAAGACACCTGTGCACACCCTCAAACAGTCTGACTCCAAACTCCACTATGGTGAAGACCAAAGAGCTGTCAAAGGACACCAGAAACAAAATTGTAGCCCTGCACCAGGCTGGGAAGACTGAATCTGCAATAGCCAACCAGCTTGGAGTGAAGAAATCAACTGTGGGAGCAATAATTAGAAAATGGAAGACATACAAGACCACTGATAATCTCCCTCGATCTGGTGCTCCACGCAAAATCCCACCCCGTGGGGTCAGAATGATCACAAGAACGGTGAGCAAAAATCCCAGAACCACGCGGGGGCAGCGTCGGACTGGCCCACCGGGGAACCGGTGAATTCTCCGGTGGGCCCTGGCATCTGGTGGACCCTGGCACCTGCTGGCATACAGGGCCAGCAGTTGCCTAGGGCCCCCGCTGCTCCAGGGGCCCCCAGCCAGTGGTGTGTCGCACACCATGCAGCTGCTATGGGGGCCCCTGCCAGCGGAGCAGCAGCGGGTGTCAGGAGGAAGGAGCCCCTGTCCCCGCTGCTAAAGAGAAATGAATATTCACTGTGTAGTGTCGGTGGTGGGGTGCCGAGCTGGGGGGGGTGGTCCTACTTTTATACCGCGCAGAGATGACAACAGAGACACGATGGAGGCAGATTCTGGGTGCAACAGGTCCAAGTTTATTTCTTCACTTGCTGTCCGACTGACGGCACACCTCGCGGCCCTCCGTTTCCAGAGCCGCTTCTCACACCGTACACTGGAGACGTGTCTGCACACACCGTCCCCTCCTTTACTGTCGACGCTCCTGACAGTTCCGTCACTGTGGCCGCCTTAGGCCCATTAACCAACAGCGCTTCTACTGCTCAGTCGTCGTGTCACATACGGTGTCTTACACCCAGTACCTCGTCTCAACTGCGGTCCTTTCCTGTCAGGACCACCCCCCTGACGTCCTCTCTCCTCAGTCCCCCTGGTCTGGATTCTCAGAGTGCACAGACTGTCGTAGTCCTCCTGTCACTTGAGCTCCCCCTGGGGACTGGAACCTTCTGGAACCCTCCCTCAGTATTTATAACTTCCCCGGTTCCTTGAAACTGTCACTAACTGTCACCACGCCCCCCATGACCAACGGTTTCTAAAGCCCTAAGCTGCTGTAAAGTCCTTTGCTCACACTCCACCCTGCCATCTAATGGTCATCCCAAGGTACTGCACGTCCACTACACTTTTCTAGTTGTTTCCCCACTGTAATCACTGTCTCCTACCTACACTGTGCAAACCTTTCTTTCTTCACTCTGACTAGTCCGTCCGTCCGTCAGGTCACCTTCCCTACACTCCCCCTTCCTTTGTCCATTGTCGTCCTCGACAATCGTCATCCCTGCCTTCGTCGTTCTGAATCTACACCTACATTCTGTTGTCGGACCAGAAGTTGAGCCAAACCCACTATCTGCGGGGGCCGAACCACACTGGGAGCACTATGCTCTGAGCAGCCTACTGCTACTCACCAGCGCGCACGCCACATGACAACGTCTTTCAAATTGGGCAAGGTACACCCGTATTCTCTCTACGGCGTGTATCTTTCCCCTACTCTCCCCTACTGTTACCTTTCACTATCCGGTACGCCATGATCGAGGCCACTCACCTACCAGATCATTGCCGGCGCCCGCCTTTCCTTCTTCAGGGGTGTCCGTGGTGTCGGGGGACCTGACCTAGGACAGCTGTCTTTCTCACATCTTCCCATTCATTTTCCTTCTTTCAATTACATGTCATGGTCGGCGTCCCGGTCTCCCAGACCTCAACTCTTAGATCCCTACCGGATCTCACACTTTCCTTTGGTCCCGCAGACCTTCCCTTAACCCGGACCTGTTGCATTTTACTTTGCATATTATACATTAAACAACTTTATAATAGCACAAGTACCCATTTTTATATTATTTTTTTTTTCATTTTCTTTTGCTTTAAAACTCAACGTTCAACAATAAACATCGCCAGTACTCCTTTTCCCTCCCCCTTCCTTGGACATGAACACTCCCTCTTGTCTTCGTATCCCCGTTCTGTCAAGTTTCCAAATCAGTAAAATAACATCCTGTAAGAGGAACATAGAAAGAAGAAAGAGAGAGAGAAAATAGTTGCATCAGTTAAACAACAACAAAACTTTTTTTTTTTTTCTAAATGCAACTGTCCTTATAATCTGCACAACGGTGCATCGAACTCCTGACAGTCTATACCACTCTCAATGGACAGAGGTGAGGGATCCACGGGGATACTGAGGGTGTCCATTCAAGTCCTCTTCTTTTCCATGACGGCCTCTCCTTGAGTGTGGAGCAGGTTCCACACTTCCTGCTCCCGGGCCTTTTTCTTCCTGATCACCTCCGCTTCCCACACGGAGGGAACAGCACGGGCCCTGGAGTCCGGTGGGCGGGACTCCACTGAAAAAGACCGCAAGACAGAAACGGCCGAAGATTTCTGCGGCCCAGCAGCCGCTGGGGTCAGGTGGCAAATGGGGAGAACCGGGTCCTCGGGGGCTGGAATCACAGGGCCCGCTAAATCGGTCGCAGCCGACTCCAGCAGCGGCATAACCGCGGCCTCAGGACAGGCCGCATCCACTACTTCCAACGGAGTCGGAGTAACGGCCGATTTCAACAATGCAGCTGCTATTAGCAGGGAAAGTGCAGTGGCATCTTCTTTGGGTGAGCTCTGCACTGGTGACTCCGGGCGGGGTAGTTCGGGGACATGAGCGGGGACCTTGCTCAGCTCTGCATACACCACGGGGCCCGTGGTAACTAGGCCTTCCGGTGCGCAGGGGGCCGCATGCTGCAGCAGAATGGTGGGGGCCGCTTGCGGAGGCACTGGTAGGGCCGGGGGTACTCTCACCTTCCCTGGCGCTGCGGCCTCCGTTCCATCATCACGCAGTTTCCCCCGCAGCCTCCGTTCCTTGCTCCACTGTCCTGCGGGCCTTCCCTCCGGACTCGGGGGCTCCGCTGAGAAGTCCTCTGCTGGTATTGGTGGCAGCCGTTCTCGCTGACTCCCCTCAGGCTCCGCTCCCCGGCTCAGCATCCCGCTTCCTGCCCGTAAATCTGAAGATGACTTCTGGTGCAGCTCCATCTCTCGCCGCCATTGCCACTCTAGGCGGCCGATGCCCCGACACCCGCAGCATCTCATACCGTCCGTTGGGCAGCACTCGAATGGCGTCAGACAGCCGCAGCCAAGTTTTTCTTCTGTGCCACTCCTCCTGCTGGGTGGGGCGTTGGCAGACCTTTCCATCCATCTGCCAGGGTCCAATATATGGAAACGTCGGTCTCCGGGCATATACTGCTTCCTTTTGGGGTACGTTGGAGGGGGTCCCAGTCCATTCTGAACAACTGCAAACACCCGGACCTCTCCTCTGCGCTGAAGTAATACCGCCATCTTGGGCAGAATCAGCTACTGCCTTGGATCCTCTGCAAGCAACACAGATCCGACACAGCGTCCCAATTTGTAATCCACAGGTCAGTAATTTTTAGTCCACAGGTGTTTATAATCCGAAATAGAGCAGTCTAAGTTTTCCTCAGTCCTTCAGTTGCAGGCCTGCCGCAGAAGATAGCGTATTAGCGGCGGCGATCCTGCCGACTACGCCAAATGTAGTGTCGGTGGTGGGGGGCCGAGCTGGGGGGGGTGGTCCTACTTTTATACCGCGCAGAGATGACAACAGAGACACGATGGAGGCAGATTCTGGGTGCAACAGGTCCAAGTTTATTTCTTCACTTGCCGTCCGACTGACGGCACACCTCGCGGCCCTCCGTTTCCAGAGCCGCTTCTCACACCGTACACTGGAGACGTGTCTGCACACACCGTCCCCTCCTTTACTGTCGACGCTCCTGACAGTTCCGTCACTGTGGCCGCCTTAGGCCCATTAACCAACAGCGCTTCTACTGCTCAGTCGTCGTGTCACATACGGTGTCTTACACCCAGTACCTCGTCTCAACTGCGGTCCTTTCCTGTCAGGACCACCCCCCTGACGTCCTCTCTCCTCAGTCCCCCTGGTCTGGATTCTCCTCAGAGTGCACAGACTGTCGTAGTCCTCCTGTCACTTGAGCTCCCCCTGGGGACTGGAACCTTCTGGAACCCTCCCTCAGTATTTATAACTTCCCCGGTTCCTTGAAACTGTCACTAACTGTCACCACGCCCCCCATGACCAACGGTTTCTAAAGCCCTAAGCTGCTGTAAAGTCCTTTGCTCACACTCCACCCTGCCATCTAATGGTCATCCCAAGGTACTGCACGTCCACTACACTTTTCTAGTTGTTTCCCCACTGTAATCACTGTCTCCTACCTACACTGTGCAAACCTATCTTTCTTCACTCTGACTAGTCCGTCCGTCCGTCAGGTCACCTTCCCTACACCACTGCGAAGCAGTGAATCTCATTTCAGGTCTCCACCCCCAGAGGCCCCGCCCCCAGCCCAGTAAGCCGCTCTGCAGACTACAGCTGTAAATCAGGGCCGGCGCCGCCCTCAGTCCCCTCTGCTCCTGACTCACAGCCAGTGCGCGATGACGTCACTACATCGCGCACCCGCTGTGTGTCTGGCAGAGGGGGCAGCTCCTGACACTGAAGCCGGGATCAGCGTGGGAGCGAGGAGGAGAGGTGAGTATTGTGTTTTTTTTTTTTTTTTTTTATATCTCTCTCGCTCTCTCTATCTGTCTCTATCTATCTATCTATCTCTATATATCTCTCTCTCTATCTCTCTTATATCTATCTATCTTTCTATCTATTATCTATATCTATCTATCTCTATCTATCTCTATCTATTATCTATATCTATCTATTTCTATATCTATCTCTATCTATCGCTCTATCTTTCTATCTATCTTTCTATCTCTACATCTATCTCTATATCTATCTATCTATCTATCTATCTATTATCTATCTCTATATCTTTCTATATATATATATATCTCTATATCTATCTATCTATTATGTCTATCTATCTCTATATCTATCTATCTATCTTACTCTATCTATCTCTAT